>NC_133174.1:17793157-18105000 GCF_040802235.1 Manis javanica
TGAATGAGAAATCCTAAAACAAAGTATCCTCTAGTTAGGTTTTTAATAACAGCTTTATGGAGCTATAATTCATATAACATAAAATTCACCCTTTTAAAGTGTATAGTTCAGTGGTTTTTAGGGTACTCACAGAGTTGTGTGACCCTCAGCACTACCTGATTTTAGGACATTTTCACCACCCCAGAAAGAAACCCGTTCCCATTAGCAGCCATTCCTCCTTTCTAATCAGGTTTTTAACTGAGAGTAAAGAGCTGCTTTAAAGTATGTGTAAGTAATTAAATGGTAATTCAGAAGTAATCATAGAGAATAATTCTGAGATAAGGCAGGTTTTTAAATTATCACTATAACTAAATGCTCTGAGTAAGGCATGGTTACAATAGAGAAAGGTGTACTCAAAATTTACTCACTGTGGATATTCCCGTTATTTTCTTTGTAGGGACAAGATCAAGACTAACAGAACTTTCTAGAGAACCGAAAGCTTTGGTCCTCTCTGTGAAGAAAGACTGTCTTCTGCAAGTCAACCAGAACTCCTTTCCTCTACCAACTCTGAGTGCAGCACCGTAGTCATTCCAGTGCTTGAATGTGCGTTTTCTTCACAGGAGCAGACCTTTGCCACAGAACCTTGCTGTAGCTACTCTAGATTGCACACTAAAGTAGTAACTTGAAAAATTTTTCATAGTACGTTGCTGTGGTTTGGTTGGCACCTGTTGTAAGAGGGCACAGAGCCTTGTTAGTGCTCTCGTGTCCTCACACCTCCCTCCTCATTTCCTAGAGTCGAGTGTCTACCGTCTCCCCAGGATTCTAAGCTCCTTCACAGCCAGTCTCTACTGTCACTCTTTGTGACCAAATACCATGTTTGTCACAAACCACTGACCAAGACCTGGGTCATCTAGAAATTGAAGACACCAGAGCATGTCTTGTTAATTCAGTCCCAGGATCCTTGCTGTCACATGCATTCCTCCTCACTCTCTGATTTAGACTTTTGCCTTCTTCCATCTGACCGTATTCTGACTATGAAGCGTGGGTACTTTCACATTAGATCTCTCTGATGCACTGACTTTGTTTTGAAATTCACTTGTGTATTCCATTCTGTCCATTAAAGCGGTCCACAAGTCGTCTTAGAATTTTTCACTTAACTGCTTGGTTTCAAAGATCTTAAGTGAAAAACTACCTTCTGGTCATTATCAAGTTTGTAAAGAGTGGGAAGGGAGTTTTAATGCTTATGTAAAAATTTTACCAGTCTAATTATTATATTCCTTTGTAGTTTTCTAAGGAATTGGAAGTCCCTGTGTGATGCACTTTACTAGTTGTAAAATAGGCCGTCGAAGGGACAAGTTCTGTCTAGTTTATTCTGATAAATATCCCAGGTCTTGATAATTTTCATTTTCATGACTTCTAGCCAGTTTTAGAATTGTCTATCTCATTTTCACAATCCTTTACTTTGTGCTGAAAGTTGGAACGGACAGACAACTTGGGTTGAGGGAGGAGGAGCAGAGTTATAGTTACCCTGAGAAACAGAAGCCATCCCAGAGACCCTACTAAAATTGCAATTTCTATGGCATGTCTCTGGTCACTGTAATTTTTCATGGGTATCATCTACCTTGACTTCTGCCTTCTTTTAATGTCCATATAACTGTTTCCATCCAATTTTAAAGTATCGAGTCCACTGCTTGAGAAGTTGTAGCTGTAAAGTATTCCTCCTCCTTTAGTCATGTGACTGTCAGTGCCATCACAGGCAGGGAGGGGGTGGGGGGCAGATTTTCCCCTGGGAGGAGCTGTGCTCAGACCAGCTGCATGTGGGTTGACGGCAGCTGTTTCTCTTGGTTCCACTGAATCTGATTTTCCTTCATTTCGTTATATTATCTGATCTCAGGGTCGTTCTTTTCTTCTTTAGAAAGATCTTGTCTCTTCCATCCATAGAAGGATCTCATCAGAGATGTCCCATACTCGGTCAGGTAAAAGAAAGACAGATGTACTTCTGAGGGGTGACGACATGGCCCACACGGAGGCCTGCTGGCTTGAGAGCCTAGTCAGGGTCTTGGGGGTGGGACTGTTCCATATGATTATTTCCTTGTGGCATAAAAGATGTAAAAGTAATGGCCCTTTACATTTAAAGACCCTGGCTTCCTTATAAATGTTAGTCTGTCAGTATCTTATCAGGTCTCCATTTCCAACCATACTCCTTTACACACTTAAGTGTGATACATTGTAGGGGGAAGGCGGCTTCCCTCCCGTCCCTCCCTCTGGCCATGTTTTACTGGGTGGTTGAGGAGTGCCCATTGATTGTTAGGCCCCCACAACAAGCTCCATGTAAAGGCTGAAGATGGAAAATATGATGTGGGAAAATCCTACCACGTTCCTCCCTTTATGGGGCTTTTCCAAAAGTAAGGTTTCTTTCAACATTTAAATGACTTAACTGGTCGTCCTTTACTAACAGCCTTTCTGGCTTATTCATGTCCATCTGACCCCAGTGTAGTCTTGCCTCTCCCATCTTTGTTTTTGGCATCAAGAATTTAACTTTGCTCCCAAAGCCGCCACAAGTGGAGGCTTGGGAACATCTTGCATCCTCACAATTTATGGCTCCAAGTATTGTCCTTGTCATCGACTGTATGTGGTTCTCTGAACTTCAGCTGTTCGCTGGGTTTGTCGCTATGCAAATGGTCAAATTTCTACACATGCATTTTAATATAGACATTGACCCTTGTTCAGCTAAATTCATGTGATTCTCCCAATTCCTCTGTGTTTCCTTCATTTACTCCATTTTATTTGAAGTATTTGGGGACTGTGCCTACTATTTGGCATGGTTCCCGGCACATCGTAGGTGCTTAATAAATATTAGTTGAATCAATACTAGTTGAGTCAATGAGTGAAAATTGACATTTACCTTGGATGGTAGGCAACATCTTTTAAAGTTATTAAACTATCTTTGTTTCCAAATTAAGAATAAGGCAGAAACTGTGGAAGAACTGAATTTCCTTTTTTCAGTGCTAAGAGATGATTAAAATACAGACATGAAAGGAGGGAAGTGGGGATGGATCCGCAGGAGCCATCTGATCCTTTCTTTGTCTCTGAATATCTGAATTTGGCTGCTTAACATAGAGGGGTCGTTCCATCCAATCACATGACACAGTTTTACAGCCTTGCTTATCATTCGAGAGACCTTTCACATACAGCATCCCATCTGATCCTTTCAGTGCTGGGAGGCGGACCAGGAAGGTATTATCTCTAGTTTTTATACGAGTTCCAAAGCCGTTCAGTGGTTTGCCAAGGTGGCAGGGTCAGTGAGTGGAAGAGCCGGAGTGAGTAGTTGGGTCTTATTCCTAGGCCCAGCTCTCAACAATGTACCAAGTAATCAGCGTTACCTCTTTTGAGGAATTTCTTGAGTGCATCACCCGTCAAGGGTAAGATGTAAACCAAAAATTTCCTGTAATACAAGAGAATTCCATTCAGGAGAGGTTTTCTTTTGTGTGTTTTCATTTGGCATAGTTAGTTAGAGGAGATAATCAAATGGCTTTGGCAGCATTTACCTAGAAAGACAGGCAGCTTAAGCTGTGTAGTTGTAGGTAATTACTACAGTTATTGAGACTTAATTCTATGTTCGAATGAACTCAGTGCTTGCTGCCAGCCTTTTCATACAAAGACAGACTCCACATTCAAGAGTCAATGCTTTTAACTTTTGGTGGACTGGATTACAGTTTTAGTTGGAATTTCTTGCATATTTACAAAATGTACTTCTGTTGCCAGTAACTTGAACAGTAACTTGGCTGGCTGTCAGATTCTCGGACCACGTCCTTTTTCCCTCTATACTTAGGAGACATCGTTTTTTTGTCTTCTAGCATCTGGTGGTGCTGGGAGTTCTTGCTGGTGTGCGGTGAGCATTAGATACTGACATTCAGGCCTTACTGCAGTTTTTCTGTTTATTTGCTCTCTTCTTCAACAATTTGTCCCTCTCTTGGCTCTCTGTTCCCTGTGCTGCACTTTCTCCTTTGGTGGCTTTCATCCCCAGCCTGTCTGCGTGCTGTGGGACTTTTCCTCAGCTCTTGCCATCCCGTTGCGCTGTTTCCTGTAGGCAGGAGTCTAGGCCTGGGCGCTTGCCTGCTTGTGGCTTTCACGTCTGTTCCCATTTTGGGTTTTGTCTCCATTTCCTTCCTGAGCTCTGCCAGCCTCTCTCTCATTATGTCATCCTCTGTGCCTTTTTATTTCTTTTCTTGGAGGCTGAACTGTGTTGTCTATAATTTTCCTGGTTTCTGAAATCATTCTGTGTCCAGAGTGTATTTACCAGGCTTTTGCTTCTTTCATTCCTTTTCTTCTGTGTTGTTTTGCTCTTTTATTGTCGCACAAGTATCACAGTGGCATTTTTTGCTCATTTATTTGACTTTGCATGGGCCCATTCCATCTGCTCAAGCTGTGCTTCTAAATCCTCCTTTTTCAAGTGAGAAGCCTTTGAATGATCCCTTTACCATGTGAACTGTGAGGCTTGCTGTTTATGGGTTGTCATGATGGAGGAAGGTTTGGTTTGCATTCTGCTGTCTGGATTCTAAGGAAGGACGAGTCGGCATAGCCTCCTCGGGACATGTCTCTGAGTGCCCTCTGCGATGCTGTGGCATCTTCTGCCCTGGGGTGGCCTGGTCCCACCGTGGAAGCGGGACTGCCCTTGAGTTTCCCGGTTCCCACTAGATGTCACCCTAGCCAGAGTGGGGTGGGCTCAGACTTTGGCTCTGCTGGACGATGTGTAATCAGCATTCGTGTGATTGGCTCCTGAGTTACTCTCTCAACACCGCGCGTGTACGGTGCACCTGAGATGCCCCCTCTCCTCCCAGGCTTCGCTTCTGAACACGTGCCCATGCAGTGTGCGCTCAGCTCCTCTGCCACCCGTCCCTGTTCTGCCGATGAAGACAAGATTGGCAGGCCCTTTGGAGCCCTCTCATGAACTGCCCAGCAACCGTGGCCTGCTCGGCCAACACGAGAATCCCCCCTTTGATTAGTCCCCAGCTTTATTGTACCTGAGAGACACTCCCCCTGGAGTCTCTGGTATGGGCTGGTGGTTTTTATTAGTTTCATTATAGATGGCTTCTTTTTCAGTTTTTGGATGTGTGTGTTGAAGGGCAGGAGAGCTTATATAAACATGCATTTATTCTGTCATCCTTCCCATCCATCCAGGTGCTTAAACATTGACTTTGAAGATAATGTCCTTGGTAATCATAATCTGTATGTTAGTAAAGAGAAGGAACCAATATTGCTAGCAGGAAAGAACCATTAATAACTTAATCAATACAGGATTTTTGTTTATTGTTCTGTGTGGAAAGATAACTTTTAACTCAGGTTCCTGTTCCATTGATTAGAGATACCAGTACCTTCTGGTTTAAAAATAAGGAGCATGTGACATTTTAATGAACCTAAGAAGTTATCAGCTATTGACAATTATTAATTAGTTAATTAACTATGACAGACTATTTCAATGTAGAACATAATCAGAGTTATCAAAAGAAGTCTATTTTTCATTAACAGATTGCTAGTCTAACTGCCCCATTGAGGGTGTTGACCCTTATGAGAGCTTTACTATGACACGGAATTTCTTACTTGTCTTTTCAATTCAACCCATTTTAAAATTTGGTTCATTAAGAAATACAAAGGAGTTAAGTCCTCACCAGGATGATCTTTGTTGTTTCACAGAGGTGGTTTGTGGGTCTGGGGCCTGCTGTAGAAGCACATCAAGTATATTTACAGGTGGGGGATGGGGAGTTTATTTGGCCTGCTTGTAGGTTTGAAGCTTCCTTTCCTCAGCATCTAACCTATCCCACTAGGCAGACTTCCTTGCCGTCAGAGCCCAGCATGATGATCAAGGGGCATGAGTGGCAGCCTAGCTTTATGTACCAAACCCCACCCATGCCGTGCCTTCTCCAAAGGTCAGAGTTTTTGCCCTGGTTCTGTCCTGGTGTGAAATATAAAGAACTGAAGACATGCCCACATGTAAGGGACAAGTGAAATAAAAGTGGTAGACAGAGGAACATGTAAAGGAAAGCTATGTTCACTCCCCCACGTCAGTAACACGAGTCTGTGGTGAGCTAGGATTGCCAAGTGCTGGCCATGTGGCGGGGTTGCAAGGCAGACAGAAATCCCTGCCTCATGGAGCTAATGTTCTAGCAGGGGAAACAGCGGGGACACGAACATGAGAAGTTTCTAGTACAGTTGGGACATAAGTGCTATGGGGCTGCAGGGGGCGAGTCGGGGCACGACACCCAGGAAGTGGTGTTCCGTCATGGACTGATGTGTTCCTTAGATGAGGAAGTGGTAGTGGTTCCTGGGTGCTTTTCACCTTTGTATCTCTTCATGTGAATTTGTAGAGCCTGCCTCCACCACCTGGCTCTCTGCGTGGCTCTGCAGGGGACCCTGCCAAGGGCCCCGAGCTGAGGCTTTCGGTACACAGAGTGGACTGAGCCTGCTGTCCTGCATCATCTGCCTGGCCCACGGGGCACCACTGTCAGGTGGGAAGGGCCAACTATTACAATTGAATTTCACTGAACTGCGAGCTGCTGTTTCCTCACAACAAAAATGCAAATTACAGCAAGGTCCGTGTAACTTTGTCAGACTTCAGAAATCATGAAATAAACTTATAACATCTGAGGGATGATGCTGGCATTAAAATAACTGCTTGTCGGGAGGAAAGACCCCCTTAACACTTCCACACTGGTTTTAGGGGTGGAGGAAAGGATTACCTGAGAAAGCATCCCTCTGGAGTTCCTGGGTTGGCATTAGCTGTGTTCACCTCCAAAACTGAAGGGAACAAAATGACAATATTTGTGGTCACAGAACCCTTGAGAAACCTTTGTTTCCGCCTTTTCATTTGTCTCTAAAATAGGGACAGGAATTGCCCCTGACCCCAGTGATAGGGTCAGTGCAGCCAGGACAAGGGCTGCTCTTTGTGCTGTGACCCAGGTGGCTCTCTGCAGCAGTCCTGCTCCATCAGAGGGAACAGCAGAGCTGTGGGGGCCACTTTCCGTTCTTCACACCCACTTGTCTGGTCACCCTCCCATGGAGAGTAGAACTGGGTGACAGGAGAGGGAGATGGGTACATGTAATTAATTCTTCCCATAGGAAGGGCCAATGTGTCACCATTTAAATGGACGATTTGCACCTTAGGGCATCATTGCTGCTAGTGTCCAAATGGCTGGTACGGTTTCCTTAGGGGCCTGCATTAAAAGGAAGCCCACCCCTTATCCCGCATTAATGCCCTGCAGTGTGTAATGAGTCCATGACCGCATCTGACTTCCTATCTCTGCATCCTTTTTCCTCCTGCATTGTCACCTCTGCAGGGGCAGGATGCCGCCCAATTTGAAGTGGGGAACTCAGTCTTTGATGGAGTTGGCATATCTCTTTAAAGCAAGAGCTTGATGTCTAGAGTCTTGTGGTCCAGTTTGGACTACTGGGAATCATTTTTGTGGGCTTTTTAAAAATGTTAGAGACCTGAGTAGTAGGTTTGTGGTAATACTGGATCCAGGAAGCTCACAGTGAAAAGAGTATGAACTTAACCAGAAAAATACTTCTCTGTTCTATAAATCTCTCAGTGACATTTGGATTAATCAAGCATAATTAAATGTAGTTAGGTTTTTGTCAGATTGTAGTTCAAAATAATATTCATCTATGGAGAGGGTAATATATTCTGTAGAAATTTTATTAAGCACTTTAGTTAAGCAAACACTAAGGAGAACAAAATCAGCCTCAGGAAGGTTAATTACTAAAAAAACACAAAGTATAGTAGATTATGTAAATCATTTTAATTTTGAATACCATGGCTTGAGCTTTAATTTACATAGAGAGGTATTTTGGATTTGTTTTTCATACTGTATTTTCCAAAAGAACAGAATTGCAGTTGCATTCTTTCAAAGTTCTAAACACTTTAGTATTCCATTAAATTTGCTTAACTTTTTCATCTTTCCCAAACTGAAGAATTACAGTTGCAAATACAGCTAATTATTTTAGGATTCCTAAGTTTGTCTCAATTGTAAAAACTGTATTTTTATTGGTACCTTTAAAGAAGTGATCTTTTTAAGAGAAGGTTTAGGGGAAAGAATGAATGTACATGAAACAGAATAAATGTGAACATATTCTGCCCTACCTGGCCTCTCAATAAATGAAATGAAATTTTTTAAAAAGGTAAAACATAAAAAGTTTAGAATGCAATGATAAAGCATGTTATTTTAGTAATTTCTTTAAAGGGAGAAGGAAGTAAAGAGACCAAATTGATTTTATATGTTGTATTTTTTTAAACTCCGAGAATTACGTCTTCCTACCCTGTGTGTCTCAGGGAATAGCCTTTATGAGAACCCCTGACATTCTGTCACAGTTTGTTCAGATTGGATAGTTCCTGCCTAGATATCTAGAGCTAGAGTTTCAGAAATATTGTCATTTCAAGAATGCAAGACTCCCCAAGAATCTTGAACCTCAACCCTGACCGTTGCTCAGATTCTATGTGCTTTAGGCTTTTTCATGATAAATGACACCCACATGTCCTTTGTTCAGTATGTATATAAAGACCTCTTTGTCATGTTTATCGGCAATTTTCCTAGAAAACCTCTGCAGTTTGATTTTGTTTGATAATTTTGCTTCTTGGCTTTTCAGTGAGGATTCTGTTTTCCACTGGAGTTGAATCCTTTTGGAATAATCAATTTTCACTTCAAAGAACATTCTATTAAATAATTCTAACTTTTGCAAACCTAAAAGTGGCCTGCTAGTTTGAATTCTGTGCCTAACTTTTGCAAATAGGCCACAACAGCACAAATGTCAAAGAGCATATATGCCCTAAGCAATGTGTTTGCACTGCAGTGAGCAAATGAAAGAAATGGTTAACCTGGACACTTCAGGCTGCTCTGACTGCTCTTCCGTTCCTCTTCGCCTTCCATATTGGTCAAAAATGGCAAACTAAGAATGGAATGCATATTGATAACACAACTACTTAATGTTTTAAAATATTCTTACCTTGAGATTCTTTTTGAGAGAAAAAAAGAATCTTAACATTCAGTTCTAACTCTGGCTCTTCATATATGCTAGGCATTAAAAAGACAATTACAAGAGTTACATTTGATTGGAAGTCAAAGGCATTTGCCATTTAACCACACTACACATAGTATAACAAGAAGAGTTGCAAAAACTGGTAGGAGGAGTATAAAATGTTATATATTGTTGATTATAATATACCGTGGCCCCCCTTCTTATAAACTCCATTTTAGCTTTGTCATTGAACTTTTTTATAACCATGGGAAACCTCAATCAGTATTCTTAAAGGCACTATATTTACGTTAAGAACTGGCTTATGCCTTTATCTAAAAAACTGCTGAGGTTACTATCCCACCTGTTTAATTAGAACAAATGTTTCAGAGTAATCACAGCCGAAGCCTCAACTATAGGGATCTGAGCGCCCTGGCGCCTGCCTGCCACTGGAGAGGGAGTGTCGTGCCCAGCATACAATGTAAAGTGGAAGGTGCTTGCCAACATCCTGTGTCTGCTCCCTTGTACCTTGCTGCCCGTGTAACTCTTCCTGGGGAAAGCATCACACAAAGTCCTTTGGTATCTTGCTTTACACTTTCAGAGTTCCTTTGACAGCTGGCATGTAATTTGACGAATAAACTGTGCATATACTTAAAATTCTTTTTTAGACTAGATCAGACTAAACGTATCTTGACTCTGAGTAGGCAGCCAAGGCAAGGTTTACCTAGAAAACATGACATTTTATTTTAGAAATCTAAGTTGGCCTTATTTGGTGTTGGAGGAAGCAAGCCGTAGTGCCCGCTCCTTTGTCCCCAGCATGCTCACTGTTACAGTCAGGAGGCCATCTTCTTGCACCCCACTGCACTAGCAATGAATGAAAAGTGGGTTGTGCTCGAGTCTGTCCTCGATGGCATGACACATGTTTTACAAGAACGCAGCATACCACAGGGGCATTCTGACCCACCCTGACCTCTGCAGAGCTCCTTGGTGTTAAAGTCATTTGAGGCTGTAATTGCCGCTGCAGGTTTATATACACATCACACCATCTGCTGCTCTTCACTTCCTCACAAAAGTGCACAAGCGCTTCTTGCAACTTACTTATTCCCCAGATTTAGAACACAAGTTGTGAATACTGAAGAAGTGCTTGAACCAAGTAAGAAAAGTCAAAGGGGAGTAAAATACACCATTGTGAACATACCTAACACTGCATTTAAATGTGAGGTTTAAAAGCACTTGCCTGACTGATTTTTCATCATAACTCCTTTACTCATAAAAGCAGTGCCTAAACAGGGAAGCACAGCTGATGTGACAAGAGAAGGACATTAACTTCTATATGAAATAAAAGTTCATTGCATCGCTTATACCTGTAAGTCTGAATCTGACCGGGTTCACTTTGGGCATCTGTCAGCTTAGTCATGGTGATAAGTCTACATGCGTGTCCAGTGTTCACAAGCTGCCTTGTGGTTTGTAGCGTGAAGCCTGGCCCTTCGTGTTCTGTGCTGTTTTATGGCCTGGCTGGCACACGCCATCATGAGTGAGGGATGACTTCGGTCTGAGTCACTCTACTTCCCATGGAGAAAAGTTTTTTTTGTGTGTGATTGTTGGAAAAACTTGACCAGAGAAGCATGTGGCTCATGTAATGTCCCTGTAAGTTGCAGAGCCATCTGTGGTGTGTGTCACAGCCAAACAAGTCCTGGAGCCTTTGGACAATTCTGTACCACAATCATTGAACAATAAAAGTGGTACTTGGGATTCACTGTGCGTCTTTATGGTCTTTTCCTGAGCTGCCATCTGTAGTCTCAGCCCTCCTACCCAGAAGCCTGGTCTTCTACTCTCTAGGTTTCTGAAATTCAACACATAAAAAGCAACCAAGCACCTTTGCGAGTTGCTGGGAATGGACAAGGACATTGCTTAAGTTCTTATGACCAATCAAAGGAAAACTAGGTTCATTTGGATTCTCTGTAGCAGGAAACATTGAGCTCACTTTTTGGGGGAATATCAGGTTGGGAAAACAAACAAGCTGCTTAACAGTAAACTATATGGCAGTGTTTTTCAAAATATGATTCATAAATCAGGGAAAGAGGGTCATATATTGTCTAAGCCTGGATTCCTGACAGTGAGAAAGAACACTCTTAATAATTACGCGTAAACCATGTAAACAGGTCTAAACCCCGACTGTCCTGGGCAAATTGGGTTTGGCTGGCCATGGCCCACCTATACCAGAATTACCTGAAATGCTGGTTAAATGCAGTTTCCTGGGTTCTGCCTCAGCTCTACTGATTCAGATCCTCTGGGTTGGGGGCCTGGAAATCTATATGTTAACAAATGCCCCAAGAGAATTTTTCCAAAAGTGTAAGTTGGGAACTGCTGCCTATGGAGTGAATATGCAGAAGATAAACAACTTGAGATTTTCAATTAAAGGGCTATTGGTTCCCTGGAACTGGTGCAGCACCGCCCCCAGAGCCTAGGGCCTCCAAAGACATTTGGCTGCACTTAGTACTTCCCAAATAACTAAGAGACGGAGTCTTCATATTCCTTACCAACCTGTCTGTCTTTTACTGAACAGTCAGTGGTAAATGGGTGTCTTTTTTAGATGTGAGAGCCACACAACTGCTGTTTTGCATAGTTATCACTAAAAACCAAATCTTCTCGAAAACTTGAGGCAAGGAACAGGTTTGAGGGATTCTTAGGGAGTGTAGCTGCCAGGAAATCCATACATTTGCCTTGGCTCTGCTACCAGCCAGCTCTTTGCTGTGCTTTGGTTTCATCCTCTGTAACACTAGGGCCTCAGACCACGTGGTTCCAAGGTTCTGTCCAGATCTGATGTCTTAACGGTGCTCTTCAAACCTAAAGTGGGACACAATTACTGATCAGTTGCTTTCGTGTTGTGCCATGTTTTGCCCAAAGAATACAAAACTAGTGATTCTTGTGACAGTGGCTTTAGTTAAAGTGTTTAAATTCTCCATCCATATTTTACCAAAAGTCAACCACTGTGCTAACATCATTCACGACTGGGCTGGGGCATACCACTCCTGCCCTGTTTTGAAGCTCATAGGGGAACTATGGTTTAGACTCAAAAAAGAGACCCTCCCTCTCAAGAGTCTATGCCTCTGTGAAGCCGCTGCTGCGCATTGCTCTTGAGTCTACACTTTTCCTTCCTTGTCCTTCATTTCGGAATTCTTTCCAATGACTTAATGCATGTTTGCAAGTGATAAGCTGATATTCTCAGGTGTTCAGTTCATAATAATAGCACATAGGTGTACTCCTTGATCAAATGAATAAATCAGAAGGCATCGTGTAGGAGGGATGCCTCTGGGAACGGTTCTGCAGAACACTGTCCGCCATTAGAAGTCTGCGGTGATGGGAATGTGCTCTCTTTGCTTTCAGTATGGCCATCGCTAGTCACATGACCACATCCAATGTGGCTAGTTCAACTGAATTTTTAATTTAATTTGTATTAAAATTTAAATAGCCACACATGGCCAGTGGCGACCATATTGGACAGAGCAGCTATATATAGCCATTACATGCTGTTGAATTTTTTTATTAACATTGAGTACCTATTTTCACCTGTCATTGGGCTGGGTGCCTAACAGTACCCTTGTAACTTCTAAATGTTGGTCTTAAAATGAATCTTTTGCCCTCTTCCCACCGATGACATATCAACATAATGGTCTCTCTTTGGTTGAGAAATTAAGTAATATTTAGACCTTTTCCTGTGCTAGCTGAATGGCAGATAAATTCTTGTCTGCTATATAAGACATTGTTCATCAGCCTGTAAATCCAGTTACTCTTGAAGATCTGCTTTGTTTCCTGAGTTGAAGTATCAACTATGGCCCAGAGGGTCTCAACCTGGCTATGGCAGAATCTCCTAGTGCTGGGCCCCACTTCAGGTTCATTCCACCAGATGGTCTCTGGGAAGTATTTTTTAAAGCATTCCCTAGGAGGTTTTAACACATGACAGGGTGGAAAACCACCGATAAAGTCCAAATGGCAGATCAGCCTTTGCGAGTAACTAGAGTGCTGGCAGCAAGATATCCTGTCTCCTTGGCACAGGGCAGGCCAAGGGTCCTTGCAATTCTACTGATGTTCTGGTTAACAGGTAATTACAAAGTACTTAAAAGAGAAAATGCCTTGTCAATTTGGATTTGGGGCAACTCAGCAGCCTTGCTGTTTCCTTCTGTGCAAGAAACTGTAAGCTAAGCTAATGCTACTCATATTGTTCTCTGGCATTCTTGTCCAAACAGAATTTGCCAGTCCTTAAACAAAATAAACATATTAATGATTTCAATAACAGTGATGGATGCAGAAGCTTTCAACAGTTCCTCAGTAACAGCTTAATATAATAGTGTAATTATTTCTAAAGCTAGAGATAATTATTGTCACCTTAGCATGATAATTGGAATGGAGCTCCTTATAGGAAAACTGCTCTCTTCCCAGGGCTCAACTGGTAACAAAATAACAGTTTATGAAGGCAAATAATGCCCCTTATTCAGATGAGTGAGGCCCGCCAGCCACCCTGCAAACAGAGAGTCTAGGGTGAGAGCTTGAATAACAATCTCAGCCATAAACAGCTGTGTCCAAATAGGAGCGTATAAGGCATCACAGGGGAAGCTGCACACCTGTGTGTGAAGGCCTTCATGGAAAGTGTGTGCTGGCTCCTGGGGCTTCAGTGGCTCACTCGGTGCCTTACTGCTCACAGACCCAGCTACGGGCTGCCATTGCCATCGTCCTCCACTCAGCACTCTCCCACTACTTTTCCTACTTTCCCCCACTCTGAGTAAGAGTTGGCAGTCTTTGCACTCTTGGGACTGAGCACCCCACCCTGAAGAGATTAGTAAAATAATGTGAAATTAGTAAGTGGGGAAATGGAAATTCCTATGGCCAGGATCCTCACCTGACCCTAAAGTACTTGATGATGATGTAATTGGCCTATTGCCAGGCTATTGTTCCCACACCCATGGCAATAGTCTATTATTGACTGAGTCACTATATAAAGAGCTCTTTGCAGTGCTCTGGGCTGAGGCAGAGATGAAGGGTTACAGGCCTGCTGACGGCTGGATGCAGATGTAATTCTAGTGCTCCACCTACTGCTGGGAGAGCAAAGCTGGGTAATAAACCCTTTTACCCCAAGAACATTCCATTGTCATTCCTTGGACTCACTGAAACCATAGTGAACTGGCCTGGGGCTGAAACCCACTGGTAAGACAGTAAGTTAGTAGAATCATTGTAAAATTCTATTTGTCAGAATCAGAAACATGGACTGTTCAACCAAAACTGAGTAAAGTCAAATGTGGGAGGGCCAGATTCAAGTTACTGGACTGAAACTGGGGAGGGGCAGGGGGTACAGGGATCATGTCTTCTATGACCTTCGTATGCCCAGCACCTGGTAGCTCACTCAAACATTTACTGAATCATTCAGATGGGCATATCTGGTAGACGTGAAGTTAAAATGCAGATCAAAGGTCACAGTGGGAAAGTAAGTTACTCTAGAAAGGAGCAAGGAGTACCTCGATACTGGCTGGCTGGCAGGGGGTCCCAGCTTCAGCAGGCCATGCTCAAAATCCCAGGACCAGAAAAACAAGAAACAAACCAGGGAGAGAAGAGGCAGGAATCTGACTCTGCCTGACAACCAGAAACTGTATTCCTCGGCTTGTTTCAGCAGGAACGTGCCCCGTAGTCAAAGACTTTGGTTAGTTACCCTTTCATGCCTTGGCTTCCTGATATAGTCAAGTGTGAACTGGAGGGTGTGTGCAGAGAACAGGAGGGGAGGGGGCTCTTAAACTTCCTTCTCTACCAGCCATAGCTCCATGCTCACGAGTTGAGAACCCGGTACTTCCTCTCCTCGTGGATCAATTAGCATGTTCATTTGGGTCAGACATGTTCCATTACACCTATTCCATGCTGCCCTTGTGGGCATCAAAACTCAACAGAAACATTAAGCAGCTTCATCATGAGGAGATGTAGGAATGTTCAAAAGAGGAACATGAATCTCCATATCTGCATGAGGGTTACTGTTCCTGTCAGGACCTGGAAAAAGGTTCAAGGGGTTATGACCACTGTCATCAGTCACATCATGGTAGACAGAATAAAGCCCCCCCCCCCCCCCCAGAATGTCCATATCCTAATCCTCAGAACCTGGGAATATGTTGTATTACATGGCAAGAAAGAATAACAGTTGTTGATGACATTAAAGCGGGGATTTTTCCTGAATTATCCAGGCAGGCCCAATGTAAACACAGGGTCCTTATAGGTAGAGGCAGAAGGAGTGGCAGAGTGATGGGATGTAAGAAAGACCGGACTGGCCATTGCTGGCTTTGAAGATGGAAGGGGACCACAAACCAAGTAATGCAGGCAGCTTCTGGACACTGGAAAATGCGAGAAAATGGATTCTACCCCAGAGCCTCCAGATAGAAACTTGGTTCTGCCAACACCTCAGTTTTAGCCCAGTAAGACCCATTTTGGACTTCTGACCTCCAGAACTGTAAAATAATAAATCTGTGTTGCTTTAAGCCACTAAGTTTGTTACATCAGTAGGAAACAAATACACACGTTTTCAGCTTCTTTCTTCTATCATTAATTTCATCTACCAAATCTGGGTACCAGATACAAAAACGAATGGAAAAAGAATCAATGACTCAGTTGTGTTTATGTCAATTTGTGGTCAGGATTCTTGTCAACATCTGTCCAATGGCACATGATTACCAGAAAAGACTGGTTATCTCCTCAAGCTCTGTAATGAGTCATGTCCTGCCATCGCATGTCAGGGGTTGACAGGTTTTCTTTGAACTTGGAAATTTTAGAGTGACAAGTTCACTGGCAAGTATAATAAGCTGAAAATGTCCCTATGGACAGTGTAAAGTATCTCAGCTCTTTGAGGTATGGATTCATGAATTCTCTTAAAATAGAAGGTCATGTATCAAATACAAGAACTCTGCTTTTATGACTAAAGCACAGTAACCTTGCCGCTCAGGTCCTTCCCCATCCCCCAAGAAAGATAATGAAGGTTAAGGAGAGTAAAAATTGTTTATAGGTGGTAGTGTTACTGGCTGAGATGCTGTTTTCCCCAGGATCGTGTCTTGGAGGTGACAAAGAATGAAGCCAGCAGACAAGAGTATGGAGCAACCAGCAAAGTTTAATGAAAGAGTGAAAGAAGAAAGGAAAGCTTCCGCTTATCAGGAAGGGGGCAGGGCAGGGCACTGCTAGAACTGCAGTGTCTAGGGTTTATTATAAGCACATAAATGGAGTAAACCATGCAAGTGGCTGGGAGTTGTCACTAGGGCCTGTTGCTATGGCCAAGCTAGATGAAAGAAAAACTCCCTTTCTTCTCAGGCTGAATTTTCTCAGACGTCCAGGATTAGACTTCTTTTTTACTGAGAAGCCTTGGCCCTCGTTCCTTCTGCCTGCTCCTTACCAGGACCTTGAGCTCTATCCGCCTAATACCTGCCTCGGTAAGTCAGTCCTAGTCTGAACATTTCCCCTCAAGTTTCCCACATTAGGTCAACTAAAGCTGAGATTCAGCCAAGATGGTGTTTTTTCTGGAGTATAAGTTACGGCAGTGCAGAAAGGCCCAGCACAGAGATCAATTTTCACCTACAGATATTTATGCCTAAATGATATTTTCAGATTTTACTGGGTTATTGTTTTTACTTGATGGTTTCTTAAAGCCTTTGATCACTGGGTGTACTTTGATGCTTATGAACTGTCATGCTTTGTCTGAAAAGCGTCTCTGCGGGAGTCCTTTTATCAAACAGCTACTGCTAAATGCCTGGAGAAGTCACTTAAACATTCAACTCCAATAGCCAATGAGGGCTCCAATACCAGAAGACAGAGTTTTTGAACATGAATTTTATTCGGCCTTAGACCTGATTGTTTTTCCCTGAGACCATTTCTGAGGCAGCATGGAAGTCAAGAAGAAACCTGTAACTGTCACTCCAAATACAACCTGTCAAGAACGTGCTCGATCTAGGTGGCAAAGGCAATATGGTCAATGAATAATAAGTATTGTGTTTTTAAATGAATTCCCTTGCTGAATACAGGTCTGGCTTTATTTCTTCTAGAGTCTAGGCTAATGTTAAAACTGTTGTCATTTCAAAGACCTCAACCTCTCCAGGTGGAGTTAACAGATGCTCCTAAATTCAGCCAGTGGAGGGCTTGAGCACAATTCTAAGAACATTGACCTCTGGCTTAATTGTTGACATCTGAGATCCTGATTTAGCGTCTCCACCCCACTGATTTGTCTCCAGCTGACTGACCAAGGAGCTTTTCCCCCGAACATGGAAAAGGGGTTGAAATGGCCACTCCCCAATGTTTAGGCACAGGTGAATATCCTTCCATCAGGTGGCAAAATAAAGGTGGGTGGAGTGCCAGAGCCTGCAGAGAGTGAGGCATGAGTGTACCAGGGACGCTAACAGCTGTGGGGGCTCCAAGGGCCTGGTAGGACCACCTCTCCGGCTTCCCACCCAGACAGGTAAGCACCCTCTTGTGGTCGCTCAGTGAGGGCATCCTAACTGTAGAAACTTAAGGACAATGCAGATTGCCTCATAAATTCAGAGACCTTTATAGGCAAAGGAGACCTCAGAAACCGTTCCCTTCAACCCCCCTCATTTTACAAAAGTAGGCACCGAGGCCAGAGAAGTGAAGTGGTTTGGACAAGGTCACAAAGCAAGTTAGCAGTGGGACTTGCAACTCAGGGTCCTCCCTGGGCTCTCTAACTGATCCCCCACCCCTTCCAAGTTGGTCTGTTCCTAACTAGCTTTTACGTCAGGTGGGAGCCCTTTGGTAGCTCCAAGACTTTGGTCCGTGCTGCCCGGGGCAGAGTCGCGGCCTTCTGAGGGGCTGGGGCCACCACTGCACAGAGCCAGGACAGCTGCTATGCCTGTATTTTCCATGCTGAGCTGGAACTCATCCGCAGGAACCCACAACAGCACACTGGAGAGAAACTCGGTGAGCCAAAGTGCAATTCTGCATCCCTTTATTTAAAACGAGTTGGGAATGTTGTGCCCTGTTTGGGAGCAGGAGTGGGGAGGGTGGGGAGGGGTGGGCTGATTCCAGTAGTTCATGGTGTCAGCACCAGAGCAAAGGCTTGGGCCCCTGGACGAGTTGTCGTCTTGTCTTACGGTACAGCATAGTCTGAAGTATGTATGGTCTTTTTATGGCTTTGTCCTGGGACATATTGCAGTAACACAACAAAAATCTCAAGTCTAGAGACAAGTAGGAGTTGCTAATGCCTCATGAGTTTGTTCTTTTTAAAAAAATCTGGTGGTCAAGACTAGTGGTGAAGGGTCTGCGTCGCCCTCTGGCACCTCTCCCTGGGGCTTGCCTGGGGGCTGGGAGAAGTCCTGAAGATGGAGAGAAGACAATCCACACTCTTCCCATCCCTCCCTCAAGACTGTGTCCCATGGCCAAGGTAAAGTGTCTTCGCCGCCGAGCTGGTCAGAAGGCAGCCTTAGTCTCAGGACAGCTGCTCTTGAGCTTGGGATCCTGCACCTTTGCAGGGTCGAGGTGCATGGCAGCTAGCTGGCCAGAAATGGGTCATTCATGTGACTTTGACATTCTGCTGTAGTTTTAGCTGGTGGAAGGGCAAATGTCTGATTCAGGGCCCTGGGGAAAAGGATGTGGCAGCTAACGGAGGGGCACCACACTGGGGAAGCTAGGTGTCCAGGTGCCACAGCCCACAGGGGTGCCCACTGTCCTTGGGGTCTGTGAAAGGAAGCCTGTCTGCCTCAGCTCTTGGGGGGTGAGACACTTGGAAAGGGAGCAGAAAGTGACTGCTCCCCACAGGCCACCTTCCTTCATCCCGCTTTCACCCATCTTCCTAACCTGCCCCGCTGCGACCCAAAGTGGCTGCTCTCTAGTGCTCAGTCTGAAGCTTCCTTCCCTTTCCAGGACAAAGACCCTTTCCTTGCTTTTTGTCATTTCTGCTTATCTCTGCAAGCTTGCAATGAATTTCTATGCCTCTCCTCCAGCCCTGGCCATTACTGTTGACTGGCTGGCCCAGACAAAGAACAGCCCATCTCCTCCTGGGAGAAACTGGTGGCTAGGAAGCATCAGAAGTTGGGTTGCAAAATCCCCCCAATTCCTTCTCAGGAGTCTTGTTAGCCTTAGGAGGGTGGGGAGGCATTGTTAGAAGTCAGGTAGGAGACATAGGGTAAGATTAGAACTTGCTTGTGGCTTGTTTAGCTCCATCCCTGGAATATTCCAGGCATTGGTCTCTCCCATAAATGGCAGCTGTGATGGCACCGAGTCTGAGTCACATAAGTGGCACCTGTCAGTGTGACATGTAAGACCTGCCAACTAATCAGCCTGATACATCAACCCCATGCTATTTGCTTCAGAGCAGAATTTGGGTGAGAGGGCATCTGTCTGCCCTGGGCCGTGGAGTAAGCCCATAAAAGCCTGCCCAAGAGAGCGGTTCCCCCGTTCTGGGAGGCCCTGAAGTGGTTTGAGAGCACAGATTTTCTTTAACCTCCTTTCCTCTCTCCCAGTACCCCTTTTCCCCTTTTCTCTTCCCCTGTTCTCACCACCTGACCTTGCCCAGCTGGTCTGCTGCTCCTTTCGCTGCTAAAAGTGCCAACCTGCTGGGACAGGCAGTGCGTGCCCATGTTGCCCTGGGTGCGTGGCGGGAGAGAGACCAAATGGGCACAACAGAAGAACGGGGTCTCGCTCGCCAAGCAGAGCAACGCTCTGGGCTTTGACTGCAAAGAGAAGTTTTCTCCTTACACTCCCACCAGCTCTCTGTCCTGCAAGGCACAAGGGGGTTCCAAGCCAGCTTAGCTTCATGGTTATGGTTTTGCTTCCTAACACCACTTGTGTCCAGTAGGGCAGAGAGGTAGTTCAGCCCCAACACAAGGGGGAAAGACTTGCTGCTTCCTATTGGTTGCCCCTCTCTTCACCCAGAAGGCTCGTTCCCAGGGCCTCTGAAAAGAGGTGTTTCTGTCACAAGAGATTCTTGGGCTCTGACATTCATGACATTCATGAGAGGTTCGGGCCTCTGGTCAGGCCCCAACTCTTTCTCTGGCTTTACTGGGACAGACAGGCAATGCCTCATCTGTGCAAGAGTGTGGTTCTGACGTTGACTCTACCTGCTTGTTTCCTACTTGTGGTTGGAGGACAGTCACTTCAAACAACTCGGCAGGAATGTTTAGAATCTTCATGCTTTTTGGCAAACCGAGGGCTGGGGATAACTCTAGAACTACCCGGACCTTTCAGATGCTGAGGTCAGACTGAGGTTGCCACAGTGCTCTGGGAAGCTCTTCAGAGCCTCCCTCCAGCCAAAAATAATCATGGGAGGCCATGAGAACAACATACTAATTTCCTGGTTGGGACAAGACATTTCTACAGGAATCAAGGATGAGCTTTTGAGGAAGTGCCCAGGTCAGAGGGGAACCAGGGAGTTCTTTAGACCAAGGATTGCTGTGGAGCACTGGGGTGTGAGCAGGAGGAAAGTACTGTAAATGCTGCCACCATATACTCATATTGCATACAATGTACGCCCTGGAATGCCTAATTGATGCACAGAGATACGTGCAGGTAGCACCCCTAGTGGTATATACTATGTGGTTTGGTACATCAAACTGTTACTTGAGGTCTATGAAACTGCTAATTGGTCAGAAATGGGAAAAGCCAATCCGTAATAGCGTCCTTTAAGGAGAAGCTTCAGGAAACAGGTGCCGTCTGCTGAACTTGGAGCCAAAGCAAAGCAGCTCCTCTTGTTATATGTATTTGTTGCATTTCCCACAGATTAAGGGAATTGCTGGAAAACAAGTCAAACCAATGATGAAAAAGTACAACCAGGGGCACTTTAGGCCTGATTGGGCATTCTCCTTGACAAATCTGTCCTTAGAGTAAGAAGTTAAGGTCCACACTAGATGACCTTTTCTACATGTGACCTAAAACAGGTTGTGTATGTGCCACATTCCTGGAACTGGGAAGAATCAGTGCATTGCAACATCAGGTCTCTGGCTAAACTGAGAAAGTTGGGATTTGTCTATTTCAGAAGCACTTTGCCACTTTTATTGGAAACCACTGTATTCTGGCAGAGCTCAGGTGGTAGGAGGCAACGTGCAGGGCCCTTATGAGCCAAAGTAGCAGGTTGAGGAAACAGCCGCTTCATCGGTGGTGTACGTGGTCGCAGTGGGTGTAAGGACCAACGAAGAAGACAGCCCGCCAGGTGCTGGGCTCCCAGGGGTGCTCTGCATCTCTCCTTAACAAGGTTATAGTGGAGTGATTCTGATGACACTAAGGTTTGTATAGGTTGTCCAGCTAGAAACCTCCATGCAGAGCCCAAGTCATAGGCTGAGGAGAGACTGAAAGACAGCTGGTCCCCAGGCCTCCCCTTAGCAGAGCTCAGGGTCTCCCTGCTGAGCTGCAGCCACCACTGCCCCTCACCCACCACCCTGGCATCCCTGGTGAGCCCGCCCTCCTCCCCAGCCTGTGTGGCATAGCTCTTGTCTGCCAGCAGCTTTTACTTCTCATCCTCGTCCCCCTCGCTCAAGCTGCTGATGGAGGCCGAGGCTGCTTTGGGCGAGGAGGGGGGAGAAGCTTTGTTTGGGAGCCACGAGAAGGTGGGCGACGGGGAGCGGGAGGGGGACCGGCTCCTGGTGGGGCTGCTCACGGGGCTCTGCTTCGGGGACAAGGCCTGCAGCATCCGGCTACTCCTCTCCTGGAACATCTGCTTCTGGAGAGAAATTTGAGAGAAGGCATCTGTTAGGTCAGCTATCTGAGGTGGCGGCGAACCCAAAAGGCAACCACTGCCCTGAAACACCCATGCACACAAACACAAGTGCACGCTGTGGTCTCTGCTCTCCGAAACTGTCTCTGCAGAGGAGCTGAGGGCATTTCAGGGGCAGTGATGTGCTGACCATCTCCATTGGTTCTTGGGGCTCTCTTGGCCTTCCTTGCCTCCCTCTACAAAATTTATCTGAGTCTCTCTTATTGGCCAGGCAGACAAAGTCCTAGGTACCGGGGGTAGCAGGAAATGAAACAAAAATCCTTGTCCTCACGGATATGAGGAGGAGCCTCACAATAAACAAACAGAATATGTGGTATGTCAGATGGAACCCTGGATTGTGAGCAAAATAAAACGAGGCTAGCAGATGGGGGTGTGGAATGGAGGGCGGCTGTGCTGCGATTGTAAAGAGGGTCCTCAGGGCGGGCCTCGTGGAGAAGACACTACCTGAGCAAGACCTGAAGGAGACGGAGGAGGGGACCATGTGAATGGAAGTGCCTTCCAGACCGCATGCCAAGAAGGGAGCAGGCAGCGCACATCCAGGGACAAGTGAGGCCACAGTGGCTTGATTGGAGTCACCTGGGACAGGGTGATGGCCGCCAGGACAGTGAGGGATGGCTGGAGTCCTGGTATATTCTTTCCCATGGTTTTATTAATGTGTAATTTACTTAAAGTAAAATTCACCCTGCTTGGTGTACACCTCTGAGTTTTGACAATGCCTGTATGTGTGACCATCACCACAACCGAGGTGTAGGAGAGTTCCGTCAGCTGCCCAATTCCCTCAGGACCCTTTGTAGTCGCTCTGCCCCCAGCCTATGGCAACACATCTGTTTTCTGTCTCAATTGTTTTGCCTGCCTTTCCAGAAAATCTAAATGGAATCAAGCAGTACGTGGTCTGGACACATTTTGAAGCTTAAGCCAATGGGATTTGCCGACAGATGGGATGTGGGGTGTGGGAGGAAGAGGAATCGAGTGGCTCTGGTTTCTGGCCTGTGAAACTGGAATGCCGGGATGCCACTTGCTGGTGTGGGGGACTGTGGAGGTGGCGGTTTGGATGGTAAGATGGATCTTCCAATTAGGGATGTCAGGTGACTGTTGCCCGGTGCTTTCAGAGCCTGGGCCTTCCTGACACTGTCCTGCAGCCTTCGGGGGAGCCCAGTCCTGGGCTGTGGTCCCTGTGCGCTAGGCCTCCAGGGCTGCCAGTCGATCTGACCTTCTGCCCTTTGCCTGCAGCTTCCCCCCCTCACCCAACTCTGATCCCCCCACTTCTGATTGCCCTGCACATGTGGCCTGGGCTCTCTGCCATTTCCCTTTGTTGCTCCTCACTGGGCTTTTTGATCCTAAACTGGCCCTGAGAGCCAATTCTCCTATTCGCCATTTTAGACTTTGCTTGTTGTTTGAGTTACTCATTTTACAAAATGCTGCCGAGTCTCCTGGGAACCAGGTGCTGCACAGGAAGTGGTCATGTCCGAACCGGGGCTTTGGTGATACATGGGAAGA
Organism: Manis javanica; assembly: GCF_040802235.1. NCBI lineage: Eukaryota > Metazoa > Chordata > Mammalia > Pholidota > Manidae > Manis > Manis javanica. Next base: position 17,816,373 of record NC_133174.1, read on the forward strand.
GGGGGTTGAGGTGGGGAGTAAACCCATGGAGCTGGTGGAGGGCTCACTTTCCAAGCAGAGGGCACTCGGTAGAGTGGACTAAGTATAATGACTTGGCTTGATAACAAGCCCAAGTACTTAAGGGATGGCAGTAGCTGAGGGCTGGAGCACCAGAAGGAAGCTGAATTTTTTTAAAAACTTCCCAAAAGCCCCTGGAAAATTTTAATCAATGGAGGGTCATAATCAGATTTGTGTTTTACAAATATTTTTGGGTATCAGCATAAAAGCAAAGAAAGAAACCGGAAAGGAAAAGATTGATTATTTGGTTATATAAAAATTAAAAACTTCTATATCTCAAAAAAACCATCATGAATTAAGGTAAAGGACAAATGAAAAAAAATAGGGGAAAAATCTTGCAACATTTAACTACAAATTATGGATCTTCTTTAAACAGTGCTAGTGCTTAATAATAAAGGTTAAAAACCTTCATTAAAAATATAAGTATATGGCATGTACAGGCAACTCACAAAAGACATAAAAATTAACTATAAAAATGTTTGGCATCATTTGTAATCAAAGAAATGCAAAATGAGTGAAATGAAATACCTTTTTACATATCACATTGCTAAAGATTTTATCTTTCCAACTTAAAATTTCCAGTTTTGTTACAATAAAACTGATACACAGTACTGTATAAGTTGTACAGGTTTAAGATATTAACCTCTTATTCGATATACAGTTTGCAAATATTTTCCTATCTTTGTACAGTTATCTTTTCATTTTGTTGTTTCTTTTGCTGTGCAGAAGCTTGTAAGTTTGATGTGGTCCCACTTGTTTATTTTGTTGCTTGTGCTTCAGGTGTCATATCCACAAATTGTTGCCCACACCCATGTCAAGGAGCTTTTCTTCTAGGAGTTTTATGGTCTGTGGTCTTACACTGAAGTCTTTAATCCATTCAGAGTTAATTTTTGTGAGTAGTATAAGATAGGAGTCTAGTTTCATTCTTTTACATGTGAATATCCAAGTTTCCTAATACCATTTGTTGAAGAAACTGTCTTTTCTCCATTGACTATTCTTAGGTCCCTTGCATCGATTTATTTCTGGGTTCTCAGTTGTGTTCCATTGGTCTGTGTGTCTGTTTTTATGAAGTACCATACTGTTTGGATGACACTGTATAGTAGCTTTATAATATAGCTTGAAATTGGAAAGTATGTTGTCTCCCATTTGGTTTTTCTTTCTCAGGACTGCTTTGACTACTTCGAGTCTTTTGAGGTTCCATATAAATTTAAGGATTTTTTTCCATTTCTGTAAAAAAAACAAATGCGATGGGAATCTTGATAGGGATTGTATTGACTCTATAGATGACTTTGGGTGGTATGGGCATTTCAACAAAGTTCTTCCACTCCATGAACGTGGAATCCCTTTCCATTTATCTGTCTTCTTCAATTTCTCTCATCAATGTCTTACAGTTTTCAGTGTAGAGATATTTCATCTTTTTGGTTAAACTTATTCCTAAGTATTTTATTGTTTTTGATGCTATTATAAATGGAATTGATTTCTTTTTTCAAATAATTATTAGTGCATAGAAATGCTACTGGCTTTTTAATGTTAATTTTGTATCCTGCAACTTTACTGAATTCATGGATTTAGATCTGTTTTTTTGATGGAGTGGTTAGTATTTTCTATATATACAATCATGTACTCTGCAAATAGAGATGATCTTATTTCTTCTTTCCTAGTTCTGATACTTTTTTTTTCTTGCTTGATTGCTCTGGCTAGGACTTTCCTATATGTCAAATATGAGTGATGAGACTGGGCACCCTTGCCTTGTTTCAGATCTTAGAGGAAAGGCTTTCAACTTTTCACCATTAAGTATGATGTTAGCTGTGGGCTTGTCATATATGGACTTTATTATGTTGACGTACATTCCTTCTGTACATAATTTATTAGGAGTTTTTATCGTGAACAGATGTTGAATTTTGTCAAATGCCTTTTCAACATTGAGATGATCATGAGTTTTTCATTATATTAATGTGATATATCACATTGATTGACTTGTGTTTGTTCAACCATAGTTTCATCCCAGGGATAAATTCTATTTGATCATGGTGAATGACCTTCTTACTGTGCTGCTGAATTCAATTTGCTAGTATTTTATTGAGAATTTTTACCTCTATATTCATCCAGGATATTGGCCTGTAGTTTTCTGACAAGTGTCCTTCCCTAGCTTTGGTATTAGGGCAATGCTAGCCTCATAAAATGAGTTTGTGAGTGTACCTTCCTCAATATTTTGGAGGTGTTTGAGAAGACTGGCATTAATTACTTCAATGTTTGGTAGAATTCACTAGTGAAGCCATCTTCTCCTGGGATTTTCTTTGTTGGGACATTTTTGATTACTGATTCAATTTCCTTACTAGTAATTTGTTCAGAGTTTCTATTTCTATCTGGCCCATTCTTAGGGGGTTGTGTGTTCCTAAGAATTTTTCTACTTCTAGGTTGTCCAGTTTGTTGGTTCATAGTAGTCTCTAATGATCCCTTGCATTTCTGTGGTATTAACTGTAATGTCTCCTTTTTCATTTGTAATTTTGTTGATTTGGGCCCACCCTCTCTTTTTCTTGGTTAGTATAGCTAAAGGTTTGTTAATTTTATCTTTCCAGAGAGCCAAGTCTTCATTTTGTAAATCTTTTCTATTATTTTCCTGCTCTCTATTTCATTTATTTCTGCTCTAATCTTTATTATTTCTTTCTTTCTGCTAATTTTGGGTTCAGTTTGGTTTTTTTTCTAGTTCCTTAAAGCAAAGAGTTAGGTTGAGACCTTTCTTGTTTCTTAATGTAGGCATTTATTGTTATGGTGTGTTGTGTTTCCACTTTTGTTTACCTCAAGATACTTATTTCTCCTTTAATTACTTCTTTGATCCACTGGGTATTGAGAGTGTTGTTCAACTTCTATGTATTTCTGAATTTTTCAATTTTCCTCCTGTACGGATTTCTAGTTCCAGACCACTGTGGTCAAAGACTGAAATGACTGTTGGTATGATTTCGATTTTCTTGAGTTTGCTAAGACTTATTTTGTGGCCTTAACATGTGATCTGTCCTAGAAAATGTTTCATGTGTACTTGAGAAGAATGTGTTTTCTGCTGTTGTCAGAAATAATCTGTATAGGACTTTTATATCCATTTGGTCTGTGGTGTTCAAATCTGTGTCCTTGATTCTCTGGATGATCCAGCCATTACTGAAAGTGGGGTATTAATGTACCCAGCTATTATTGTACTGTTGCTTACTTCTCCTGTTAGCTCTGTTAGTTTTTTGCTTTATATATTTGGGTGCTCGGATGTTAGGTGCACAAATATTTACTATTGTCATATCTTCTTGACAGATTTGCCTCTTTATCATTATATAATGATCTTTGTTTCTATATTTGGGTGCTCGGATGTTGGGTGCACAAATATTTACTATTGTCATATCTTCTTGACAGATTAGCCTCTTTATCATTATATAATGATCTTTGTTTCTTTTTACCATTTTCAGTTGTCTGTTTAGTCTGATAAAGCAGAGCTACCACTTTTAAAAAAAATACCATTTGCTTGAAATATCTTTTTCTGTACCTTCATTCTCAATTTATGTGAGTCTTTAGGGCTAAAGTCAGTCTCTTGTGGGCAGCATATCTTTGGATCTTGTTGTTTTATCCATTCAGCCATTCTATGTCTTTTAGACAACTTAATCCATTTATGTTTAAAGAAGTTACTGGTAAGCATGGACTTACTAATGCCATTTTGTTAATTGTTTTCTGGCTGTTTTCTGTTGTTAATTACTTTGTATCCTGCCATCTTTTGTGTGTATGTTTTGATGTCCTTATGTATCAATATGCTTTGACTTTTTTATCATGTTCTTTTGTGTAATTATACTACAGGTTTTTCCCTTGTGGTTACCATGAGGCTTACATAGACTGTCTTAAAATGATAATGCCCTACTTTACACTGATAACAACTTAACTTCAATAGAATTCCTAAATTTTATACTTTTACTTCTCTGCTTCACATTTTATGTTGTTGATGTTATAGTTAACATCTTTTTAATTGTATAACCAATAACACGTTGTTGTAGTTACGGTTACTTTTATTGTTCACTAACTTGTAAACTAGAGTTATAAGTGAATTGTCCATCACCACTACCACATTACAGAATCTAACTTTGTACATTTACCAGTACTGGTGAGTTTTATGTTAGGTTCTTATGTTTTAAGATGTTACTGAGTATCTTTTTACTCAAAGAACTCCTTTTAGCATTTCTTGTAAGGCAGGTGGTGATGAACTCCCTCTGCTTTTGTTTATTTGGGAAAGTCTTTATCCCTCCATTTCTGAAGGACAGCTTTGACAGATATAGAATTCTTGGTTGACAGGTTTTTTTTCCCCTTCCTTTCAATATTTTGAATATATCATCCCCTTCTCTCCTGGCCTGAAATGTGTCTGTCCTATGTGGGTTCCCTTGTATGTAATTTATCTCTTTCTCATGCTGATTTCTATGGTTTTTCTTTCTTTGACTTTTGATAATTTAATTACAATGTGTCTCAGTATAGTCCTATTTGGGTTCAACCTAGTTGATGTTCTCTGTGCCTCAGTGATTTGGATGTCTGTTTCTCTCTCCCCAGGTTTGGGAAGTTTTCAGCCATTATTGCTTTAAATATGCTTTCTGTCCTTTCTCTTTCTCTTCTCCTTTTGGAATCCCTATAATGCAAATACTGTTCCTTTTGACTGTGTCCTATAAATCCTGTAGGCTTTCGTCACTGTTTTTCATTCTTTTTTCTTTTTGTTGCTCCAAATGATAATTTCAAATGTTCTGTGTGCTAGGTCACTGATTCTTCTGCATGGTTGAATTGGCTTTTGAAGCTCTCTGCTGAATTCTCTAGCTCAGTCATTGTATTTTTCAGCTCTAGGGTTTCTGTTTGGGTTTGTTTCTTTGACAGTTTATATTTCTTCATTTGAACTTCTCACTTTGTTCATGCATTGTTTTCTTAATTTTGTTTAGTTGTCTCTGTGTTACTGTAGTTTACTAAACTTGTTTGAGGAGTATTCTGAATTCTTTATCTGACCATTCATAGATGTTCATTTCTTTAGGGTTAGTTATTGGGGCTGTACTCATTTCCTTTGGTGGTGTCATATTTATCAGATTTTTCATGATCCTTTATTCCTTACATTTGAGTAAGCAGTCTACTCATCCACACTTTACAGGTTCACTTTAGCAGAGATAGTTCTTTGCTAATCAGCTCAGTTTGGGTTTTTGGATGTGTCTGCCTGGTAATGTTCTTGGGCAGGTGAGCTTTGCTATCAGGGTCTATTTCTGGGTGAGGCCATTACCTGAGCTCTGATAGGGTGAGGGACTCCATGGTTGCTTGGATTCTCTGATAGGGCTTACTGGATGGTCAGGACTGGGTACTATACTCAGTAATAAGTGGGGCTAAGAATTGGCTTCTTTACCTTGGTGAGGGCAGCAGGACGGGCTCCAGGGACCACACAAATCATTGTTTGGGGACCCAAATCAGGAAAGACTGTGTATTGTATACCCTGGCTGGACAGGGCCACTGGTTTTGTTCTGCAGATGGGAAGAGCCAAGGGCTATGCTCTCTGTTCAAGTACCACTGGAAGCAGGGCTACTAGATGGGCTATGCAGATTCTTGTGTGTTCTGGCTAGCTTCCCTAGTCAGGAGGGCTGAAAGCTGTATTAAGCAATAGATAGGACTATGAGTTAATTTACCTACCCAGGCACAGCAGAATTAGCTCCAAGGCCAGAAAGGCTTTTTGTTTGTGGTCTTGACTCAAACTGACCTGTGTCAAGAGTTTCCTGCCTGAACAAAGCCATTGGCTTTGCTTTTCTATCAGCTCTGCCTCTGTGTTCTCTGCTCAAGTGTTGTTGGGCTTCACAGCTTTTCAGGTATTATGGCCTGGCTTTCTGGTTGGGAATGACTGGGAGCTTTACTCAGCAGTGAACAGGACACAACGTGGCTCCCCTGCCTGAGCAAGACAGGAGAGTCAACTCTAAGCAGGCTCCCAGTTTTTGCCAATCAGGCCTTCTGGTTGGGAGGGGCTGGGAGTTACACTCTGCAATGGGTAGGCTATGAATTATCTCCCTTGCCTGGGAAGAGCCAGAATACCATCCACATCCAACACTGGCTTTGCAGGCAGTCAACTCTGCCTGCCATACTCTTAGCTGAAACATTGCTCAGGTATGCAGCTTCCCAGTGTTCTTGCCAGCCTTTCTGGTCAGGTGGGGCTGGGAGCTTCAGGCAGCAAGGGGTGGGGATGGAGCGGTAGGGGCCTATGATTCAACTCCTGTGCCTGGTCAGAGGCAGACCAGGCTCCTGGCACAGAACATCTTTTTGTTTGAGTACCCAAATCAAACACACCTGTACCCTGTTGCTCAGACTAAGCCACACACTTGGTTCTACAGATGAATGAAGCTGCTGGCTGGGGCTACTACTTGGCTCCTGCAGGTAGGAAGTCGGTCTGCCAAGATCCAAGTGCTGGTTGTTGCAAGCCCCTCCCCACTTCTCTGTCATGAGATTCCCAGTGGTCAAGCCTGGCAGATTCCCCTGCCCTGTGGAGTGAGACCAGAGTGGGGGCTCTCAAGAAGTAACCTAGAATGCTGGGAGAGAGGGAGGTCTACTTTAGGCTCTCTTTTCCCGCTGGAGGAACTAGAGGCTTGAGAGACTTCTCCTTATAGTGCTGCATTGGCCTGGGGGAAGGGCAATGCGGTCAGTATGTAGCTGCTCTCCTTATGCTTCTAATTCAGTCTGTCTTGGGTTCTCTGGTGCAGGGGATGCTTCAGCCTCATGAGCCCCCATGTTCTAGGGTTTTCTCAGTGGTGTATCTGAATAGTTGTTAGGTTGTCCCTGAACTGGCTCTCCTTCACAAGAAATATGATGCTATCTTGGTGATGTCACTATCCTAAGATTTTTTTTTAATTTGTAATGGCTAGTGAGGGCTGAGGAAAAAAACCATACTCATGTTACTTTTGGTGGATGGGTAAAATAATAATGCCTTTCTGAGGGGTACTTTGGCAATAGGTTTTTTTTTCTCTGAGGAGATAATCAGAGATGTAAATAAGTCTTTATTGTGTACATGGATATTCATTGCAGTACTCTTGTCTGTTAGATATTCATAACAGACAAAACTGCAAACCCCCTAATAAGTTAGAGGAATCTTGTACAACTCTGAGATGATATACTGAGCAGCTGATGAAAACCAAGTCCTTAAAAAATATTTAATAATGTAAGAAAATGTTCGTGAGCCACTGCCAAGTAAAAATGACTTTGCAATAGAATCTTCTGCATGACTACAATTTCATAAAAGGAAATACACACATGTAGATGGAAAAAAGATTGGGGCAATAGCCCCCAAATTTTAACAGTGACTACCCTGGGTGTTCAGACTGCTGGAGGCTTTTCATCTCTTTATTCTTTACTTTCTAATAGTTCTGTATTAAACATATATTACCTTTATCATTAAAAAATATGGTAGGAAAAAGGAAAGATAACTAAGGCCAGGAGATCATGCAATAATGATATAGGTGAGAAAATATTAATGCCTTCAGGTATGTCATCAATTCCCCCATGGCACTCATATTCCCTTTATAAGCTCTAGCCCATTACTTTTTAGAATCTCAAGTCTCCTCTAGGGATAATAGGGATGACTTGCTGATCATTAAGATTCTTTCCAGACTTAAAATCCCACAGTTCTACAAACTTTTCATTAAAGGCATAGATAATTCTGCCAAAAGACACCCAACCCCCTCAAAATCAAACAACAAAAAAATGCTGCAGTACAACAGCATTACCTTAGATTAAGCTCATTTATGAGACAAAATCAAGTGCCAAAAGGATAGGTCGGCTTATTTCTAACAGCAACATTAAAAAAAAAATCCTTGAACTTCTCACAGGCACTTGAAAATGTGTCTTTATTACTGTAATCTTTAAGTATATTTTTAGTGGCAGCCATTAGCCCTCTTGCTGTTAATAGATTGTCAGCACTGCCATTAGAAGTCCACTTTCTAAGGAATCTACAACTTGTCTACAGTAGTTTGGCTCGAGCTTGTAATTGAGAATATTCTGCCTAAAGGGATGACATAATTTCAATCCTTAGTGATAAACAATGGTGTTGCACTTCATAAAATGTGATATTCATGCAAATGAACTCTGTCTCCATTTGCAAGCTCTCTGATCTGTTTCTGGTGCATTTTGAAGGGTGGTTCCCCTGCAAAGGAGCTGAATTGAATCAGGTCAGAAGACAGTTTGTAATGTGCTTCCTGGGAAGAAAAGCACTTTAGAAATTTAACAAATAATGAAGACCATGGCATGGCCTTTTCAAAGAGAAAGGTATTTTAATTCTGTCTTTTACTGTATTAAGAGGTTTCCATTTATACTTTTCTCCCAAGAAAATAATCCCATTTAGTCCTGTCCATATGAAAGTAATTCTCTATTTCCCCTCCTACAAGGTTTTCCCTTTTAAGAAGCTCTTAACATCTAGTGAGGCAGTAAATGTCTTGACAAATGCCTTTAAAGGTTTCAGTGTTTCAGAGATACTCCAGCATATCTGCCCCCAAAAGAAGTGAAAAATATCCTAGTTACATCTGGCTTGGACCTCTGGTAAGCAAGATGGAACTAGAGAGTTTCAGTTCTGGCTAATCAAACAACAGCTAACCTTTACACAGTGCCCAACATGTGCCTGGGTGTCAGGCACTGTGAAAGGGCTTGAAAGTATGAAACAATTTAATCCTCCCAACAACCCTAGGAGGTGTCTCAGAGGCAAAGGAACTTACCCAAGACTACCCAGCTAGGAGGTGAGCCCCTGCTCATGACCAACTATCCATATCAGCCATTTTCAGAGCAAGAAGCTTTTCATGTTTATTCATGTTACTTGGGCAGGTGTTGGAAGACAGAGTTTTAAAACCAACTGTCAAAAAGACTCAAGTGTGAAGTCTAGTTCAGATCAACCAACCAAACTTTATGTATTTTTTTTTCAGTGTCAACAGTCTTAAAAATTAGCAGTGCCATTAGGATGGCTATTATCAAAAAACAAACAGAAAATGACAAGTGCTGGAGAGGATGTGGAGAAATTAGAACCCTGGTACATTGCAGTGGGAATATAAAGTGGTGCAGCTGCTGTGGGAAGACAGTATGGAAGTTTCTCAAAAAATCAAAAAATAGAATTACCATATGATTTAGCAATTCCACTTCTGGGTGTACATACCCAAAATAATTGAAAACAGGGACTTGTACAGATACTTGTACAGCAATGTTCATGGCAACATTATTCACAATAGCCAAAAGATGTTAACAATCCAAATGTCCATCAACAGATAAACGGATAAACAAAATGTGGTCTTATGTAAGTACTATGCTATTGTATATGTGTATATATATATATATACACATATGTGTATGTATATGTCTATGCACACAATGGTATATATGTTTCCTTGCTTGCATGGGGTTTTTTCATGATGTTGAAGAGAAACTTTTTGTCTATTACAAAGTATTATGGCGCAAAGAATCTAAAAGTTGATCACTGATTCATTCCTTCAACAATATTTACTGACAACACTATGTATGGTTCAGGTATAAATCTAAGCCCTGAAGATACAGCAGTAAACCATAAAGTCTATGCTCGTGCTTATTTACTTTGTGAGGTATAATTCACACATAACAATAGTTTCAGTGGTACAATATGATTTGATATTTGTATATATTGTAAAGTGATCACAACAAGTCAACATTGATCACCATACATAATCACGAAATTTTTCTTGTGATACCTTTTAAGATCTGCTCTTAGCAACTTTCAAATACACAATGCAGTATTATTAACCATAGTCACCATGCTATACATTAGATCTCCATGACTTATTTTATAATTGGAAGTTTGTACCATTTGACTCCCTTCATACATTTTGCCTACCCCCCACCCTCTGCCTCTGGCAACCACCAATCTGTTCTCTGTATCTATGAGCTCAGTTTTATTTTTAGATTCCACATATAAGTGAGATCATATAGTATTTATCTTTCTCTGCCTGCCTGGCTTAATTAGCATAATGCCCTCAGAGTCCATCCATGCTGTCTCAAATGACAAGATTTTCTTATTTTCTATGGCTGAATACTATTCCATTGTTTACATAGACCACATTTTCTTTATCCATTAATCTATTGATGGACACTTAGGTTCCTTTGATGTCTTGGCTATTGTAAATAATGCTACAAAGACCATGGTGGTACATACATCTTTTCAAATTAGTGTTTTTCTTTGGATAAATACCCAGAAGTGTACTTGCTGAGTCATATGGTTAGAAATTTAATTTTCTGAGGAAACTCCATACTGTTTTCCATAGTGGTTGCACCAATTTGCATTCTTACCAACAGTGCACACAGGTTCCTTTCTCTCCACATCCTTGCCAACGCTTATTATTTCTTGTCTGTTTGAAGATAGCCATTTTGATAGGTGTGAGGTGTTATCCCATTGTGGTTTTGATTTTAGTTTCTCTGAATGATGCTGAGCAACTTTTCATGTACCTGTTGGCCATCTGTGTGTGTCCTTGGAAAAACATCTATTTAGATCCTCTGCCCATTTTTTAATTGGACTGTTTGTTTTTTATGATTAAGTTGTGTGAGTTCTTTACATATTCTGAATATTAACCCCTTATATATGATTTGCAAATATTTTCTCATATTTGGTAGGTTTTTTCATTTTGCTAATAGTTTGCTATGCAGAAGCTTTTTGGCTTGATGTAGTCCCACTTGTTTATTTTTGCATTTGATTGCTTTAGGTGTCAAATCCAAAAAAGTTATCACGAAGACCAACAGCAAGGAGCTTATTGCTTATGTTTCCTTCCAGTCGCTTTATGATTTCAGATCTTACATTCAAGTCTAATCTGTTTTTAGTTGGGTTTTGTCTATAATGTGTGATAGTAGTCCAGTTTCATTCTTTTTACATGTGGCTATCCAGTTTTCCCAGCACCACTGTCCTTTTCCTATTGTATATTCTTGGCGCCTCTGTTGAAACTTAATTGACCATATTGTATGGGTGTATTTCTGAGCTCTCTGTTCTGTTCCATTGATCTATGTCTGTTTCTGTGCCTATAAACATATTGATTTGATTACCATGGCTTTGTAATATAGTTTCAATCAGGGAGCATGATGTCTACTTTGTTTTTCTTAAGATTGTTATGATTATTTGGGATCTTTTGCAGTTGCATACAAATTTTAGAATTATTCTATTTCTGTGAAAAATGCCATTGGAATTTTGATAGGGATTGCATTAAATCTGTAAATTGCTTTGAGTAGTATGGACATTTTAACAATATTAATTCTTCCAGTTCATGAGCATGGGATATTTTTCCATTTATTTATCTTCAGTTCCTTTCATCAATGTCTTATAATTTTCAGTGTAAAGGTCTTTTACCTCCTTGGTTAAAATTTATTCCTAGGTATTCTATTCTTTTTGATGTAATATAAATGGGATTGTTTTCTTAATTTGTCTTTCTGATTAAAAAAATAAAAAAGAGACAAAGATCAATGGAAAAAAACAGCTCAGAAATACACCCATACAATATGGTCAATTAAGTTTTGACAGAGGCACCAAGAATATATAATAGGGAAAGGACATTAGTGTATAGAAATACAGTGGATTTTTGTATATTCATTTTTGTATCCTGCGACTTTACTCAATTCATTTATTCTAATAGGTTTTTTGGCAAAATCTTAAGGATTTTCTATACATAGTATCATGTCATCTGCAAATAGTGATGGTTTTCCTTCTTCCTTTCCAATTTGGATGCCTTCTATTTCTTTTTCTTGTCTGATTATCTGGTTATGACTTATAATACTGTGTTACATAAAAGTGGCTAAAGTAGGTGTACTTGTTTTGTTCCTGATCTGAGGAGATAAGATTTCAGATTTTCACTGTTGAGTATATTAGCTGTGGGCCTGTCATATATGGCTTTTATTATGTTGAGATACATTCCCTCTATACCCACTTGATAATTTATATCATAAATAGACATTGAATTTTGTCAGATACGTTCTCTGAATCCATTGAGAAGATATGATTTTTCTTTCATTTTATTAATGTGGTATATCACATTGATTTGTGGATGTTGAATCATCCTTGCATCCCTGGGACAAATCCCACCTGATTGTGCTATACCATCCTTTTAACATATTGCTCAATTCAGTTTGCTAATATTCTGTTGAACATTTTTGCATCTATGTTTATCAGGGATATTTGCCTGTAATTTTCTTGTGGCATACTTGTCTTGTTTTGATATCAGAGTAATGCTGGCCCTATAAAATAAGTTCAGAAATGTTCCCTCATCTTTTTATTTTTTTTTTTAGAATGTTTGAGAAGGATTGGTACTAATTTGGTAGAATTTACCAGTGAAGCCATCTGGTCCTTGAATTTTGTTTGTTGGGGTGTTTTTGATTACAGAATCAATCTCCCTACTAGCAGTCAATCTGTTCAGATTTTCCATTTCTCCATGACCAGTCTGGGTAGGGTGTATGTTTTAGGAATTTATCTATTTCTTTCAGGCTGTCAAATTTGGTATACAATTCCTCTTAGTGGTCTCTTATTATCCTTTGTATATTTCTATGGTATCAGTTGTACAATCTCCTCTTTCATTTCTGATTTTGAGTCCTCTCTCGTTTCTTGGTAAATCTAGCTCAAGATTTGTCAATTTTATCTTTTCAAAGAACCAGCTCTTGGCTTTATTGATCTTTTCAATTGTCTTTTTAGTCTCCATTTTATTTATTCTTACTCTAATATTTGCTATTCCCTTCCTTGTACTAACTTTGGACTTCTAGTTCCTTGAGGTATAAAGTTAGGTTGGGATTTTTCTTGTTTCTGATGTAGGCATTTATCATGATGAACTTCCCTCTTAGAACTGCTTTGCTGTATCCCATAAGTTCCAGTATGTTGTATTTCCATTTTCTTCATCTTGAGGTCTATTTTTCTTCTTTGACCCATTGGTTGTTCAGTAGCATATTGTTTAATGTACACATACTTGTGAATTTTATAGGTTTCTTCTTGTAATCATTTTCTAATTTCATACTATCATGGTCAGAAAAGATGCTTGATTTTAATCTCCTTAAATTTATTCAGACTTGTTTTGTAGTCTAATATATGATCTATCCAGGAGAATATTCCATGTATGCTCGAGAATAATGTGCATTCTGTTGCTTTTGGATGGAATGTTCTGTATGTATCTGTTAAGTACATCTTGTCTAACCTTTCATTTAAGGTCAAGATTTCTTTCCTGATTTTTCTCTTTGGATGATCTATCCATTAATGTAAATACGGTGTTAAAAGTCCTGTACTGTTGTATGGCTATTTCTCCCTTTATGTCTGTTAATATTTGCTTTATATATATATAAGTGCTCCTATGTTGCATATATTTGCAGATATTAATAAATGCTATGTTTCCTTGGTGGACTCACCCTTTTATCATTATGTAATGCCCTTCTTTGTCTTTTATTATAGTCTTTGTTATAAAGTCTATTCTGTCTGATATAGGTATAGTTACCCTAGCTTTTTTATCACTTCCATTTACATGGAATAATTTTTTTCCACCCCTTCACATTTATTCTGTGTGTCCTTACATCTGAAGTGAGTTTCATATAGTCAGTATATGTACATGGGTCTTTCTTTTATCCATTCAGCCACTCTATTTTGTGACTGGAGAATTTAATCCACTTACATTTAAAGTAATTACTGATTGGAATGTACAATGGACCCTTTAACAATATGGGTTTGAAACAATATGGGTCTGCATGGGTCCACTTATACAGAGTTTTTCAATAAACAAATTGGAAAAAAGTTCGGAGATTTGTGACAATTTGATAAAACATTTTCTCTAGCTTTACAATAATGTATATAATACATAACAGAACATACAAAATGTGGTGATCAACTGTTTATCAGTAAGTCTTCTGGTCAACAGTAGGCTATTTGTAAAGTTTTGGAGGAGTCAACACAGGAGGTTTAGCACCCATAACCACCATGTTGTTCAAGGGTCAACTGTTCTTATTGTCATTTTTAAAAACTCTTTCTGGCTATTTGATAGTTCCTTTGTTCCTTCTTCTCATGCTTTTTATGATTTATTTTTCTTTAGTAAAATGCTTAGAATCCTTTATCTTTTGTGTATCTACTGTAGGTTTTTGCTTTGTGGTTACTATGAAACTACATATAACAATGTATTATTTATAACAGTCTGTTTTCAGCTGATAACAACTTATGTTTGAACAACTCTAAAGCTCTACTTTTTGCTCTTCCCCCATGATTTATTTTTGATGTCATCTTTTACTTTTGTGTATCCCTTCACTAGTTATCATAGTTATTTTTACTTTTATAAAGTTAATATGAAGGGTAAAAGACAACCTACCACCTTTACAATGTTAGATTAATGTAACTTTTATTATATATTTACTTTTACTAGTGAGATTTATAATTTCATGTTTTCCTGTTACTAAAAATTAGCACCCTTTCAGCTTACTGAAATCCCTCTAACATTTCTTAAAGGGATGGTTTAATGGTGATGAACTCCTTTAGCTTTTGCTTGTCTGGGAAACTTTCTCCTTCAATTCTCATCTAGAGCAGTCCCTGTAAAATACCCTGTAGAGGTGGTTTGTGGGAGGCAAATTCCCTCAACTTTTGCTTGTCTGGGAATTGTTTGATCCCTCCTTCATATTTAAATGATAGTCGTGCTGGATATAGTATTCTTGGTTCAAGGCCCTTCTCTTTCATTGCATTAAATATATCATGCCATTCTCTTCTGGCCTGTAAGGTTTCTGTTGAGAAGTCTGATGATAGCCTGATGGGTTTTCCTTTGTAGGTGACCTTTTTCCTCTCTCTAGGTGCCTTTAAAACTCTGTCCTTGTCCTTGATCTTTGCCATTTTAATTATTATGTGTCTTGGTGTTGTCCTCTTTGGGTCCCTTCTGTTGGGAGGGCTGTGTGCTTCTGTGGTCTGAGCAACTATTTCCTTCCCCAGTTTGGGGAAGTTTTCAGCAATTATTTCTTCAAAGACACTTTCTATCTCTTTTTCTCTCTCTTCTTCTTCTGGTACCCCTATAATGCAGATATTGTTCCTTTTGGATTGGTCAAACAGTTCTCTTAATATTGTTTCATTCCTGGAGATCCTTTTCTCTCTCTCTGCATCAGCTTCTGTGCGTTCCTGTTCTCTGATTTCTATTCCATTAACGGCCTCTTGCACCTCATCCAGTCTGCTCTTAAGTCCTTCCAGAGATTGTTTTATTTCTGTAATCTCCCTCCAGACTTCATCCTTTAACTCTTGCATATTTCTCTGAAGATCTGTCAGCATAGTTATGACCTTTATTTTGAATTCTTTTTGAGGGAGATTGGTTAGGTCTGTCGTCTCCCCAGATTCCTTCCCAGAAGAGGATGTCTGGGATAGTCTGGTCTGTATCAAATTCTTCTGTCTTTTCATGGTGGTAGAGGTAGTTGTGGGGAGCTGGTGCGTGTGTCGGTTGGGAGAACGTCCCTTCTTTCTGGTTTCTGGCCTTCCTCTTCTGGGAGAATGGTGACCCCTAGCAGCTTGTGCTGGGCAGCTGCACGCAGATGGGGTTGCTAATTCTTGCCTGGCAGCTGTGAAAGAAGCTCTCCCCTGCTGCTGTGGGGGTAGCCAGCCTCAGGCTGCTTCTCCACCCCTTCATGAGGCGCTGGGTTCTTGCAGGTGTGGATGTAGCCTTGATGTTGTCCTGTATCTTCTGGTCTCTCTTTTAGGTATAGTTGTACTTATTGTATTTTCAAAAATATATATGGTTTTGGGAGGAGATTTCCGCTGCTCTACTCACACCAGCATCTTGGCTCCTCCCTCTCTCTCCTTCAGTTTTGAATGACAACTTCACCTGATAGAATATTCTTGGTTGGAATTGTTTTCTTTCAGCATTTTGAATATATTGTGCCTCTCCCTTCTGTCCTGCAGTTTCTGCTGAAAAATTCTGCTGGTAGCTTATGGGAGCTCCCTTGTAGATAAAAGCAGCAAGAGAAAACCAACTTATGATTCTCTCCTTGTAAGAAGTTAAAGACATTTTAATTAGAATGTGTCTTGATGTGGGTCCCTTTTGGTTCCTCTTATTTAGAACTCTCTTGGCTTCCTGAATCTAGATGTCTGTTTCCTTCCCCAGGTTAAAGGAGTTTTCTGCACCTTTCTCTTTTTCTGGGACCCTATAATGCAAATGTCAGTCCCTTAATCTATCTTCCCTTAAGTTTTTTTTTCCTGCTCTGGGTGAGTTTCACTGCTGTGCCTTGAGTTCACTGATTCTTCTGGTTTATCTAGTCTGTGGTTGAACCTCTCTAGTCTATTTTAAATTAGTTAATATATTCTTCAGCTCTGTGACTCCTGTTTGGTACTTACTTATGTTTTCTATCTCTGTATTAAAGCTTCCATTGTGTTCATCCATTCTTCTCACAAGTTTGGTGAGCACCTTTACTCTGTATCAGGTAGATTACTGTTTTTTATTTAATTAAGGTTTTTTTTTCTGAGGCTTTCTCTATCATTTGGAACATATTTCTGTTTATTTTCCTTGACTCTTGATTTCTGTGCATTTGATAAAATAGCCACTTGCCCAAATCTAGGAGTGACCTTGTGTAGGAGATGAATACTATTGTTCAATCCTGCCCAAGTTCTTGGTTGCTTCTCAAACTTTTGTTTTTAAGTTGCACCAACACTGCACACTAAGGCAGAGCAGTGGCAATTGGCCATTTCTGGCATCCAGGCTGAAAGTGGGTCCCACCAACAGCAGTTGTAGCTCAGCCACAACAGGAGCAGGTGCACAGCCTACATGGGGGACACCCTTAGAGCACCTAACTCTGATGAGCAGAGGTTTTATGCTTCTGGGCACCATATGATGCCTACTACATAAAGCCACTATTTTCAAGACCAGGAGACACAGCTGATCTATTTAATACATAAAAACAAACATAGAACCAGATATGTCCAAACAAAATAACAAGACAAAACAACAAAAAAAGTACTAAATGAAATGGAAATAAGCAATCTACCTGGTAAAGAATTCAAAGTAATGGTCATAAAGATGCTCACTGGACTAGAGAAAAGAACAGATGAACTCAAGGAGGACTTCAACAAAGAGATAGAAAATATTAAAGAGAAGCAGTCAGAGCTGAGGAATACAATAACTGAAATGAAAAATATGGAGGGAATGAATAGCAAATTAGAGGATGCAGAAAAATGGATCAGTGATCTGGAAGATGGCAGTGGAAAGTAATCAAGCTGAGCAACAGAAAGAAGAATCTCTAAAAATGAGAAGACACTAAAAGATCTCTGCACCAACTTCAATCAAAACAACATTCACATAATAGGGGTCCTAGAGGAGAAGAGAGAGAAAGGGGCAGAATGGCTATTTAAAGAAATGATAGCTGGAAACGTCTCCAACAGACATCCAGGTCCTGGAAGAGCAGAGAGCCCCTAACAAGATGAACCCAAGGAGGTCCACATCAAGACAAATAGTAATTAAAATGGCAAAGATTGTAAGTTAAAGAGAGAATCTTAGAAACAGCAAGAGAAGGGGAGACAGTTACCTACAGGGGGAACCCCACAAGGCAGATTTTATTAGCAAGATCTTTATAGGTCTGAAAGAAGTGGCATGAAATATTCAAAATGCTGAAAGGCAAATATCAAGAATAGTCTACCCAGCAAGGTTATCATTCAGAATTGGAGAAATTTTTCCAGATAAACAAAAGAATTCACCACCACTAAACTAGCCTTGCAATATATGCTAAAGGAACTTCTTTATATGAAAAAAAATTTTTGTTCATGAGTGAAAACCTACATTAACAGTAGCAGACCAATCACATACAAAGAGTATGAAGTTGTTCAAAAGACAAAAGTGATAAAATCAATCATACAAAAAAATTAGTAAAGTGATACACAAAATAAAAAGATGTCAATTATATACATAAAATGTGGAGGGGAGAATAAAGTAGTGCTGTTAGAATGTGTTTGAAATTAACCAGCAACCTAAAATACACTGATATTATATATATAACGCTATCTATATGAACCTTATGGTAGCCACAAACCAAAAGCCTATAACAGATACACACGCAAAAAAAAGAGAAAGGAATCCAAGCATAACCCTAAAGAAAGTCATCAAATCACAAGGGAAGAGAACAGGAGAAGAAGAAACAGAGAATTACAAAAAAATCAACAAAATGGTAGTAAGTACATCAATAATTACTTTAAATGTAAATGGACTAAATGTTCCAGTCAAAAGACATAGGGTGGCTGAGTGGATAAAGGAACAAGACTCATCTATATGCTGCCTGTGAGAGACTCACTTTAGGCCTAAGGACACATATAGACTGAAAGTGAAAAGGTGGAAAAAGATGTTCTATGCAAACAACAAATAAAAACCAGGAGTAGCAATACTTTGACAAAATTGACTTCAAAACAAAGTAACAAGAGAGAAAGGACATTATATAATGATAAAGGAATCAAACAGGATGTAACAGTTGTAAATATCTATGCACCCAACATAGGAATGCCTAAATCTATAAAGCAAATATCAACATACCTAAAGGGAGAGATTGACAGTAATACAATAATAGTATGGGATTTTGAACACCCCCCCTTACATCAATGGATAGATCACCCAGACAGAAAATCAATAAGGAAACAGTGGAATTCAACATGTTAGACCATATGGGCTTAACAGATACATACAAATTATTCCGCTCAAAATCAGAATACACATTCTTCTCAAGTGCACATAGAACATTGTCCAGAAGCAACATGCTACTAAATAACCGATTGATGAACAAATAAAAGAAGAAATTAAAAAATATATGGAGACAAATGAAAACAAACAACAGTTCAAAAATCTGTGGGATCAGCGAAAGTAGTTCCAAGAGGGAAGTTCATAGTGATACAGGCCTACCTCAAGAAACAAGAACAGTTTCAAATAAATATTCTAACCTTACAACTAAAGGAACTAGAAAAAGAAGAACAAACAAAGCCCAAAGATCAGAACAAAAATAAATGAAAGAGACTGCAAAAATAAAAAAATCAATGAAACTAAGAATTGGTTCTTTGAGAAGATAAAATTGACAAACCCTTAGCCAGACTTACCAAGGAAAAAAGAGAGGACTCCAACAAAAGCAGAAATGAAAGAGAAGTTCCAACCAATACCAAAGAAATTCAAAAGATTACAAAAGAATTCTATGAAAAATTAATGCCAATAAACTGGACTGCCTAGAAGAAATGGATAAATCCTTTGAAACATATACTCTTCCAAGACTGACCCAGAAAGAAATGGAAAATCTAAACAGAACAATTACTAATAATGAAATTAAATTGGTAATCAAAAAACTTCCAAAAAACAAAAGTGCAGGATCAGACAGCTTCACAGATGGATCTACCAAACATTTAAAGAAGAGCTGACACCCATCATTTCTTAAACTATTCAAAGAAATGGAAGAGGAAGGAATACTCCCAAACTCATTCTATGAGGCCAAAACCCTAATAACAAAACCAAAGACATTATTAAAAAAGAAAATTACAAACCAACATCCTGGATGAGCACAGATGCAAAAATCCTCAACAAAATATCAAACTGAATTAAAAAAATACATCAAAAGGATCATTCACCATGATCAAGTGGGATTTATTTTGGGGACCAAACTGTGGTTCAATATCTACAAATCAATCAATTAACAAAAAGAAGGGTAAAAACCATAAGATCATCTCAACAGATGCTGAAAAAGCATTTGACAAAATTCAGCATCCATTCATGTTAAAAACACTCAAAAAGGTGGGTATAGTGGGAACATACCTCAACATAATAAAGGCCATATACAACAAAGCCAGAGCTTACATTGTACTTAATGGCAAAAAGGTTGAAAGTTTCATCTGTAAGATCTAGACAAGGATGCCCACTCTTACCACTTTTATTCAACACAGTACTGCAACTACTTGCCACAGCAATCAGACAAGAGAAAGAAAAGGCATCCAAACTGGTAAGGAAGAAGTAAACTGTCACTATTTGCAGATGACATTATACTATGTATAAAAAATCCTAAAAGCTCCACGAAAAAATTATTAGAACTAATAACTGGATTCAGCAAAGTTGCAGGGTCCAAAATCAATATACAGAAACCTGTTGCATTCCTATATAGTAACAAGGAACTAGCAGAAAGAGAAATAAAACAATACCACTTATGATTGCATCAAAAAGAATAAAATACCTAGGAATAAATCTATGGGTGCCAAAGACTTGTACTCTGAAAACTGTATAACACTGATGAAATAAATTGAAGACAACAAAAATGGAAAAACATTCCATGGTCATGGATAAGAAGAATTAATATTGTCAAAATGGCCGTACTGCCCAAAATGATCTACAGATTTAATACAATGCCAATCAAAATACCAATGGCATTTTTTCACTGAACTAGAGCAAATAATCCCAAGATTTGTGTGGGACCACAAAAGACCCCAAATAGCCCAAACAACCTTGAGAAATAACAAAACTTGGGGGTATCACACTCCTTGATTTCAAACAATACTACAAAGCTACAGTGATCAAAATAGTATGGTACGTGTATAAGAACAAATACATAGATCAATGGAACAGAAAAGAGAGCCCAGAAATAAACCCATCCATATATGGTCAATTAATATATGACAAAGGAGGCAAGAATATTTAATGGGGAAAGTGTCCTCAATAAATGTTGTTGGGAAAACTGGGCAGCCACATGCAAAAGAATAAAACTGGATTACTGTCTTTCACCACACACAAAAATAAACTTAAAATGGCGTAAAGACCTAAATGCAAGACCTGAAACCATAAAACTCAACAAAAGCAGGCAATAAACTCTTGAACATTAGCATTAGTAACCTTTTTCTGGATCTGTCTCCCCAGGCAAGGGAAACAAAAGCAAAAATAAACAAGTGGGACTACATCAAACTAAAAGGATTCTGCACAGCAAAGGAAACCAACAAAATGAAAAGGCAACCTATTGTATGGAAGAATATATTTGTAAATGATGTATCTGATAAGGCACTAATATCCGAAACATATAAAGAACTCATACAACTCAACATAAGAAAACCAAATAAGCTAATTAAAAAATGGGCAGAGGACCTGAATAGACATTTTTCCAAAGCAGACATACAGATGGCCAACAGGCACATGAAAAGATGCTCCACATTGCTAATCATCAGGGAAATGCAAATCAAAACCACAATAAGATATCACCTCAGACCAGTTAGAATGGCCATCACCCAAAAGACAAGAAATAACAAGTGTTGACAAGGGTATGGAGAAAAGGGAACCCTCCTATACTGTTGGTGGGAGTGTAAATTGGTGCAGCCATTGTGGAAAGAACTATGAAGGGTTCTCAAAAACTAAAAATAGAAATACCATATGACCCAGCAATTACATTTCTGGGAATTTACCTGAAGAAAACAAAATCACTAATCTGAAAAGGTATATGTATTCCTATGTTAATCACAGCATTATTTACAAAAGCCAAAATATGGAGACAATCTAAATATCCATTGATAGATGAATAGATAGAAGAGATGTAGTACATATATACAATGGAATATTAGTCATAAAAAGGATGGAATTTTGTCACTTGCAACAATATGGATGGACCTGGAAGGTGATATGCTAAGTGAAAGACAAATACCATATGACTTCACTTATATGTGGAATCTATAAAGCAAATGAACAAGCAAACAAAACTGAAATAGACACATAAACAGAACAGACTGGTAGTTACCACAGGGGAGGGGTATGGGTGCAATAGACGGAGGAGGAAAAAATATTAGTGATAATGTCTGATATCTTGATCTGATGGATACATGAGTGTATACACATGTCAAAATTCATCAAGCTGTACACTAAGATTTGTGCATTTTACTGTATGTATCTCAATATTAAAAGAGCAGGTTGGTTTCCCCACCCCCACCCCTGAAGCAATCACTGAACCTCTCTAAAGAAGTAAACCTCAAATTAAGTCCCAAAATTTTCATGAAAAAAAAAAGTCAAGTTTCAGTAGAGAGGCCCTACCCCAAAACCAAGCCCTAAAAGCTGATCCAGCATCCCCTGGGACTGAGTCGTTGACTCTTATTACCTTCGAAATGGATAGCATCCCTTCCAACATGCTAACAAAACTTGGAAATTTAGCTCCTTTAAAGCCTCTCATTTGAGACTGTCTTTCAGAAATATACTTCCCCAAGAGAGGTAATGCCAAGTTTCTATTAGGAAGGATACTACTTTTCAATCAGACTGAGTATGTGGGAAGAGATAATCTATTACAGCAATTGAGAAGTAGATGGCTTGCTTCAAATTCTCAAAAGCAATGGTGGTAACCAGGTGCCACAATGGTCCCTAATGGCCCCACATCATGGTACTATCCTTGTGTAATGTCCTCCCAAAACATACCAGGATTAGTCTATGAGACCAATAGAATATCACAGAAGTAATAATTTGTCACTTCTGACATTAGGTCAGAAGAGACTATAGCTTTTGTCTTGGTCACGTATGTGTTCTCTCGCTCTTTGGGGAAAGATAGCTGCCATGTCATGAGGGTACTTGGCAGCCTCATGGAAAGGCCCATGGTGAGGAACTGGGTATCCAGGTAACAGTCACTCATGCGTGAGTGTGGAAGAGGAACCTCTAGCCCCAGATGACTGCAACTTTTTTTTTTTTTTTGAGAGGGCATTTCTCATATTTATTGATCAAATGGTTGTTAACAACAATAAAATTCAGTATAGGGGAGTCAGTGCTCAATGGACAATCATTAATCCATCTCAAGCCTAATTCTCGTCAGTCTCCAATCTTCTGAAGCATAACGAACAAGTTCTTACATGGTGAACGAATTCTTACATAGTGAATAAATTCTTACATGGTGAGCAGTACAAGGGCAGTCATCACAGAAACTTTCGGTTTTGATCACGCATTATGAACTATAAACAATCAGGTCAAATATGAATATTCGTTTGATTTTTATACTTGATTTATATGTTGATCCCACATTTCTCCCTTTATTATTATTATTATTTTTATTTTTAATAAAATGCTGAAGTGGTAGGTAGATGCAAGATAAAGGCAGAAAACATAGTTTAGTGCTGTAAGAGGGCAAATGTAGATGATCAGGTGTGTGCCTGTAGACTATGTGTTAATCCGAGCTAGACAAGGGCAATAAACCATCCACGGATGCAGAAGATTTCTCTCAAAGCAGGGGGGGTGAGGTTCTGAGCCTCACCTCTGTTGATCCCCAATTTCTCACCTGATGGCCCCCCTGCGACTGTGCCTGTCTTAGGTTGTTCCTCCCTTGAGGAATCTTACCCGTCTCTGGCTAACCAGCAGATGACTGCAACTTTATGAGAGCCTCAGTGATAACTGTCCCACCAGGCTGCCTCCCAACCTTCAGAAACTGTGAGATAATAAATGTATGTTGTTTTAAGTCACTAAGTTTCAGGGTAATCTGTTATACACCAGCAGGTAACTAACACAGCCGTGGATACCATGCTTAGGAAGAAGGCCAACAGTACCTCTCCTGAATCTAGATGACCTAGCCTAAAGTGCCATTTTTGGCATCTGCCTTTGTCACAAAGCCTTAGAGGGGGTTCAGGAGACCTCAGTTTCTCTACAGTGCTGCACCCTGACCAAAAGGGAATGAAAGGCAAGGTGACTGCATCCCCTGGACATTCCTATCCCAAAGTGATAGTGTTGGCAAGGAGGAGGAGGAGGCTTGGCCCCAGGCTGCAACCGAGTCCCTCGCAAGTCCTGTGAGGCCACAGGAAAGTTTCATAATTTTTCTAGGCCTTCATTTCTTTGCCTATAACACAGCTATGATACCACCTTTTCCTGTGGTTAAAATAAGTAAATATAAAAGGACTTTGGAAAAAGAGTTTAACCTGCTATACAACTTCTAGACAGTAATAACATCATCAGCACTATGACTACCTCTCCACTCAAAGATGGAATGTAAGGGTTTGGATTTTATATTTTTGATATTAAACATGAGGTCACTTGGGGAGACTTAAAAGACATTATACCACAAGAAGCAAATGCAAATATTTCCTGGGCCATGTGGGGAGTATAAATGGGTGAGTCATATTAGAGGAGGTGACAGGGAAGAACAGTGGGGAATGGTGTCGACATGGCAATCTAGAGACTTCATGCTCTTCCTACAAAAAATTTTAAAACATTGCTGAGGGTCAAGCAAACCAAGTCTGCCTACTGAATTTGATCCAGCAAACACCAGGTTGTAAGCCCTTATCCAGCACCATAATAAAAGGCTAAGGGTGTGTGTATATATATACACACACACATACATACACATATATATATATATGTATTGATTTATATCAATGTGATATCAATATCAATATAGTAGATGATATAGATATGGAAGATTTAGGTCTCACAATATCCTTTGCAGAAAGGTCTGTGAATAGGGCTTCATCACACATCCATCCATTCATTCCAGAAACACTTTTGGAATACCCACTGTAAACTATAACATACTATGCTGCATACTAATCCTCTTGTCCCAAATTTTGTATCTTAAATGCTTCTATTCTGTACCTTTCCAAGACTGGATTATTTGTATCAGTACTGTATTTGCAGGTAATGTAGATTCTCTATTTTCAGAAATGAGTTTCACTCCCAAATCCACAAATAAAGAATTATTATAATAATAG
This sequence comes from Manis javanica, assembly GCF_040802235.1. NCBI lineage: Eukaryota > Metazoa > Chordata > Mammalia > Pholidota > Manidae > Manis > Manis javanica. The sequence continues at coordinate 17,841,091 of NC_133174.1, forward strand.
CATATTCATGAAAAGCAAATTACTTATCTTGGCGTTTAACATCTTTGTAACTATTCCTGTACTTTTAATGTCAACAGAAAAAAGTAATGTCTAAGTCTGGCTGATACAGTAAATTAATGTTAATAACAGTTTTGACATTAATAGCAAGTTTTAAAAAGAAAAACCTCCAGTCTCTAAGCTGGGCTTCATTTCTTAAAAATCACCTTAGCTCGCTGTCACCAGACTCTCCTAGAACAATTCCAGCTACTATTTCATCTTCACTGGTAGCTTGAAAACAACTACAGCTGGTAAAGTTTCTGTGAAATTATATTTCTTCTCTGCCTTTGCTGACTCTCACTTTCACTGAAGAAAACATCCACCCCCTGAGGTACAATGCCAGGGCTTTTCAGCAGAGACACATTTCTGAATCCCTAAAGCAAATGAATACCTACATAGTTCCATACAAAAAAAAGCTATTTCTTCAGAGCCTGAAAATTAGTTGTGAAAATGTGAACTGTAAAAGCACACCCTGGATTAATGGGAGTTTCAGACTTTGTTATAGAGACCATAGAATCCCAAAGAACAGGGTCTGCTCTGATCTTCATGTTGTTCCCAAGTACTGTACATATCTAAGGCCATTAAGAAATTTCCCATGAATTAAATTGATCTGAGCTGAAAAATTTTACAGGCCCAGGGAAAATGAAAAGGAACCAGGCCCTTGGCTCCTGCACTCTTGGTAGCTATTTTCTAGAAGTCACCGAGGGCTCAAGCCATCTCTCGCAAACCCTCTACCCTTCTCATACTCAGCCAATAGGACCTGGTTAGTCTACAATACCCACCTTTATAATCACTTAGAGGCCGCTAGGCTTTAAGCAAAGAATCTCTTCTAACTTCTCAAACCTCATTCTTTTTCTATTACTAATTGAGTGTTTTACTTTTAGATAATCCTATAATGAACCAGCTCAAATGAGCAGAGAGGCAGCAGTGACAACCCATCAATAAAATAATTAAACTGAAGTGGATTGTGTTAGAGACTTCTCATGTCATAATAGGAAATCTAGGCTACTTAAAATCAGGGAAATCAAGTAGAATCATTTCTTTTGGTTTTAAAAGGGAAGTTAGCTTTAAAAGTATCTCTTTCATAGAGATTTTCTTAGCTCTGCCGACAATACTCGTTATTTATTCTGGAAGTGCTGATGAGTACAAGGTGGTTTCCAGAATTATCTTTTCCCCTTCCATAGTTTTCACTTATAATTGTCTACAGAATTTAGGTAAGAGACCCTCTACATTTTCTCTCTCTGTTTTTCTCTTTTTTAAGAAATTTAGATCATGGCCTCAGTCCCCTGAGAATTTTGCACCTTGTCCCAACATATTTATGCCATGGAAAAAAACAGGAAACACATAAAAACAGGAAAATCAGGACATGGTAAGTGCTGATGCAGGGCAAAATCCTACCTCTTCTCTCTCTCTCTCTCTCTCTCTCTCTCTCTCTCTCTCTCCAACCAGTGAAAGAAGAGGGTTCCTGACAACAAAAGCTGACGAAGGCAGATACATTTCTTTTGCATCCTCCTCCCCCGGTTGATCAAAGAGCCAAGAGCTTTGTCTTCCAACACAAGTTCCATGATGCCATTGATCCACTTCACCCTTGCCCTCAAGTTTTGCATCCTCTCCAACTGGGAGACTGGGATGGAGTATAGAACCAACCTCTGCAGTAACAGATATTCAACAATTGCCAAAAGGCTTCAAGCTCTGGATGAGAAATAGAAACCAAGACCAGGGTTGGCTTTGGGTGCTATTGAGTGCCATAGGGGGAAAGCAGAAGCTGAATAAGGAAGTAACTGTGGACTTGAAATCACTTGTGCTAATCCCCAAACTGGAGGTCACATTTTGGACTGAGATAAGGGACACCCCTGAGTGGGTCCATGAAAAGGAGCATAAACTGAAAACACTCATCATCAAGTGAAATAAATACATACCCATGCTCCGTCGGGCCCAAACAATTCTAGGAAGTTGCCAATGAATTCCCTCGATTTCTCTTCCCACTTCTGAATTAGATCATGACTCTTTTCTTCCACTCTGTTAACAAATTCCTTTGATCTTTCCTCCACATTCTTGACCTTTTCCTTCATCTTGTCTACCTGGTTTTGGAAGCGGTATTTCTTTTCCTGGTCAAAAATGAAAGGAGAAAAAAATGGGTTTATGCAAGAAGGCATGAGAGCGCTCAATCATTCACACTAATGGGCATATTTTATTTCAACCTGTGTTTGTTCTTAGCCTGAAGAGTCAGGATGCTGCTATTTTCCAAGGGCTAGATTGATGGGAAGGTGCATCTTCTGTAAGAAGAGTCATTTGTCATTAGTCTACTTGGATATGTAAAGTGAAATATAAGTGGTTTTAATATTCTCTTTCTTTCAAACATCTAAGTTGAATTCACTTATATAAGAGAAGAACCAAAACATATATTTGATCTTTACTACAGGTAGATATTGGGCAAATACAACCCTTCAATTGGGGTTGGGCTAAGACTTAGACAAAAGTATGTATGAATTGTACATAGAACGGCCACTCAGAGGCTACCTGAGTTCCATTTTACTGAGACACTGTTAAAATCAATATTGGTTGAAATAAGCTGGTATTGGCTGGGACTTAGAACACATGTATACTAAAGTTTTCATTGTAATGGCATTTTCCATTTAGTTAATTGAACTGCATCAATTTCGTTGGTGATAAAAGCATCTGATAGTTTCTCTAGACTGGGGTTTTGTTCTTCTTCTAGACTTTATACAACAATGATATAACTACGTGCCTGGAAGGTATCATATGTTGGGCAAGTCATGTGTCATCTCTAAACCTCAGTTTCCTCATCTGTAAAATGGGGATAATTATCATAGGGTTGTGGTAGTAATTAGATAAGATAATGCATGTCAAGTGCTTGGCCTAAAGCCTGACAGTTAGTAAAACACAGCATGTGTTGGCTGTTTCATTACTGTTCAGCAGCAAAGGCATTTAATCATGTTACTTGATCAGAGCGGTATCAAAACTATGAAAATAACATGAGACAAAGGGTCTTCCCTTCCATGAAATCACAATACATTTTCTCTTAAAGGCTTATCTTTTATTATTATTATTATTATTATTATTATTATTATTATTATTATTATTATTATTATATGGGACTGAAGTTCATTTCATATTTCAGAATTTTTTGAGATACCTGGAATATTGCAAATTCCCTGATTTAGACCTTCCAAACCTTACTGCAGCCTCAAGACAGGGTGTGAGTTACACCTTCTGCCATCAGTGATATATAATATATGGTTATTACACACAGCTCTCGGAGGCAGCACGGAGAAGTAGGATGAGCTCTGGACCGGGAGTCATCACTGGGAGGCTGCTGCTTCCTCCACCCCTGCTTCTCTGGAGGGACCTTGGCCAGGTCTCCTCTCTGAACTCCACTTTCCTCATTTTTAAATGGAGGGTGTTGGACTGGCTAACTGACTCCTGTCAGGTTCCTGTTGCCTCCGAGGTTCTGTGTTTCATTCTTATGCCCACCAAACACATTTGATTTCCTCTCTGAGCTGCAGCCAGGTTTGTTGTCACGAAAAGACAATGAGCACATCCACACTGACTACACGGTTCCTTGAACTAAGTGGCTTATCTAAAGGCCTTTTAAAAAGAGTGAGCAATAACTTTTGGAAATGGCTTGACATGCTTGGATGCGTGACTAAGAACAGACAGTTTAATTTATTGAAATAACCAGGGCTTTATTCTAAGATACCAAATAATCACTTTTTACTCAATTCTTTTCAGCCACTTGTTCTGGTACCATTTGAACCCGACATTTTCCATTTTGTTGCACGGCTTGTACAAAGCCACAGAGCCTGGACTCCCAGCACTTCCTGGTTTGTGACGACAACTAATAATCACTGATTCACAATTAATGAACCCCTCCTCATTTTGAAGATGTCAGTGATCGATTTGTGTAAGCTACTGCATAATTATGGCTGCACATAATTATAAGCATCTAGTTTTATAGAAAAATCACTCTTTGAAAATATGCTATCTATTTTGGGGGGTTGAAATTCTGTATGCATGGAGAGTTCTTGTTTTAATCAATTGTATCAGCTCTTTGGAGTCCAGGCGAATACCATTGTCCAGACATGCTAACATCACCTCCAGCAACTGGACTGCCCTCTTTGCTTTTTAACAGTTTGTTTTGCTCCTTGGAAAGATTGTTTTAACAGTTGCTCTATTATTAAACTAACAGCAGCTCTGTGGGAACAATACAGCAGAAATACAAAAGGAAGCCAAACACTTTAGGCTTTATTTAAGCGGCTGTAATTTCTCTGGACAATAAAAAAGGACTGTTAAGGTTTCTAATGAGCATCTGTAAGGGCATGATAATTTTAAAACGTTAAAACAAGAAAGCATTTTCTCTGGCTTTAGCTGTTCGTTGCCTCTGCTGTCCTTCCTTCTCTTTGAACAGACAACAACTCTTGCCTTTCATGAGGGCATATCTCTCAAAACCCTTCTCCCACATTTGAGAACTCTCAAATGGGAGGCTGCGGCAAGGGAAGTGAGGCGGCTCCTTTATAAAATGGGAAGCTTACTACCTGTGTGCACCGCCTACTTCACATTCCCCCTCTGGACGCTGGCTTCTCCGTCTATAAAATGGGGGTAATGACACATCATGGGGTTGTTATGTGGATTCCGTGAGACAATAAGTCATCAAGAACACTGCATGGCATATACTAAGCACTCAATAAACAGTGGCGGCAGTGGTGTGGTGTGGTGGTCCTGAGCAGGTATGCGGTGGGGCACACTTACATTTATGAAGCTAACATTCAGTTCCTTGGCTGTGTATCCTCTCTGGAGGTTACGTCGAGCATAAACATCATAGTCCCGGACAATTCTGGTGATGATGTCTGATGTTGAGATGCCTTCCGTTCTCTGTGTTGGAACAAACATTCCTGTTCAAATAGGAAAGAGGAGGTCAGTAGAAAGAACCAAGGTGTCTGACCCATTTCCTTTCATGGCCTTCCTTTCCTGGACAAAGGTGCAGCTTCCAGGTGTGTCAGCCTTTCCCATCTGGCCCCAGCTGCCTCTGCCAGCTCATTTCTGTACACTTCCTCCCTACTATAAGCACTACATGGTCGTCATCCTAGACCTGCTCCCTGGCGGCTCCATGCACTCACCTGGCCCCCAGCAGTTGGTCATGCCAAGCCCTTCTGGTCGGCTCTGGATCCCCTGCCCTGCCCACATCCACTGCATAGTTCCTCCTCCTCCTGCAGCACCTGCAGCTTCAAGGTTATGCCTCGGGGAAGTCTTTCCTGACATCACCAGGCAGAATCCACAACATTTAGGATGAAAACTTACCTTCCATGATTTTAAATATCTGTCTCCTTGTAGAAAGGAAACATTCTGAAAGCATAGATTGTGCCCTGTCTTCACATCCCCAGCACCCAGCTCAGTGCCCCTGGGCCTAGGACATGGAAGGTGCTCAATAAATGTACCTTACTCAAATTAACCGAGTAAGTGAATGGAGAATAACAACTGAGTCAATGAATTAGTCAGATCGCAGCAACTCCCCTTCTTCCCCAGGGAAGTCTGTGTCACATTATAGCAAAGGGAAAGAACATAGGTACTATTTTTGTTGTCTCTGATCTAAAGACATGCCTGTGGGATACTAGATGACTTCATCTCCCCACGAACAGTCTACTCTGGATGGTGGTTTCACCACTCAGAGGCCCTTTCATCTAGAATACGTGGGACTGAGTAAAAATAAACAAGCACAGAGAATGTCAAGTTCAAATGGAACCTCCTTAAATTCCTCAAAGATATATTTGTGGGTACCAATACAAGGCTACAAAGCGGTCACAAATGTTATCAAAGACAAGAATCTGGTTGATGCTTATACTTCTGTTTGTCAACTGAAATGATGTGTTGGCAATTGAGATCTTCCTGCCCAATATGATTTTGGCTACTTGGTCATACATCAGAACCCTGGAGACAAGGATGCTGGGTTCTCTGTAGATTTGGACAAGTCATTCAAGCCTCAGAATGCAAGTTCCTTAACCTCAGTTTCCAAAACTGAGAAATGAGGGGGCTGGACAAGACAGCCCTGATTCATCCATGCCACTTCCCTCCCCCTCACTGCTGGCATCCAAAATCAATTTCCTTCCGATCACCAACCTACTTCCTCAATGTCTCCGCAATTCATCCAGTTTTCTCCATTCCCCATTTAAACCAATCTAACACCATCTTGTTCAAAGATTACAGCAAGAGTCTCAAAACCAGTCCCCAATGATGTCTTTTTTTTTTTGTCCCTGCAACCCACTCTCCACATGGCAAGATCCACAGAGCAGTCCAACTTCAAAATGCAAGTCAGAGGCCTGCTCAGCATCTCTCATTGGCTGTCTAGTGTCCTCTGTAATTAGATTCAAATCCTTGACTTGGCTCTGCAGCAGCTTGCGTTACCTCTTCCCGGTGCTTCTCCCAGTCTCATCTCACACCCTCCACCCCCTTCCTTCCCTCATCTAAGGCCCCTGTGCTGCACAGCGGCAGGGGCACCCTTCACATTCTAGCCTATAAAGCTGGGCAACAGGCGGACCCTGTTGGGCTGGCTCCCTCCCCTCACTCTGCCACAAGCATACTCTCTACCTGGTTAACTCCTGGTCATCCCCTGGGTTTCACCTTCAGTGTCACCTCCTCAACCCCTAGACTGGGTCTTCCCACTTGTTCCCTCCCATGGGCCACTGTTCCTTTTCTTCAAATATCCCACGGTCTTCATATAACAACTTGTTCAATACCTGCCTTCTCCACTGGACTCTAAGCTACACAAGGGAAGGAAGTACTCCTGTCTTAGGCTCTTTTGCATTCTCAGTACCAGGCGGTGAGCAGGTGCTACAGGAGTATTTGCTGAATGCATAGTTAGATGAATATTCATCTCAAAGTGCTTTTCCAAATCCAGTTCTCTCTGGTTCTTTGACACTAGTGAATTTTTCAGTCTTCTGGCCCCTACTAGGGTGTTCCTTTGGAGCTTTCTCTGGGTCATCTGCACAATCCCAGTGCCAGCCGCCCGAGGGCACTGCTGATGGTAGAGACAAAGCACCCAGCTTCTGCTACTCGAGCTCCGAGGACACACTTAGGGTTTGCCACTAGGTCACCTTCTATCACCTTCTAAGAAGGTGGACTCAAACACAGAAAGCCAAAGGGCAGGCAGAAGACTCAAACATCTAAACACCTGGATAAAACAGTACCCAGTGGACCCAGCTGTGCCCGTGGGCTCTGGGGGGCAGGGAGCCCGGAGTGGTCCCGAGCTGGGGGCTGGAGACATCCTCACCTTGGAGGGAGCCTTCTGGTGAGGAGTATGTCCCAGCTCCCAGCAGGCAGATGTTTCAACCACTCTCTTGCCTGGTGAAATGTCAAGAAGACACTTTCCCTACTAACAGATTTTACTTAGACACTAGTGTCATGAGCTCATCCTCTCTGAAGTCACGCGGTGAGGTCTCTGTGGCTGAATAACTGAAAGGTGGGGTTGGGGAGAGATTCGTTTGGCTGGTTGGGAGGTAGGTCTCTGAAAGAAGCCAAGCCCTCTGCTGACATAATGAGGTACCCAGCTTCCTCCAAATCCTAATTATTGCTCTGCTAAAAATATTCAGTAATGAGCATGATCAGAGAACCTTTTTTATCATGCTTTTCAGAATTGCGGCGTTTGGTTAGGGAGCTATTTTAAGAAACAGCAAAGCACATGTTAATGAAGGAAACTTTCAACAGTAGTAGGCAATATTAGAACGATGAGTAATGTGGACCTTAAAGTCTATTTCATTTCAGCTTCATCTTTTCAGCCAGCTTTGCTAGAGGGTTTTTGACATGTAGTTCTGACAAGCAGAGCAGAGTGCTATGAAGTTTAATTCATGCCCTTGATATCTCTGGCTTCATTTAAAGTGATTTTTTACTTTCAAAGTAAACCTCAGTTAAGAGTATAAAAAGCCTAATGTGGATGCTCAGGCCATACCTGAGCATCTTTCTCCCACAGTAAATATTCTGGCTTTCTCTACCTGGGCCCCAAACAGATCTCTGTCTTGGCTCCCCTTGGTGGAAATCCACAAAGCAGATCAGTGGACCATGAAAAAAGGTCCCTGTGCATATGAAGTCATGCACAGTCTTCTGCCTATGCTCCCAGGGCAAGTGAGATACCATCTGACTATTCAATTTGGAGATGAGAATTGTGGTAGATTAAAGATGGGCACAATTCTTACCCCTTAGCATCTGGGTTGGCTTTAGTGACTTGCTTATAATAGAATGTGGTATAAGGGACACTGGATGACTTTCAAGTCTAGGTCAGAAGAAGCCTCGTGGCTTCTGCTGAGAATGCTAGCTCTCTGGATGCCTCCTCTTGGGATGTATACTCTTAGAACCCAGCCACCACCCTGCAAGAAGTCAACACAACATGGAGAGGCCACATGTAGCTGCTCCTTTGTCTGCCCAACTGGGCTCCCTGTTACCAGCCAGCATAAGTGCACCATCTGGGACCTCCAGTCTAGCTGGGCCTTCAGATGGCTGCAGCCCCAGCCAACACCTGACTACAACTATATGAGAGGCCCCAGCAAGAACCACCCAGCCAAGACCTTGCTGAAATCCTGCCCCCCAAAATCATGAACAAACTAAAGTAGCTCTTTTAAGCCACCAATGTGGGAGTCATTTGTTATACAAGAGGGTGCTGGGTTGCTGAGAGTTAGGAAAGTGTTGGACCTGTTCCTACACCTGAACAACTGGAACTTGAGGTTTTACTCCCCAAATAGGGAAGGCAACTTTTAGCTCACTAGAGGCCACTCACCCAGAAATAAAACCACCACCAAATGCGTGTTCCTACAGTACAAGGTAGCTGAGGAGCTGTCACCTCAGGAAACGCTGGTGCATTTAGCCCTGGGGGAAATTCTGGGTGAACCAGAGTCCCTGCTCTAGATTCTTGCTACTTTAAGTGAGATCTATGGATTGCAGTATCTAACAACCGGGGTGGCTCATTAGAAATGGAGATCTTAGGTCCCACCAGAACCCAAATCTGCACTTTAAAAAGATCCTACAGGGATCTATAGTCACATATTTGACAAGCACTGGTCTATACAAAACCCATCATGGCAATTTTTAGGAAAGGAACAGCTGGCTCACAGCTCAGATCTTACAAAGACTTAAAAAGGTAATAACCACCCCATTCCATAACCCAGCTCCATGTAACTGATGCATCAGTCAGTTTCTCCTGCCCTTCCCTCCCCTCCCATCCCTGTCATGTTCCTAGGCAGCCTTTCGAGTCTGAAGCATATGGAGTTTCCGTTCTTGGAACTCCTTACAAACAAGATTGGGACTTGAGAATGCCAGGCCTCCTGTTCTAACCCAATGCTCCTGACCACTGAGAACGCCCTTTCTGAAAGGACAGTCTACATCTTACACCAGCCCCACTGGGGGTAGCACAGTGCTTCCCCAGCGGGCCCCAAAAGGGTGCGGGCTAACAAAACACCACAGGGAGACTAAATACATTATATGTAAGAGAATAATTTTCTGAAATATCCAATGTCACGTCCATTTCTGGGGATGATGTCTGTCCTGAGGTCCTGTTCCTGGGGGGACCTACATCACCTCAAGGAAAAGCAGCTATGGTTGAGAACACAGGAGACTGTATTCAGCTAAAACAGGCTCTTCTGAAGTCTCATTTCAAAAAGAATAGTTATGAAAGGTAAGGCTTTCCTGTGAAAGAGCCAGGCCTTGAAGAGTACAAAGAGGGTTTGGGAACTGCCAGAAGTATCCCTTTAATTATTAAGAACCAGAAGCTGAGCGGACTTGGGGTATAGAATGCTTTACTGCAAGCTCTGGGGTGGGGAAGACCTGATATTGACAAAGGGGCAGTTGCCTGCCCCTACTGGGGCTGAGAGACAGAGCCCGGGGAGGGATCAGGAGGTGAGCAGCAGAAGTGGGAGAATGTGAACTGGGCGTGTCCTTCGCCTTCGCCTTCGCCTTCACTCAGGTTCACACCCCAGGGGCAGTGGGGCAGGAAGAGACCCCATTAGAAAGCCCAGGGCAGAGGGGCTGACATGCTGTTTACCTCAAGGAACTTGGGGAGAAAATGGTCTCACAGAGGCCCCATGCCAACACGGGGAGGTCTAGGTAGAGTGTTCCTTATCATCATAGGGGTCTGACATGACTCCCTCCCACTGTCTTCCAGTAGATTATGGAGGACATTTTTAAAGTTCCCAGGGATTACGGAAGGTAGCTAAGGTTTAAGATCAGCATGAATGCTGGGTGGCACACATGTGGACAGGGAAGGGATCCTACAGCTGAGGCCATCAGGGGCCAAAGGAAAGGCCAAAGGGGGAGGAGTCCAGGGACCAGACAGAGGTAGCAGCTGAGTGTCAGGGGGCTGCGATGGGGGTCGGGTAGCGCAGGTGATAGCTGAGCACAACTTGATACCCCACAACAGAAGGTCAGCAAGAACCAAATCCCCACCCCATGCCAGGCCAATACATATGCCCCAGAAACAGATCGCCCCAGGAGGAAAAGGCCAAGAGTTGATTCCACACAGTCTAAGTGCAGACCTAGAAGGGTCTGAATTACTTCAAAGGTTAAGCATGTTTTTTCCTGTCATCTGTGGAAATGGGGTCTTCTAAGTAAGTTTGGCTACTGAAATTACTCCTGCCCCCTTCCCAGTTGGTCCTTCCCCCGCAAGAGATTCACTCATGGTATTCCCATCTGAGTGGCATCTCACTCCATGTGCCACACAGAAGTCACAACCACTGCACCCTGCCAGTCTCCCTCTCTGATTTCACCTCTGCACACCCTGTACTATATGACAACTTCTTCACATATGCCCACCTGTGGACATACCTCCCCAACACTCGGGATTCATGGGTCAACCAATGATGGTCAAAAACATCCAAAGATGTAATAGGCTGCCTTGGGAGATAGGGAGCTCCCCCTTGTGGGAGATGTGTAAGCATCAGTTCTACCAGGAGCTAGCAGTGGTGCCAAGGGGAGCGTAGGAGACTAAGTTAGTGACCCCAAGGAGCCCATCCTACCCCAAGAGTCTGAAGGTCCATGAGCACCAGAAAAAGGCTATAGTGGCAGCAGGTTCAAGGAGAAGGATGGTGGGACCAACATGGGTGGAATTCCAGTGGCCCCCACAAATTGGGGAAGATGGATCTGATGGAGGATGTCAGCAACAGGGCAGCTTGAGTCAGGTGTATTAGACTTCATGAAATCCCTAGGTAAAGCATATGGTAACTCACTTAACTAGAGTATCTGCAGTATGCCAGATAACCGTTTAGTATATATAGGAAGGTATGCATGGATGCACCCACAGTACCTCCACATGAAATGTACGGTAGAAAGTAAAATAGAAAATAACCCAAGCCATTAATCTACTTCCACGCCTACCTTTAGCTAAACTACCAATTCTAGCCTATCCCTTCCTCACTCTTCCTTGCTCCTAGATTTTCACGCAGCAATAGGCTTATGCGTGGTTTACGGGTGGTAGTCTGATGAAGGAAGGTGGATGGAGAAGCTAAGAAATTCAGGTTACTGTACTGTCCCCCCACCTCCATCTTGGACATCTCCATTTTTAAGGTCAGGAAAACCGTCTGACCCTATAGGACAATAGAAGTAATTACTTTTGCCCCATCTGTCTTTTGAAGTAACCCAAATGAATATAATCCAGGGAGGCTGGGTGTTTTAAAAATCCCAGCAACGGCTGTTTTAATTCTTAGGTGACTATTGGAGACCTTGTGACACAGACTGAAAACCTCAGCTCAGGAAAATGATGAGTGTTAGGCAGTGCATGTATAGCAGAGACTATTTCTCCATTATACATTCTCCCAAAAGAGCTCCTATAATTTGTGATTTATATTCTCTTGCTTATTATAGGACAGAGCAGGAAAAATGCAAATTCACAGATAAAACTTTAAAGATCTTTCATGCAGATCATAGTTGTTTTTGAAACAAGTCCAATGGCAAGCCCTTACATCTTTCACTGAGACTGTTGGGCTGTGGGGCCATGGCAGTTAGTACTCTGGCACCTGTCATCAGCATCTCCTCCAGTAGAGGGCTCTGCGAGCAACTCAGCAGTCAAGAGACCAATGGAAAGCAAACAAACTGGATGCAAAGGTCCATATAATTCAGACCAAAATGTCACCCCTTACATCTAAATAGGTTGGAAAATTCCACAAGACAGAGTGTGCATCCAAATTACCTATGCAAATGCTTCCATGCCCTGTGTCTTGGTGAAAGTCCTTGCAGACAGAAGGCTTCCATCGTAAGCTAACTCTCCATCATACTCCCTGAAAGCACTCTCTTGTTCATCTAGCATTTAATGATCACTGCAAACTTACCATGACGTCTGGCATGACTGAGCCTTAGCACATGAGCAGAGAGGCTCATAGAGGCTGCTTGGGAGACATCTGAAATCCCAGTGCCTTGTATGTCTATGCTACAAGCCTGAAGCAGACATCTTATTAAACCTGATGGCCATGCCACAGTGACAGGCGAGCACAGGAGAACTCACCTGCTTCCTTGATATGCTTGTAAACATCATCAGAGCCAGCGGAAGAGTATGGAATGTCATCGTGGGCCACAAAGTCAATCTGTAGGAGAGAGAAGAGAGATGTCACCACTGGGATGGATGTGCATGTCTGCAATTTGAAAATGCCTTTTTGAAATACAGTAATTGTAATAAGCAGTTTATAATATGGACTTGAATCCTTGACTGAAAGGTACTTCCAACTGTCTCCATTTCCACAGACGATGGGAACTGGGTGGTTTCCCCTCTTTGTCAGTGTCTCTCTCTCCTACCTCTGACAGTAGGTTCTCTTGGTCTTCTGTTCTTCTGCCTCTAAGCTTGCTTAGAAAATTCACTCATTATTCAGATTTTAATCATCCCTGCTATGATGAGGAACCCAAATCTCCATTTCCTGTTCCACTGATGGCAATAGGCCCTGACACATTGTATTTCATGTGGTGAAAATGAATTCACACCTCTTTTCCTATTTCATCTTCATAACCACCTTGTTAGGCAGGTAGGACACATATTACTATTTCAGCTGGGACAAAAGGCTGCTGAAACAAAAAAACTTGTCAGATTTGCCTAAAGTTGCCCTTTCTCTTTCGCCACCCCTTGCTGTCACTTTAACATCAACGTGCCTGGAATTTAATTCATCCTGAAAACTGGTGCCCCCTTCCAATGTCACCTGCATTTTCCCAGCTTACCAAGGCCCCAAACACCTTGGCATCAGCCTTCTTTCCCTACTTCCTTCAGTCTCCTTAGCACATAGGTCCCATGTTCCCCTAGGGAGTGTGTGCATACATGTGTGTGTTTATGTGTGCGTATGTGTGTCCTCTCCATTGCCACTACACCAAACCCAGGGCTCTGCCACTTGGATCATGGACAGCAGCCTGGACCTGACCTTCCTCACTAGGTTCCCTCCTTCGGAGCCAGCACTCTGTCACACGGTGGGAAGGGGTCCTTCTTACACAGAGTCTACTTCTTGTTGTGCTAAGCCAGCTGTCTTCACTACTTCCCTCTCTCCTTCTACATCAGGTCAGAACCTCTTGGTTAGCTTTCAGAGCCCTTTATAATGAGGCTTCGCTCCATCTTGAGAGATAGTTTAGAGTAGCAGTTTCATTTGCCTGTCCCACCACTGACTAGCTATATAACTCATAAATCAGGCTTTCTCAACCTCAGTACTAATGACATTTTGAGCTGGATTATTCTCTGGTGGTGGAAGGGTCTGTCCTGTGCACTGTAGGAGGCTTAGTAGCACCCCTGGCCTCTACCCACTAGATGCCAGTAGCACCCCTCTAGTTGTGACAGCCAAAAATGTTTCCAGACCCAGCCACATGCACCTTGGGGGTAAACTCACCCCCACTTGAGAATCACTGGATTAAATGACATCATTATGTAAAAGTGCTAACTGTAATAATTGGTACACAGCAAGCACTCAATAAATTTTATTATTATTAATTCTATTCTTAGTACTCACACTTAGTACCTCCTCTTCTCCAATGTATAACAACAACATCTCAGGGTAGCCAAGAGATTGAGTGTGATTCATGTAAGAGCAAAGTGCTTAGCACAGTGCCGGGCACATGGTAAATATTCAATAAATGGCAGCCATCATCATCATTAGTATCCCCATAGATACTTAGTAAAAATGTGTTAGTGATTGCTGCAAGTAAATCATACTGTAGTTTTTCCTTTTTCTTTTTATTCTTGCTGGGAAATTGTCTCTTCTGCTATTACCCATGCACATTTATCAGTGTTCTCTCTTCTCTTCTGCATCGTGAATTTAAAAATAGAAAAGAAAACTCTTAGAACAGCTTAATCTTATTTTTTTTTGTACTGCTTATAAAAGGAAAGAATAGCTCCTAATGTGGGACTGGTAGGGAGATACAAAGCACATAATTTGATGCAGATCAAAAGAATTGCACATGTTTTCAACTAATAAAAATCTTATATCAGTAGGAGTCGCAGGGTCACAAAATCAGAGATATATAGCTCTTTCCTTAAAGACTTACCCCTGGCCTTCTAGATAATATGTGCATTCATTCAGTCCATGAAAAATGATGCCTGTGAATCTATAAGTACCAATAATGACGATGGTGATGATAATGATGACATTTTTGGAGCTCTTGCTATGGGCCAACGAGTGTTCCAAGGGTTTTACTTAGATAATCTCAGTAGAGGCTCAGAACAGCCCCATGAGGAAAGCACCAGTGTTACCCCCATTTTGCAGGTTAGGTAAGTAAGCTCAAGGTCACACGGATAAGCAGAGATATAGGCCACCCTTGCATATGGGTAGTCTAGCTACAGAGCCCATGGTGAGGGAGTGAGAGGGTATCCATCCCCAGCCTGGGGCTGAAGAAAGGTGCTACATCAAGGCACACAACATGACAGCTCCTGAAGTTACCTCTTTTAGGAACTGGAAAAGGCTTTATTGGGCTTTCTGGGTATACGCTGCAGAATCACACTCCCTAAATTTGCTACTGAGAGAATGTAGAAGAACAAGTACCTTATGCTTTTCCAGGAACTCTGGTGTGAGTGTCCACGGAGCATCTCTGATGACTTCATCCACATAGCGACAGTGTCTGAGAGCTTCATATCTCTCTGCTTCATTCATCACAGTGAAACCTTTAAATTTGTGGGTGAGGTCGTCACTGCAGACTGAGACAGGCAAATGCATTAAATGCCATTAGCTCGCCTAGGCCCTGTTCACAGCCACCCAAGGTCAGACATGGCTTCTCAGCAAGACAAAAGGAGCTCAGCCTTGCCAGGTGTGCAGCATAATGCAACTCAGTCTTTTACAAGAACAAAGGCTCAGGAAAGCAAAGCAAGCTGAAATCCACCAGCAGTTGAGAATTTCATTTTAGTGCTAATTATGACTGCAACTGCTGCTGTGGCTTTTATTAAAATTATTCTCTACACTACTTAAGTGTGACTTTCATAACTTTTTATTTCCCTATCCCACCCTTCAGTGAAAATTACTATTCAGAAATAAAATTACCAAATGAACAGAGAAGTCAGAGAGAGGAGAGGAACCCAGAGGCCTGAAATAGAGGTTTGAACAATCAGTTCCAATTCCTTTACTAGATCACTGTACTTAGTAATACAAGTGTGATTCGCATGCGCATGCACATACACTTCTGTTCCCTGGATTGAGATCCAGTCACTGCATATGGGGCCAGGAATCAAGAGGAGAAAGTCACAAAATAAAAGGTCTACCATAGGAGAGCTCACCCTTCCTACATCTCATCCTTTCTAGCTCTCAGGATCCTGAATCCTCAAACAGGAATTAACAGTCTCTGCCATCAGCCTTAGAAAGGATTTTTTTGAGGATTTACATAAAAGTGCTTTGAGATAAAGTAAACAACAAATATTATTCATTATTCTATCCAGGACATATATTTTTGTTGGCAAAGGCAGCTTTCCTACCTGTCAGGAAGGAATGTCATTGTGGGTACAGTCCCTGTTTACCAACTTCCTGGTAAGGGGCTTGCTGCAGCCAGTGAGACTACCCTGACTGCTCCTTAGGATGAGTTTTTTTCTTTAAGGTACTATGTATTCACAATAAATTTACAAATTTTATATGTGTAAGTTATGTTTCAAAACCAAAAGTGCCCCAATCATTTTCTTGGAATGAAATCATGAACCACATCCAGAGACACATCTGGCCACAGAGCAAATGCAACCAGTGGCCACACGCAGCATCTTGGGAAACCTCCTCCTGCAGTCCTCACACACGCTGCATGCAAACTGCGTGGGTTCTGCCTGCCCAGTGCCCCCGGGAGCCACATTCTCTCACCACCTGCACCCCCATTTCCAGCTCCTTCACCATCTCTTCCCTGGATTACTGCAGTGGCCTCCTAACTAGTCTCCTCATTCTAGCCCTGCCCACCCTCAGCAGCCTGCTGTCATTGGCCAGAATGGTCCCATCAAAACCTGCCAGATTGTGTCATTCCCAGGCTCAGAAGCCTTCCCATTTCCTTCAGAGTAGCAGAAAAAACTCCTCTGGCAGCCTACAGGCCCCTACTGGATCCATACCTTTGCTCCTCTGACCACATCTCCTGCTGCAGCCCAGCCCCTGGCCTCCCTGCTGTTTCCCGAAACCACCAGGAATGTTCCTCCTCAGGTCAGGACTTCGCACTTCCTGTTCCCCAAACCTGGAACAGCCGTGCTCCAAACACCCACAGGCCTCACTCCCTCCCTTCCCTCAGATCTTCCCCATCACCCTATTTAAAATGCCATCCCACCCCCCACCACAAGCAGTCCGCACCTCCCTCCCACATTACTTCTGGCCATGGCACTCCTCATCATATAATTGTTGTACTTAATTTTATTTATTCTTGGTGTTCCTCTACTAAAACATGAGCTCCCCGAGGACAGGGACTTTTGTCTGTTTCATTTTCTGATGGCCCATAGTAGGCTCTTAACAAATAGCTTTTGAATGAATTAACAGTGCCTGATTTATATAAATGCTCTATAAGTGTCTGTTATGATTTAAAAAATAGATGCAGATTTATCTGCAGTCACATTTCAACAACAAACATGCAAATAAGAGACTAGTGTGTCTCTAGATACACATGTGTATGTCTATATATCTCCTATACACACTTGCTGAGAAGTTGTATAGACATATACAGAATACAATACAAAATAGAAAACATTATAGTGGTTTACATTACCAAAATACCACCAACCACATGGCTGGCTCAAAAAACTTTGATGAGTATCAAAATCACCTAAGAAGCTTGTTTACATGTAAAAATGCCCGAACTCCACTCCCCAAGACTTTTGAATCAGTGGGTGCTATGTTCTGAATGTGACCCCCCACCCCCCGCCAAATTCCTATGTTGAAATCATAACTCCCAAAGGTAATGATATTAGGAGGTGGGCCTTTGAGAGGTGCTTATGTCATGAGGGTGGAGCCCTCATGAGTGGGATTAGTGCCTTATGAAAGAGATCTCTAGCACCTTCCACTGTGCGAGAAACAGCAAGAAAGCCCCGGTTATGAACCAGGAAGAAGGCCTTCACCAGAAGGAGACCACGTTAGCACCTTGATCTTGGACTTCCAAGCCTCCAGAACTGTGAGAAATAAACCTGTGTTGTTTTTAAGCCACCCAGGCAGTGGTATCTTGTTACAGCAACCTGAATGGACTGAGACAATGATTGTGGACTGGGACACATGCAGCTCCATTTTTGACAAGCTTCAGGGATGATTCTGATGCGTACAACATTTGAAAGCCTGGGAAACATATTATGAACATCTTCAGTAAAGAGCCCAGCCTGTTTTTGAACCACCCATCGCTCCACCTGGGGAGGGCAGTGCAGGTAATAGGGCCATAATGACTATATTACGTATTGCCTAACTGATTGCATTGGCTTTTCACCTCATGAATAGGAGTTATTTATGGGTCTAGATATACAATTTAAAATTGATCTAAGACTTTAAAAATGTTCTTTAGGGACTTTACTGAAATACTACATCAAGAATAATACTGAGCAGCAGAAGACTTAATATCCATCAATTTTCTATCATAAACAACACAAAATTAGGCCAAGCCCTAGCCTCCCCACTTTTGAACCTGCACCTGAGTAATTTGATACAACTTCTCTATGGCCAAGATAATGGCCTCCTGACAGAGCACAAAGAAAATAAACATCCTGTTGATGCCAATACGGGGTCCTATTTTCATATCCTAGGAGTGACCCCAAGAAGCAGCTGAACATGCTGACCAGTCATTGTCTAAACATTAATTATGCCCCAAGCAGCACTGTTGTCCTTGAGTCTTGGCAAAGGCACTCTGACAACCAGATGGCAAACTCTGAGCAATGGTGTTCCATGGGTGATTTTTGTGATCTTTCTGGGAGCTCCTGCTGCAGCTAACCTATCTTGGCAGCTCACTGCGTTCAAAGAGAAATATTAACCAGAACCCTGCAAGAGAGAAGATATAACATAGGGGAAGAATGTTGGAGCCCAACACACTTGGGTTCCAATCCCAGCTCTGCTATGTATCACTGGGAAGTTACTCAAATTCTCCTAAGACTCAGTTGTGTGTCTTTAAAACATGGCGAAGTTTTGAGAATTAAACTTGATCATCTGTGCGAGCAGAGAGTAATTCTCAATAACCTTTGGCATTTAGTAATAGTGGGGATAATGCAGGACCATTTCTGGAGATAGTCATTTGTGTTTGGGGCTCTGTCTTTTCCCTGAACCCCTCCAAGCAGGTACCCAGACTCTTGGTACAAACTCCCTCCTGTGAAGTTCAAGTTGCTGGTAGACTTCAAGCCTGCCTCCCTGGCTGCTGTTTCCCCAAAGCCAGAACAACTTGGGGGAATACTGCAAGGAAGAAAACAGAGAGAAGACTCCTCCAAATGAAGAAGAGGCCAAAGGTCTGAGGACCCCACAAGCAGCAGCTCACTGTAAGCATTTTATTTGCTAACTACACACGTCATATCAACAGCCAGCCTTTCAACCACCAACACAGAACACCTATTCAAAAGGCCTCCCTAACTCCCTCAGTATAAAACTCCCATTACTTGGTTTGTGATACTGAAGAAAGATAATCTAAGGCAGTGGTCTTCAAAGTACTGGGCCACACGTACTCCTGGGGATACGCAAAGACTTTTCAGGAGCTATCTAAGCACAGGAAGCTTTAAAGGAATCAATTTCCATATCTTCAGCTTCCAAGGGTATCCTTTCCTAAAATTAGTGGGCCCAAGAAAGCCTCTGTGTCCAAAATCAGCCTTACTCCCCTTTACAAAATAAAAGCACCATTGCAAGGGGTGGGGAGTTAAGACTTCAGGCCAGACCAAACAGAAACCTTGTTTAATGACCACTCAAAGCACCAGGATCCTATCTATAAAAGCTTCCTTTCCTTCCCTGTCTTACACACATTTGTTAGAGCTGAAGCCGTGTGTTAGAAACTAATTATGAAGGAGTGGAGAATGATGCAAATTTTTGCCTGCCGACTTTGCCTCTTCCTTCTCCCAACTATTGTCAAAGTACACAAGGACCTTGAGAGATGAGGCCCAGGACTTCAAAGCAAAAGGAGCCCTAGAAAAAAGTACTGAATGCTAAAAATGGCTTTTTCGTGTAGGTAAGGGTAAGCATTTTTCCAGCTATGCTCAATACTCATATTGAATCCTAAAACTGCCTTTTCTTTTTTAGTTAAGAGTAAGCATTTTTCCAAGCTATTCACTTCAAAATCGCTTTAATAAGCCAAAGCTGTATAGGCTGGTATGGCTGCTTCTTCCAAATGTATTTTCTGAAGTTATCACATTTAAAAAAAATACATTGGAATAAATACAAGGATAAAACATTTACATGATTTTTTTCAGATTTCATATGCATTACTTAAAAAGGAGGTTAAAAATCTATTTTATCAACTCATATCATAAAATACTTATTCTACTTACAGATAATCCTTACCCCATTTCACCTTCTAAAATGTTTATTTTCTACCTCCTCCTAACAAAAATAAAATATCTACTGCCAAATTATTTTTTAGTAGTATATTCCCTTTTCTATCTTTAAATATATAGGAAAAGTATCACCATAGTATCTAATAAAGATAATTAAGTTATTTCTGATTTTTATAACTATTCCTAAAGGGAAAGCACTATTTGATACACACACACTAATATTTAAAGAAGGTATAAAGTACCTTTTAAAAAAATCACACTCCTCTCCTTATAAATATCATATAATTTATAAATTACATTGCATTACTATAAATTAAGCACATTAATTTATTGCCTTGTTTTGTGACTTATTAGATCTGCATACATTATTTTACTCTTGACTGACTATTTTATACAATGCATCCTATAATTTGTTTCTCAGTGGTTTTTATAAGCTTCTTGAAATAGATGAATACATTTGAATTGAAAAGACTGCTTGGTTTCTAGATTTTTAGCAGATTTGACAATGAGGACTGGCTTTGCCAATTAGGTTAATGGTATACTCTGCAAATTTAGTAATCTAAACCTGCGGCCCCAAAGTTTTGGGTTTTTTTTTTTAAGTTTTAAGCAAATGATAAAAATATTTTATCAAAAGTTATTGGACTGTCAATGGCATAATGAAATTACTGATATTCCCATTCCCCAACCCTTTCTGAGCAAATTCAGTTGAATAAATTACTTTTAAGTAAAAGAGTAAAGGCTACGATTAAGAGTCATGTGATAAATCTTGGTAAGCCCTTTTGTTACACTTCCCAGAAAGGGAGAAAGCAAATGATTCCAATAGCTGGGAAACAAATCAATTTTCAGGTCAGGTTGTTTCTAATGTATTGCCTACAACAAATATGAAAGAGGGTCTTAATAAATAGTCACTTGATAGACCATTAAATTATTCTGATGACAGTAACTATTTTTGTGATAGATGGCAAATAACTCATGAGTTCAAAGATTTCGCAGCATCACTATAACAAACTTCTTCCATTCCTATCTGAATATTTGTGTGAACAAAATATTTCAGCACTTAGATCTACACCAAAGAAAAATAAGAATAAAATAAGTGATAAACCCTGTCTCATTCTAGCAATAATATATTCATTCAGAAATGGGATCCCATTCATCTCATTTAAATTTTAGAGAACACCAAATTGGATAAGTACCAAAACAAAATCTCAAAAGAAGCCAGAAGCCAAAAACACTTTATCTATAAAGGAGCAAGGATAAAAATTACCTTGGACTTCTCTTCAGAAACAATGCAAGCAAAGGAATTGAGTGAAATATTCACAATGTTGAGAGAAAAAAAAAAACCCTAGAATTTTGTGCCCTCCAAAATTACCCTTTAAAAGGGAAGGAGAAATAAAAATGTCCTCAGACAAAAATTGACAGAATTTGTTTCCAGTAGACCTGCCTTGCAAGAAACATTTTAAAAAGTCCTTCAGAGAAAAGACAAGTTCTTCAGAGAGAAGGAAAATGATATAGGTCCAGAATTCATAAAGAAAGAAAGAGCATTAGAGAATGAAAAAACGAAGCTAAAACAAAGCCTTTTATTTTTTTATTCTTAATTCATGTAAGAGATAACAATTTGTTCAAAAATAATAGCGACAATGTATTCAATTCCATATATATATACCTACATATAGGTGAAATGAATGACAGCAATGATATAAGGGATGAGAGGGAAGAATTAGAAATACTTTGTTATTGTAAGGTACTTGCACTAGTGATGTTTGAAAGTGGACTTGAATTACTTTAGAATGGATATTGCAAACACTAGGGCAACCACGAAAAAGGTGAAAAAAGAGGTAAAACTGATTTGCTAAGAAAGGAGGGAAAATAGAATTGTGTTGAATGTTCAAAGAAAACCATAACAGAGAAAGTGTGGAAGACAAAACTTGGAAAAAAGAACAAAGGCAATAGAAAACAAAAGATATGGTAGATATTAAACCAATTATACAGATATCACTCTGAACATCAATGGTCTAAATTCACCAATTAAAAAAGAAATGGTCAGAGTAGATAAAAAAACAAGACCCAACTTATATTGTCTATAAGAAACCCACTTTAAAGACACATACACATTCACAGTAAAGGGATCACGAAAGACACTCTATACCAACACTACTCAAAAGAAAGTGGGAGTAGGTACATTAGTTTCAGGCACAGCTGACTTCAGAGCAAGGAAAGTTATCAAGGATAAAGAGGGGCACTACATAATGATATGGGGATCAATACTCCAAGAAGACATAACAGTCCTTAATGGGTATATGCCTAACAACAGAGAACCAAAAATATGTGAAGCAAAAACTGACAGAACTGCAAGAAGAAATAGATGAATCCATTATTACACTTAGAGACTCTTAACACCCATCCACAGAAATGGACAGACCTAGCAGATAGAAAATAAATAAGGGCATAGTTAAACTCAACTATGAGCTGGTTATAATCAATCAGCTGGATATAATTGACATCTACAGACTATTTCATCCAACTATAGAAGAATACACATTGTTCTCAAGATCACATGGAACACTCACCGAGATAGACTACATCCTGGGCTATAAAACACACCTTAACAAATTTCAAAGAATAAAAATCATACAATGTTTGCTCTCAGACCATGGTGGAATTAAACTAGGAATCAACAACAACTAAATAGCTGGAAAATCCCAAAATACTTGGAGATTAAACAACACACTTCTAAATGAAAGCACAACTTATCAAAATGTGTGGGATGCAGTGAAAGAGCTTAGAGGGAAATTTATTGCATTGAATGTATATATTAGAAGAAAAACCTACAATCAATAATCTAAGTTTCTATCTTAGGAATCTGGAGAAAAAAGAGCAAATTAAATCAAAAGTCAGCAGAAAAGAAGAAATAATAAAAATCAGAGCAGAAATCAATAAAATATAAACCAGAAATCAATAGAGAAAATCAATGAAACCAAAACCTCTTTCTTTGAAAAGATCAATAAAATTGACAAGCCTCTAGCCAAGCTAACTAAGAAAGAGAAAAGACACAAATTACTAATATCAGAAATGAAAGAGTGGACATTTCTACAGATAACATAAACATTAAAAGGATAACAAAGGAACATTATGAACAATCTATGCCCACAAATTTGATAACCTAGATGAAATGGAACAATTCCTTGAAAGACACAAGCTGCCAAAAGTCATGCTAGAAGAAATAGATCTGAATAAACCTATATCTATTAAAAAATGAAACAATATTTAATAACCTTCCAAAAGAGAAAATACCAGTGCCAGATGGGTTCACTGATGAATTCTAACAAACATTTAAAGGAGAAATGATACCAATTCTCTACAATTTTTTCCAAAATATTAAAGCAGAGAGAATACTTCCTAATTCATTCTATGAGGCCAGCATTATCCTAATACCAAAACCAAACAAAGACATTAGAAGAAAACTCAGACCAGTATCTCTTGTGACCATAGATGTGAAGTCTTCAACAAAGTATTAACAAATTCAACAAGGTATAATAAGAATTATACACCACAACCAAGTGGGATTTATCCCAGGTATGCAAGGCTGGTTCAACATTTGAAAATCAATTAATGTAATCTACCACACCAACAGGCTAAAGAGAAAAATGACATGATTTTATTAATTGATGTAAAAAAGCATTTAATAAAATCCAGTACCCACTCATTCCAATTATATGACATTCTGGAAAAGGCAAAACTATGGAGACAGTAAAAAGATCAGTGGTTGCCAGGGTTTGTGGGGAGGGATAGAAGAATAGGCAGAACACAGAGGATTTTTAGGGCAATTAAACTATTCTTTACAATATATTCCAATAGTGGGTACATGTCATTGTACATTTGTCAAAACCTATAGAATCTCTAACACCAGGAGTGAACCCTAAGGGAAACTATGGACTTTGAGTGATAATAATGTGTCAGTATAGATTCATGGACTATAATAAATGTACCCCTCTGGTGGGGAGTGTTGATAATGAGGGAGACTATGCCTGTGTGGGTATATGGAAATTCTCTGTATTTTGCATTCAATTTTGCTGTGAGCATAAAACTTGCCTAAAAAATATAAGTTTATTAATTTTTGAAAATGTTGATATTTACAATATTCCAGAAATTGCC
The DNA here is from genome assembly GCF_040802235.1 of Manis javanica. Classification (NCBI taxonomy): domain Eukaryota; kingdom Metazoa; phylum Chordata; class Mammalia; order Pholidota; family Manidae; genus Manis; species Manis javanica. The sequence goes on from NC_133174.1 coordinate 17,865,185, forward strand.
TCTTTTATAGCTATTTAAACTTAGGATGGAAAATTATAGATATCATCTCATAAATTTACAAGAAGGTATATAGTTTTTCAAAATTCTTTTATAAGGACTGTGGGGAACAAAGTTGGAGGACTCCTAGTCTAAGACAACAGTTTCCAACAGAGACCTCATCATCCCCTAGGATGCGTTTCTGGAAATTTGTGGGGTGTCTTTACTTGTGATTGGAGACAGTTATCAGCATTTAGTGGGCAGGATGCTAGACATCTTGCAGTGTGTGTGGCAGCCCCACAGGAGAATTTTCCCATAGCCTGCAGGACTGCTGAATGTCCCTGCATGGTTATTTAAAATTACTTGGGTCTAGAACCTAACTTTATTTTACATATAATCACTAAGTATTTCTAGAACAGCTATGACAGATGCTGAATTTTAGAGGAAGAGAGCTACCATATACATCAAAGGAAGATTATACTTTGTCTTGCTCACAATTTTACCAAAACACATTTGCCATTGCCCTGCCACTCACGGGTGTCTGAGCTGTGAATACCATGGCTCTGTAGAAGTTGGCCTACACACAGGCAGTTGCAGATTCCATTTAATAGACTCTAAATCGAATATGATTAAATTAGTGGAGACACATGAAATACAGATCGTGCTGAATTTTATTAATAGTGGTTAAAAAATATTTCATAGTATTGACATCCAGTTATTTAAAATAAGATAGTAAGAATAAGAATTCAGTGGAGAAAACAACATATTGAATACATTTCAATATGTTGTTTATGCTGCTTGTGGTTTTTCACTCTTACTGTCACTGTCCCCATAAGTCTTCATACCACTCTTTTATAGCCTTGTGTGTAGTACTGCTTCATTTCCCATCCATCTCTAGTCCCCTGTCACCTACTAAAAGATATGGTCTCTATGGTCATCTTAGTAGTTGAACATGCCCTTGATTTCCATGGAGAACCCACATAACACTCATTGAGGGGGTAGCTGCCTTTCTTTGTAAATCGCCCTTATAGGACATCTTTCATAGATTACTTGATGCCTCTTTTGCAGGAACCTTCTGAAAGACTTACCTCAGAACTCAGGGCAGAAAAAGCTGGTTCTTCCTAATGGAGCGCTATTAGCTCTAACATTTGAGAGCTATGGAGAGACTGTGGCTCCTTTTGTCGGGGCTGCTAGGAAGTTGAGAATTTCTTATTGGAGTTTTTCTCCTCTTCTGTCTTAATTCTTGGTTCTGAACTCCTGTCTGTATTAATTTCTCTGAGTATTAAGCCATCTGCTTTTATGGAAAGCCTCCATAAGATATATGAATCAATAAAATATCACTGTAGCCGCCATGTCTTCTCCACCTGTCCCAACATTATCGTCTTAACTGGTGAGAACACTGCCCAAGCAAGGATTTGTGTTCTGGCTTTTGTGTGCCCTTACTTCATATAGGCCTCTGCACCTCTAACCTCGCTACTAAAACATCCCTCCTTCCCCAGCAGCCACTTGCTCCCCTTACCCTATTTTATATTTCTTCATAGAGCCACTGCTACATATTTACTTGGCAGAGTCTGCTTCCTCCTCAGACTCTAAGTTCTCTGAGGACATAGACTGCTTTGTTCGGGGCTGCCTCCTCAGTGTACAGAATGCCTGGCACATAGTAGGAACTCAGAAAAACAATTGTTACATGAAGGGAACATTCAATGAACTAGTGAAACCATCGTTGCCTGATGCCCTAGAGAGCTGCGGATATTAATTTACTGCCTTCTCCAGTTTACAAGAACGTACTGACAGCTGTACGTTTCATTCGACCTTACTTTTAATGTGATAACCCAGGGCCACGGCTAGTATCCCTGTTAAGTGTGACCCACACCTAACCACCTCCAAACTTGAGTCGCCAAAATGACCAAAGCCCGAACACTGCAGAGGTCTCCCCAGGGCCCCAGCAGCTTAGGGCCAGACACCAGGTGGCAGTGCTCACTCAAGAAAGGGTTTTCCACTCAAGATAACGGGAAATGAACAAGTGATGGATTCTCTGCCTGCCTTGGGTTCCCTCTGCATGAATTGTCTAGGAACCATTGCCTCTTATCACCTCTTCCTTCTGGAAGGAATTCCATTCAATAACCATGTGTTCACCATTCTCAACAAATCCTGCAGAAGGGCTCCTTTTAAATATCCAAAAAGTAGTTTTAAACTTGCAGAAGACAACAAAATACTTTACAAAACAGAACAGTCTCTTACCAGCACCTTTTTTCTCATAGTTCAGTTCTAAAGTTTGATGGTGCCTAGTTCATGTAAATCTGCAAAAAGTGACCACGGTGAAAGTACATGCTGCTTCCAGGAGCTACAGAGGTGAGAAACAGGTCCCCCTAGTCAAGTACTATCCCTTTTACCCAACTGAAATCTGGAGGCCTTCTGGAAGAGGAAAACTGCCATGTATATTTAACCACCCTTCTCTCCCCACAAGCTTATGAAGCCAGTCAGTTCCTTCATTGTGAACCAAGACTGCCTGAGTATATAAATCTCCATTTCTTTAACATAGCATGCATAAATTCAACCTATCAGGGCTGTCGTGAGCCACTGCTCTCAGTACAACATCGTCCTCCGTGCCGTGCGTCACACAAAGGAAACGGACAATGACCTTGTTTACCCTTAATCATCCTGAACCCCTTTAGCTCTCTCAGGTTTGAAGTCAAAATAATACTGCTTTTCTCCTAACCCTCTAGAAAAGTCTAAAAACAGAAAATGTATCATGCCCCAAACACAAAATGAAAGGCACTAAGGGAAAACATGAAGCAGTTATCCTTGGTGGTATTATTATAACGTCTGTCTCTGTGGGGATTGGTGGTATACAGTCCTATGATGGAACTTCCCCTGTGGCTTTTTACATGGCATTGAAAATTTCAGGCAATGAATAGGTGAGCCAGTCTGGATTGACTCAGGAGTATTAACAATGTGAGGTTTTAATGATGGAACTCTGAAAGGAAGCACATTATAAAGGAGTTTTCTAGACAAAGAAAAAATATACTTCTTACCTCCTACCAACAAGTAGCTGTTGGGAAACAGTGTTTTTGCTTGCATAAGTGCCCTTGCATGACCTGAGTGGAAGAGGTCAAATATTCCATCTGCATACACTCTGACGGGCCTGTCAGCTGTGGAAGACAGAGAGCATTAGCAGCAGAACTGCAGAAGAAGGAATCCCAGTTACCTGACTCTATTCCATCAGTATACCACCGTAAGTTTACCTGACAAAAACACAATGTCTACGTACCATCAGTTTTGTATTAGCTCGTGAAATGAATTTTATGAAGAACTTCTTCCAAGGACATGAAAGCAGAGTAAAAATACAACAAAATTAAGATCAACCCAGAACACACATTTTAGCCACCAGGGAAGACAAACACAGAGCATGGGAAGTTCTCTAGATCCAGAGGAGAGTCCCAGGTGTCTGAGCCAGCAGATTCAGACAGACCAGGCATAACCAAAGCGTTGGCAGAGTCAGCCCAGCGGGAAGATCAAGGTAGGAGCAACTGAGGAGCTCAATGAAAAGAACAAATGACTTCATCCTTGAGTCTTGTAGTCTTGAATGAAGACCCCCAAGTCCTGTTCCCAAAGGAAATGTGCTACAGTCTGCTGTCTGTATGAGACAGTTGTGCAGTTGTACACCTTTCTTCCCAACTCCAAGTCACATCAGTGGCCTGAAATCAGCCTTGGTAGGAGTATTTACACCATAGAGATTTGCCAATGTTACAAATCAGGGCTTATTTCCCTCTGGGGGGCTAACTGTTAAACATTTACAGGCCCACCTGATTTTATTGCTCTTCACTTTACTCTGCTTTGCAGATACTGTATTTTTACAAATTGTAGATTTCTGGCAACCCTGAGTCAAGCAAGTCTGTCAGCGCCATTTCCAATGGCATTTGTTCACTTCGTGTCTCTGTGTCACATTTTGGTAATTCTTGCAATAGTTCAAACTTTTCCATTATTATATTTGAGTTGCAATCTCATGACAAAACTAACAGACGAGGAGTTACTTATTATGGATGAACAAAGAAAGTGGTTTCTTGAGAATGAAACTACACCTGATGAAGATGATGAGAACATGGTTGGAATGACAAAAAAGGATTTAGACTATTCCATAAACCTAGTTGATAAAGCAGCAGCAGGTTTGAGAGGATTGACTCCAGTTTTAAAAGAAGTTCTACTGTGGGTAAAATATTATCACACAGCATCACATGCTACAGAGAAACTGTTCATAAAAGGAAGAGTTCACTGACACAGCAAACTTCATTGTTGTCTCACTTTAAGAAACTGCTGCACAGAGGTGAGGCTTAGAACCTCATCCCCCCTGTTTTGAGAGAAATCTTCTGCATCCGTGGATGTTTTGTTGCCCTTGTCTAGCTTGGATTAATACTTAGTCTATAGGCACAGACCTGATCATCTACATTTGCCCTCTTACAGCACTAAATTATGTTTTCTACCTTTATCTTGCATCTACCACATCAGCATTTTATTAAAAAAAATAATAATAATAATAAGGGAGAAATGTGGGATTCACATATAAATCAAGTATAAAAATCAAACGAATAATCCTATCTGACTTGATTGTTTATAGTTCATGATGTGTGATCAAAACTGAAAGTTTCTGTGATATGACTGCCCTTGCACTGTTCACCATGTAAGAACTTATTCACTATGTAAGAACTTGTTCACCATGTAAGAACTTGTTCGTTATGCTTCAGAAGATCGGAGACTGTTGAGAACTAGGCTTGGGGTTGATTAATGATTGTGCATTGAGTCCCCTATACAGAATTTTATTGTTGTTAATAACCATTTGATCAATAAATATGAGAGATGCCCTCTCAAAAAAAAAAAACTGCTGCAGCCACACCACCACCTGATCTGTCAGCATCCATCAACATTGAGGCAAGACCCACCGTCAGCAAAAAGATTATGACTTGTTGAAAGTCCAGATGATGGTTACCAATTTTTAGTGGAACAGTATTTTTAAATTATTTATATATTTTTAGACATGCTATTGTACACCTAATAGACTACAGTAGAAACATAATTTTCATACACACTGGGAAACTGAAAAATTCCCTTGGTTCACTTTATTGAGATACTTGCTTTATTGCGGTGGCCTGGAACTGAATCCCCAGTATCTCTGAGGTCGGCCTGCACCAGCATGCCACTACAGAAAGGTCACTCCCTAACCTCACTGGTATCATAACAGATCCGGGGGGAGGGGACACATACCCCCCAAAAGAAGGGAGGGTGCAAAAGTTACACATTGTGGGGTGCTCAGGTTCAGAGGCAAGCAACCAACACTACAGTCCTTCCTAGGTAGAAAGATCAAGCATGAAGAGGACACAACACTCTCACAGTGGCTGGGAAGTACCATTCCATAAGGAAGAGGGATTCAATTCACCACAGCCCCCAGGAGCCAGGAGGCTACACAAGAAACTTCGCTGAGCCAGCCCGAAGACCCATCTCCTCAAGTAAGAGGAAGACATTGGGGGTAGAGGTGTTGGGGGCCAACTTTTACACCATCTGGACTCTCCATGAAGGAGCTAGAAAGTGAAAATATGGTTGGTGAACTACAAACTGAATATGGTGAACTGAACACACAATCACACACACACATATCTCCACTTCCTCCCGAACACCACAAGAAGTACAGAGAAAGAATTAAAAAGGTATAATACCCCAAAGGTAGAAGACACCAGAAAGGCAATGACATTTTGGAAAGTTGATTGTCAAGTGCTGAGTGCCTACAGGGAACAAGAATCAGGGGATGGGGCAGGTAGGGCAAGGGATTGCTGTTTGTTTTTTGTAAGCCTAAAAGTCCTACTGAGTTTTTAAACTACATGTATGTATTATATTGATGTTATAAAAATAAACTTAATAAAAAAAGAAACCAGTGCAGACTTCTGTTGAATGATCTTTAAAACTTAGATTTAAAATTGTGATTATTTCTTGATGTAGTACACTTCATCAATTTGGAACATAAATTAAAAGGAATTTTACATTAATAGATTCAGATGGTACAATGTTTCTAATAAATTAAATTTCTCTAATAAAAAACTCAAGAGACTTTCTGTCAGATAGGGAATTGCAATTATTCCCAATTATACACCATTTTGAACAAACAGAATTGCCTTCACAGGATTATACTGTATTCTAAATAAGGCACAGTAAATAGAAAATGCTTTGAAATAACAAACTGTCTAATGAGGGATCCTTGGTTTCAATGCTCTTATTCAATTTGAATTCAATTGAGGAAAATTTGTTTTAAGATATAAACCCCACGGGAAAGCAGATGGCAGTTTTATAGAACTTTTTGTTATTGATTCAGAGGTGATCAAGATAAATGAATTCAGGAAGCAGGGAGGAAAGAAAAGAAAGATGACATAATTACTGAGAAAAAGGCCATTTTCTAAGTCTTTGAAGAGTATTTGTGGAGTTGATTTTGCAATGAGCTCACTTTTAAAAATTGTAGTGTGTCAGCAACTGCCAGACTGGGAAACTCTGCAGGACCCACCTCCACAAATAGAACTTGGTCTCTTCAACAAATAAATGTCAAGAAAAAAGAGAGAGAGAAGGATGGGCAGGGACCTGCAGTTTAAAGGAGATTTAAAAGACCTATCAAACATATTGTAATGTATGGACAACATTTGGATTTTAGTTTAAACAAACTAGAAATAAATGATGACATAAGATAATTGGAAACTGGAACACTGGATATTTGATGATATTAAAGAATTACTGTTAATTTTTAGGTGAGATAGTGGTATAGTGACTTATTTTCAATATGATCCTTTTTTTAGACATCTGTACAGAAATATTTATGGATGAAATGATAGGCAGTCTGGGATTTTGTTTCAAATAATTCAACAGATAGCTGATGTGAGCGTGCATGAGGCAAGACTGGCTATGGGTTGGTGGTTGTTGTATATGGGTAATGGACACATAAAGGTTCATTATATTGTTCTACTTTTGTGTATATTTGAAATTCTCCATAATAAAAATTTTTGATAGAATGTGGTTTTTTTTAGTTTGTATATTTGTTTTAGTTTTTTGAAGTTTTTTTCTGGACATCCTTTTAGGTATCTGGGGACTGTTCAGAACCTCCATGTTAGGAACCACTGGCCTGTTAAGCTGGGGGTTGACAATGATCACTAGTAAGAACATGACTATTCCATGGCCATCATGGAGAGACCTTAAGGTGGCTCCTAACGATCCCCGCCTCTTGGTGCTTATGCCTTTGTGTGAGTACCCTCCCTTTGAAGTCTGAGTGGGACTTGTGACATGCTTCTGACCAGTAAAACCTAGCAAAGATGATAGATGTCACTCCCATGATTATTTGGCAGTATGTAAGACTCCATGTTGCAAAGTCCACGTGATTGTTTCATAGGTCACTTTTCACTGAAGCTGACATTTTTTTAAAAGGGAAATTCAGTTCTAATTTCCTATTTTCCTTCTCAAAAAGGGAATTTGTATTATTTTGTTTCTATAGTGTGTAGTTTCCCAAGTTTATTTCTCGAGAACTGCCTTAATGAATTTTGCCTTATTTGTGAGCTACCTATACTATATATAGTTTACTTAATTTTTTTAATGTGCTTTTTTAAAAACTTCAACTTAATGTACTTAAAAGCTAGACATCAAGCATTATCAATTATTGAAAATTGTTTTGCTGGCTATAAGTAAAAGGAAATTATGCATTTTATGTAAAACTATGTAAACTTTATAAACTTGGACTCTGCCTTTATCTCAAGACAAAGGAGTGACTCTCTCTTGTCCCAGGATACTTACTAAACCTTGTAGGTTCATAGCTCCACAGCAGGCCTAGTTGAGCTAAGAGCAAAGGTGCCTATTCCAGTTACTCTACTATGTTCCTTCTCTAGAGCTTTCATCACCCTTGTGACCCCACCGATGAGGTCCGGGAGCCAGGAGCTAGGAGCAGTTTGTCGTTACCTCTTTTAGAATTTATATACCAGCCTTGTCTGGGCAGACCTAAGACTGCAAAACATATGGTAGGCAATTGTATTAAGTGATAAAATAGGGCTAGTGCAGGAGATAGTGAAAGACTTCAGTGGTAACCATAGACTTGAAGTGCATGATAAACCCTAAATGGGGGTCTGTTTTATCTTTTTGCTGGAATGCTCAAAGACAGTGCCACAAAATGGTAATTGCTTACCACTATTGAAAATTACCAAACACTTCAAAAGAGTAATGATGCTTTTCCTGTTTTCTTAAAAAGTAGTCCAACAGCAAGATTTAAAAAAAATTCTCTGAGCTTTTCTACTACCCACACAATGCTCCGACAATTATATTTGGACAATTTCCCTATCACTCCCTCCAACCACTACCATCGGTCACTCTTAGGCAGCACTTCTTGGCTCTTGCAGTGTGCTGCCAGGAGAGGCAGCAGCAGCAGCACCTGGACCTTGTTGGCAATGCAGATCCTCAAGCCCCAGCCCAGCCCTACTGAGTCTGAAACTGCTGGTACCTCTAGGGCACGCTAAGCACCTAAGTTTGTAAGCCACTGCTCTTAGGAAACCATGGTCTTCACGGTGTGGTCTAAGACTATTATGTGCCTTCTAGGTAATCAAAAAGCCAACTTTTTGTCACATTTTAACACTGATGTTAGAAGTTCCAAATATAGGAATTTCCAACAGAAGTTTCCTGGCCAGGTGGCCATTAACATCACAAATTCTCTTGCATAAAGTCTCAAGTCCATCACCTGAGATAAGAGGGGAGACTTTCTCTTCTAAGACTGGGAGTTTACCTTTGCTCCATCTTACTCCTCGTGTAGTGACCCATGTTCCACACAGCCCACCACCCAACTATTTCAAAATGCACCTCCATCTTATTCTAGCCTGATTTTCAAGTTTAAACTCCTTGGGGTTAGACAAGGTGCAGATGCCCCATCTCACCCCGTTAACTCGATGCTGGCTCAACGCCAAACTCTCTGATTCTGTTTTCAGAGGACAAGCTCCTTCTTTTGCCCCAAACTTCTGTTTTGTTCATTCACTCACTCATGAAATATTTACTGAGCACACAGCCCTTGAGCACAAGTACCTCTCTAGGTGTCAGTAAAACAGCAGTGAGCATGGCAGACAGCACCATCTCGACAGATCATGGCTACTGTCTGTGCACACACCTTCCACTATCTGGTTCAAAGCCTGAGAGTGTGTTTGCTGAGCTCCATGGTCCGCTGTGGCCTGTGCTCCACAGGGAAGCCCAGTGTGGTGGACACAGCCAGGGCTTGATGTGAAAGGGACTTGGAGTCGAATCCTAGCTCTACCCACTGCCACTTAAGAGCTGAATAGCCCTGTGCAGATTCACGGCCTCTCTGAAATCTTCATTTTCTCATCTGTGAAATACTAAAACTACGAATCACAGAGCTGTGATGGTGAAATGACATGACACGTATAAAAACTTGGTGCAGAGCAAATATGTAATCAAATGTTATTATGAAGCAAACTGTCCTTTGTCCCGTGGATTCTATTAAATGTGGAATGTCTGTTTTTTGCAATGGTGAATGGAAACCATTGTTATGCCATCTTACATGGCTCAAAGCTTACCTGCTCAACTAGGCTTATTTTCCACTCCATTCCAATCAACGGGAATGCCAGTCGTTCATTTAATGCTACACAATTCTCTATCTCTGGGCCTTCACTCCTCATGTTCCACTTGCCCAGAATACCCTTCTACTTTCTGCCCACATGGTCCAAGTCTTACTTGTCCCAAAAGGATCAGCTCAGGTCTGCCCTAAGGTCTTGCCTGACTGCTCCAGGCCCATATGAATCTGCCCTTTCTTAAAACTAACACTTACCATCTGTGGCATAGGATTTTCCCCCTAAGCACATGCATGCATCCTACCGGTGGGTTTTACTTCTTATCTATTTGCCTCTTTAATAGTAGTGAAAGCTCTTGGGAAACAGAGATCATAACTTATAGTTCTTTTTAAATTTCTTCCGTGTCCATCTCTGGTATAGGCTACAGGAGTAAATGAATGAACAAACTCCTAGAGCACAGCCTAAGATCTTTCATTTAAGGCATACTTGGAGAAACTTTTTTAAAACACAGACTTTTAAGAATGGACATAATTACCATCAGTAGATGAATGGATAAGGAAGAAGTGGTACATATACACAATGCAATATTATTCAGCCATAAGAGGAAAACAAATCCTACCATTTGCAACAACATGGATGGAGCTAGAGGGTCTTATGCGCAGTGAAATAAGCCAGGCAGAGAAAGACAAGTATCAAATGATTTCACTCATATGTGGAGTATAGGAACAAAGAAAAAAACTGAAGGAACAAAACAGGAGCAGACTCACAGAACCCAAAAATGGACTAACAGTTACCAAAGGGAAAGGGACTGGGGAGGGTGGGTGGGAAGGGACAGATAAGGGGGAAAAAGGGGCATTAAAATTAGCACACATAATATAGGGGGTGGGGCACGGGGAAGGCAGTACAACACAGAGAAGACAAGTAGTGATTCTATAGCATCTTACTATGCTGATGGACAGTGACTGTAATAGGGTATGTGGTGGGGACTTGATAATGGGGGGAGTCTAGTAACCACAATGTTGTTCATGGAATTGTACATTAATGATACCAAAATAAAAATAAAAATAAAAAAGAATGGACATAATTAGAGTAGTTTAGCTTTGTCTAAGCCCACACAGTTTAAAAAAAGCTTTGGTATTTTTAACTGAATCCAGTTGTCACAAAAACCCTGTAAAGCAGGTATCATTCTCCGTTTGCACAAGAGGAAAGCAATTCAGATCATTCTCGTGACCTGCCCAAGGCTGTAGAACTAGGAAATGGTAGAGCTGGGCTCCAGCTCCGGCCTCCTGCTCATCTTTTACTGTACTACTTTGGTTGCTCTCGGTGTCACTGTTGGTGTTTACCCTTTTTGCACCATGCTATAAATCTCTCAACTCTCCAATTGAAAGTGCTGCTCCAATAATGACAGGCCTTCTGCTACTTTTAGATGGCAGGATGGGGCCCATTTGGAGAACAAGAAGTACAGCCTCACCTGGTGTTCCTAGGCGGGCCTGAGCAATAGTCAGTTTTTCATGGGGTGCTTGGCACTGGCAGCTGGTTTCATCTGCAAATGGGGCAGGTGCAGTCAGGGTCTAGAAGGGAAACAGAAAGGGAATACAGTCGGACAAACTTTCCTGTTGCACTAACTTCCCCTGACGGTTTATTTCTGCTGGCTACACAGACATGAGTAAGAAGCAGAATATGCCCACTGAGTCTTCCAGAGAAATATTGTACTGCTAGGAATGAAAAGAGGGCCATTGTCACGGAAACCTTATTTTGACTGAGGCTTCAGAAATAACAAGAGCACTTCAGTGTTTACGATATGCCAGGTACCAGGTGAGGTGCTCCAGATATGTCATGTCTTCTAGGTCCCACAACACCCTAAGATGGTGTGGGGAAGTTGGGGTTCCTATGGCCAGGATCTTCACTGAACTTAAACCACCTGATGAAGTAACTGGCGTGTTGCTGGGCTACCGCTTCCACACCTTTAGGCAATGAGCCATTATTGCTCTATATAAAGGGCTCGGCCCATGGCTCTGGGAGGCAGAGACGCTAGTGCTCGACCTGCCACGGGAGAACAAGCCGGGTAATAAACCCTTTCACCCCAAAGAGCGTTTTGCAGTCAATTTCTTTGGTCACACTGAATCCATAGAGAACTTGCCCAGGCTGAAACCCATTGGCAAGACAGATGGCTAGATACTTCTACCTTCTGTAGGATAATACCATCTCTGTTTCACAGAAAAGGAAACTGAGGCTCAGCAGAATTAAGAAATGTGTTAAGTCATGCCCTTGGAAAGTCACAATGCTCAGCTTTGAACATTTCACAACCAATGACGAGGGCAGACTTCACATGTAGACTTACCCACGCCCCAGGGTACTCGGCTGGAAGGAATGCCATACCCAGAAGTGTGGCAGACATCGCCTGTATTTCACACACACCAGCCCTGCCAATCACAAACTCTGACGTCTCCTCAGTGCAAAGGCCAAAGCTGTCATCTGTGCCCTGGGAGGGCCTAAAAGCACAGCATTTCTGGCAGGCGGCAGATAACTGCTCCTGTGGAAGCTCCAACAGCCACCAATGGCTGGAGGCCCCACCCCAGGCAGCTGGGGCTGGGGCTCAAGGGAGCGCTGTGAGAGAGATGTAGTCACTTGGAAGCCTGCCCAGGAAATGGCTCTGCATTTTTTAGCCAGCCTCTTAAACTGAAAACCTCACTCTCAAGACAGAGGAAGACAAAGCAAGCGGTATTTTTGCAAACAGGGCAAATGCAATCCAGAGTGGTCCATCTGTACTCTTGGAACCATGTCACTACTGCGGTCATCACTACATCATCTTTGGTATTTTTTTAAGCTGAAATTGACAACTCAGGGTAAGCATTACTCAGGTGGTTGCATCAATTAGTGTTTAGACAGACATAAGTGTCCTTCATTTGGGAAGACTCTACTGAAGAATGAGCTATACATTTGAAGAGGGGCTGTGACCCACTTCTACTACTCATTTATTCATTGACTCATTCAATCACTGGTTTAAATCTATGTCAGGTGCTATCTTAGAACTGGGGATGGGAGGAGAGATAAGACCAATCCCGGTCCCCACATCTCCCCTGCACTGTCAAGCCGCCAGCCTTGCACTCTCCCACACGCTCCTCAGTGTAGCACCTTCCGCCCGGAAGTTGGAGTCCTGCCCTAGAGTTGTTCAGAGACCTCCCAATCACAAGACTTTCTTCATCTCCACCCTCTCAGGGGTTAAAAAAGGGAGGGCTCAGAGTGCAAACCAAGACTTGGAACATGGACTCAGGAAACTTGAGTCCATTACTGGTTTTTTTTCAGATACATTAAGGTAAGCTTGTGGGCCACAGCAGCATTTGTAATGTGGCAAAGGAGTACACTGATGAAGGTGAGACAGGGACCGTGGATGTAGTCAGAGTAGGGTGAGGACCTCCGGAGGGGGCAGGGCTGCATATTTGCAGTCAGAGCAAGGTAACTACATGCATGGAAACCTCCCTACTAAAACTCTATGTTAAACATTAAGCTCTAGAATCATTCTTCAGTGACATCAGTTAATGTTCCCCAGATAAAGAAAAGTAGCACATGTTTTATTATGCTAACCATTTAGAATCATGTGTAAGATTCACTTTAGCATACTAAAAGGCCCAGGCCTATGTGCTGTCTTTCCTCCTTCAGATCTGATGAAGTGATTTTGCAAACTGGGCAACTAATTTAGCAAGTAAGACCAGACATAAACAACACAGTAAAAGGCAAGAAGGATTCCACCTTAAAGATAAGATTGCATTTTAATACCCAAGAAGTTAAGACGGTAGAAATTCTTAACTTACTCTTTAGCAAACAATACCTCAGCCCACCTTGGGGGCTGAGCAGGTGGCCTTGTTTCATATGCTCCCAGATCAAGATGCTGGTATCTCAGAGAGAAATCATCAGAGGAAGTTGCTTGTGTTAAGTTAATTCTAAATATTCAGGGACCACTTAACAAGTCCACACCCCTAAGTTTTTTTCATGTTCTCGAAAAATCCTCAACTGCCTATAAAACCCCTAGACAACGCACCACCACGGGTTCTCTTGTCCCCTCCTGGCGTGAGCCAGGAGCTCTTTCCTCTCACTTTATTTCTAAATAAAAGCCTGAACCTTGTTCTCCTACCTTGACTGTTTGTGAAGCTCATTCTTCGGCTTCGTGAACAAGAACCCCGGCTCCTTAGCCACAAAATTGGGATTCAAATCCCCTTTTCAGCACTTACAGGCTGTGTGTTCCAATCTGGCCTTTCTGGTTGAAAGAAACTGACACTCCCTAAAGTTAGCTCAAGCAATGAAGGGTTATTTTGAGGCCACTCTGACACAGAAAGTGGACAGGGGTGTCGGGGGAGTAAAGGCAGATAAAGGGTCAGTGCCTGGCCCCAGAGTACTCTGCACTGACCTGGTTGCTCTCTGCATGCCATTCTTTCTGTCCCACTCCCATTTACCCTATGTATTTCCACTACATTAAAGTCTCTGCTTGCCTTTTCTCCTCTCTTATAAACTTCAGCCTGAATATACCCATCACAGTCTCCTTGGCTTCCCTTCCTAACACTCATTCAACAACTTCTCATTGAGGCTTTTAGCCTCAATGCTTACCAACTTACTGCATCTTTCCATGTTTCCCAATACAGATTCTTAAGGGAGAATCAGACTGGCCAAACTCTTCTTTTTGAACCAGGCCACAACCAGGATTAACTGGTGTTGAGTCAAGTGCCCTCTTGGGGCCCACCCACTGGCTGGTAAAGGGAGGAGTGGAGAGGGAGGTCATGGGTAGCTTGCCGTTGCCCATTTAACAGGAGCTGTAGTTGGGGCAAGAAATGTGTTTGACTTTGTGTACTCTTAAAGAAGTTCCTTGACTTAGTTGAATGCCCTAAGGCATTTGTCTGTAAAATGGGTACCTATCTCGCAGGGTTGCTGTGAAAAATGGAAAGATGTGTAAAGTACTGGTGCTCAATAAGTTGTGGCTATTATATTACTGCTATTGGTATTGATTATTATATATAATATATAATATTATATCTTATATAATAGATAATGTAGTCCCCATGAAATAAGCAAATTGAGTCATGAATGAACTTTTAGGACACAACCTAAATAGATAAATGGATTGGTGAAAGGGATTAGTTTATATTAATGATTCATTAACCTTTAATAGATGTGAACAGTGAATCTTTTTCACATGATCTAAAATAAATTACTATTTGGAAATATTTTATGTGCTAGTCACAAAGTTTATTAACGAGATAAGGTGTTGCTGTTTTCCAAGAAAGGTGTATTCTAGAGGGCATGAAATCTGGTAATTAAAGCAAAGATAGAGAAAGTTGTAAAGCAACAACAGTTACTCAAAGGGAAAGAAAATGTTTACATGCACTGTATATTTTGTTCTTAATTATTGAGGCCTCAAAGTACAAAAAAGGGAGAAGTGAAGATATGGAAGGCAGAGCGTTCATAAATGAGCTCGTGTGTGCATGTGTGCACACGTGTGCTTGTGAGCATGTGATCACCCTTTCCAGCAGTTGACATGGAGAAGGCCCTGTGCCAGGAATGGGGAGAACACAAACATAAATGAGCCACAGCTTTGCTGTCAACACGGCCAAAACATTGCCTTCCAAAGTAGAGCAGAATTATCTCCTGGGTTTAGAGTCAAGCTCTGCATTCAGAAAGACACTGGTCAAGGCCCAACTACCATCAACTGGCCCTGTGACCTGACACTATATTTTTTTAGTCCAAACACCCCAGAACTCTTTCTTCTCTGAGTCAGAATACATCATTTATTTACAAGGAATTCTATGCTACTCAATTCTGTGTCCTCTTCCAAGAGGCAGACCAACCTCAGGACAATGAGAATAAGATAGCCACAGACTCCAGAGAAGGGCAGGGACTGGCCCAACCTGGCCTCCAGGCTCCACCCTGACCTTCAGGGACTCAGGCTCCCATCCATTCTGTGCCACTTGCCAGACCTGGGATGGTTTCAGGGACCCTCTGTTCTAGGCCCTACATAAGACGTGAAACTGAGGCCTAATAACATAATAGCTAAATCTTAAATGCCTACATAGTGCCATGTATCCATCTATTCACTAAGCATGTTCAGCGTATTAGCTTATTTCATTTGTACCACAACTTTGTGAGGTAGGTAGTCTCCAGGGAACAGAACGGGACCTGCCTCCAACACTGACACCCAGGAGCAGCAAGACGCAACATCAGTGGCAGATCCCACAGAGTCACATAAATTTTTGGCTCCCTTTGAACTGACGAAACTCAGGATTTTTAGACAATTAGGATAGAGAGACCCAAAAGGAGACACTGGACTTCCTGATAATTAGAGAAGAGGGGCAAACAATTAATTGAAAAAGCAGAAGCATGTGACCATATTTTTACCCAGACTTAGTCTAAGTCAGATAAATTACATGTAATTACTGGCAAGTCTTAGCTTAGACTCCATATCACCCAGGTCACTTCACTCAGTGTTTACTAGCTCCTGCTATGTTTCATATGATGCTAGATAAATGGAAGAGAGAAGAAAGGAAGGAACACAATTGGCTCTGGGGCAGCAATCCTCAAAGGTGAGGGGTGACCCTTTTAGAATGGAGGAGCTATTAGCTTGAAAAGACATAATCAATTTTCAATAATTTTATAGCTGGGAAAAAAACCTACCTTTTTTGATAGACATATCATAGAAATTAAGCCTCTGGACTGGAAGAGATCATCAGGGGATACACTATGCCCCATTTAGGAAGCCATATTCCAAATTAAGGGCTGGGGAGGCACATGGAATTTTTATGTTTAGCAGAGAGCAAGGATTTTAAAGGGTTAAGAAGCCCAGGCCCAGCACCCTGGACCTCAAATGGGCAAAGGCCTTGCCAGACCACAGACTTGGAGCTAGACTGCAATAAAACTTTCTACCAAACTTAAGATTTCAGAGCACCTAGTCATTCATTGCATGTGAACACGTTGCCTGTTCGTCATACAAGTTCTGATTATGTAAACTCTAGTACCATATCAAAGCCATATTCCCATCAGGCTTTTTTTTCTTTTTTCGATTAAAGTATAGTTGATAGACAATATTACATTGGTTTCAAGTACGCAACATAGTGATTCAACAGTTTTATACATTACTAAACCTTCAGGCTTTTTAAAGGGGAAGATATTAAGTATTGGGCATTTCATTTGCTGAATGTGTTCAATTGGACATTGTCAAATGTTTATTTAAAAGCTATGAGGCACTATAGAAAATATATGATGCACACATTACTTGAGTGCAAACAATGGTGGGTAGAAGTTGTACCTATGCCATGTGCATCACTGACAACTGATCAGACAGCAAGCTAAAAAACCAATCAGAACTTAGCATAGTACTACTAATGGTGACAGCAGCCACAGAATTTGGTTGTTTAAGCCGTTCTTACTGGGCAACCCAGTTAGCCAGGCCTGCATTCAAATCTCCATTATTTAACATCCATTTAATGTTTAGAAAATCGTTGGTTCTTAGCCTCTCTAGCCTTCAGCGTCCTCATCTATAAAAGGGGGATAATAAAATGATCTACCTCATGAAGCTGTTGTGAGGACTAAAGGAAATGTACATGTGATTAGTATCGTCCTTTAGCCTCTCCAGAATCCACTCTATTCCTACCCTTCTCTGTTCCTTTCCGTACGGCTTCCTATATGGATTGCACCAATGAACTCTGCTGCTTTCAGTTGGGTTGGGTCTACAGGAAGCATGCCAAACACTGGAGGGCAGGACAAGAGTGAGCTCAGGGTATCTGTCTCCATGCTAGGAAGAAGTATGTTGGTTCTGTCCTTTTACCGAAATCCACAGCTCCTGTAAGGGGGCCTTCTCTATAGAACACTTTGCAAAGTTCTAGTAACCACACTCTCCCTTTGCCCCTTCACGCCTAGGGATGGCACCCCATAATGTTCATAGGTCTAGAGTGTATACTACTCCATGTGGCTTCCTTAATCCCTGCCCATGCCTTTGGAAGTAGTCCCTTTATTAAACTCTCTTCCTATTTCTCCTTTAGAGTGAGTCTTCTGTGTCTGAACAGTCTTAACTGATAGAGTATATATAACAGTATGATACCAGTCTCAATAAATGTTAGCTGGCAAATGTTGATGGGGCATGTCATGTCAGAAGCATAGAGATCAACTGAAAAGTGAATTACCAATAGTTAATAAAGTCATAACCATCTCAAGAATGTCTTCCAGTAGGAAAGACTATTATGAGGACAGAGATTTTAATCAGGATATGCAAAAGAGAGAAGAGCAGGACTTCAGAAAGAATCTATACTTCCCCCACATAGGCCTTTTGCCTCTGGACTTACCAGCTTTAGAACCACAAATTCAGAAGTATAAAAAGACATCATAAAACTGCATCCCTCAGGCCCATGCTGTTAGGTTTCTATTTGCCTGTCACTGAACATATTTTTTAAGACCTGATTTTATTTGGGATCAGAGTATTTCAGCCTTTTGAAGATAAAGAGGAAAGAAAAAGTAGATTTTATAGTTGACTATAGACCTAACACACATGAATCACTGGCTTCTTGGACTGTCACTGACTATGAAAAGTCTCATCAGGCAGCTATCAGAAAGCTTCAACAGATGCCAGTGGAGTGGAGGAAAGGGAGGCCCAGGACATGGCTCAGCACCAAGAAATAGCATTTTTCATTTAACTAAGAATGGTATGCACATATTATAAAGTAATAGGCACCATTAAATACAGTACAACAAGATAACTGAGAGGGAAGAATTTCCAAGATATTTTGTTGAATGCAAAAAGCAAGTCACAAAACAGTATGTATAATATGTATACATGTTATGTAGTATGATTAAAGAGAAAGAAAGACATAGGTAATTGTACAGAAATAATTTACAACTGTGCTGTCCAATACAGTAGCCATTAGTCAAATGTGGCTATTAAAACTGAAATTAGCCATTTGCCACATGTGGCTATTAAAACTGAAATTATAATTAAAACTAAATACAATTAAAAAGTCAGTTTCTCAGTCACACTAGCCACATTTCAAGTGCTCAACAACCATGTGGCTACTGGCTACTGTATTAATACAGATATAGAACATACCTGTCATTGCAGAATGTTCTACTGGACAGCAGTGGCCTAGAAGGACACATAACAAACTTACCCAGAGTTACCAATGGGGGAAAAGATGGCATTAGGAGAAGAGATCAAAGGATGTGTTCATTGTTTACACCACATATATTGTTTTATTTACACAATGAGAACACATTCATGTAATATATCTAATTTAAAAATAAACTTTAAAAATTTCCTCTCCTGTGAATTCAGAGATGCAGGAAATTTAATCAAGGATCAGGTGTCCCAAATGTATGTGTGTGTATCATTTGCAGGTAGATATCAAACAGAAAAAAAGGAATACTTTGAAAAACAACTATCATCCATAACTAACTGATAATGATATTATTCTCGGACATTTAAAACTCATTTAAGCTTTTACAAATTTAAATTGTCTTTGTAATATCTATGAGGTATATGGAGGTGTTAAGAAGTAGTCAGACTCTGGATAGATTTTGAATGAATAAAATTCAGAATCGATTGGATACAAACTATGAAAGGATGAGAAGAGTCCACATAACTCCAGAGTTACTGGTCTGAAGAACTGGAAAGATGGCACTGCCATTCCTTAGGATGGGGAAGGCACTGGAAGAGTAGGTCTGAGGGTGTGGGGGACGGGTGTGGGGGACAGGATGGGAGAGTAAGAATTCCATTCTCACACATTTGATTTGACATGCCTACTAGATCTCCAAGTGGAGATGTTGGGTAGGCAGTTGTATTGACAAGTCTGGAGTTTGGGGCAGAGGACTAAGCTAGTGATACAGGTTAAGAAGCAATCAGAATATAAATGATATTTAAAGCCACTAGACTAGATTCATTCATTCAGCCAAGGGCAAAAGTTCAGGCTTAAGAGAGGTCCTGGTCATCAGATGAGGAGACACTGTATATTATGGCCAGTCTTCCCCCACTACTGGACAACAGGGACTTGGCCTGTCCTGTTCATTGCAATATCCTTACTTTCTAGGGAAATTTCTGGCAGACAGAAGGTCCTCAATAAATAATTGTAGAATGGGGGAATTTAAGTCACTGGAAAGAGATTAATTATTGATAAAGAACCAGAGAGAGAATGATTATTAATAAAGATTCCTGATAAAGATTAAACTCAGTAGGAAAATACAATTATCAGTGTTTCATAATTTTTCTTACCATCATCATAAGATATACTATAGAAAACCTGGGAAAATAAAGATAGGAAAGCAAGGCTCACCAATAATTCCACTTCCCAAATACAACCCTTGTTAATGATTCCTATATTGCTCTTCAGGCTTTCTGATATGTTACATATACATAGTAACAACTTTGGAATCTTACTACATAAACAGCTTTTTTCACTCAGTATGTCAAGATTATTTTGTCATTTAAACAGTCTTCAATCTCACTTTTTTTTAAAGAGACTGTTTTTTAGAGAAGTTTTAGGTACACAGAAAAACAAGCAATAGGCACAGATTATTTCCCATATACTTCTAATTTTGATAGCTATAAAATGTTCCACTGGATTGGAAAACTATAACTCATTGAAATATTTCACTTCTGCTGAATATTAAGTTGTTTATATTTTACTAACATAAATAACATTCCTCACATAATTCTGAACCTCTGATTATTTCCTTAGGATAGATGCCTACGAGCAGAATTACTTAGATCAGGGGTATGAGCATTTTAAAGATAAATAACTGAAGAACATTTTACCATATATTGGTAAACTATGTTCTACAAAAGCTGTACCACTTATACACACATTACAATGTATGAAAACACCTATCTTGCTTCCTTCTCACTGGCACTGAGTATTATCTTTGTCAACTTTATAGACCAAAAAAAATGGCTTCATGCTGATTCAATTTGCATTATTTTGATTACAGGGAAGATTGAACATTTTTCAAATGTTTATTAGCCATTTGTATTTCCTTCTGAGAACAATGTGTCCTTTGCTCATTTTCCTGTTGTTAAGAGTAAGTATTTTGAATTTAGTGAAAAGTAAAATAATAGCACAGTCAAAAAATTATCTTTTAAAAAATACATTTTCCAACTTTATCTGGAGTCCCCTCATAAGAAGTCCATTCTCTAAACCAATGCATGAACAACCACATCTAGGTCAGGCTGGTAATTACTACCCTTCCAGCAATCAGGGATCAGAATTGTCATTACATCCTAGGGATATAGGCCTCCTTTAAACACTGACCACCCATAAGCCATAACTCCCCTGTGTGGCTACCTTCCAAACACAAAGCAGTGGATTTCCAGCAGCTGGAAGACTCTTAGTACTGTAAATAATACCGCATTTCCTTTATTCTAAAATGTACATTTTCTTCCACACTAACATCTCTGAGAATAGGAGGGTGTCTTACAAGAAAATCAGTGTTGGCAATTTTCTGACATTGTAACACCTCTGAGATGGAAGTGTACCTCATAATTAATGGCATCTGAGAGTCATGAAATGCAGAGATGGTATTAACAATAGAAAATAATCTTTGCCTAGAGATAAAAAATTCCATACCCTAAATCAATTTTGTTCTTAGGCAATTGAGCTTAAGGAGCTTATGATGAACATCAGTAACAATCATATCTCATTCATATCCCATCTCCTTCCTCAAAGGACTGGAGGTGACCTTAAAAAAATAAAATCTGAAAGTTTAAAATGAGAGTTGCAAGATCTGGGATGATGGGGGAATTACGGTTTTCAATAAGAGGTCAGGGGTGAGATGAGCACACAGGAAGCTCTGTCACACTCCTCTACAGTTCAGAGAGGGGGGCCGCAAAAATGGCTTTAAGCTCCCAGCAGTCAAAGCAAAGAGGAAGACAAAGTTAATATTGTCTTTAAGCAGAAAACAAAATCACTGTTGAGGAGAAGCACAGCATTTCTTGATACCAAATTTTATAGGAATTCCTCCCCTGGTGCCTCCACAAGGGGCCCGCAGGCTGATGCCATAGAGACATGGATATACTCAACAACGGCCCCCTGATAAAGACAATCCTGTTTTTTGTGTTCGTCTCCGTAACACCCTCCATGCAAGGCAGAGCCTCAGAACCAGAAAAAACAGTTCAGGAAAGCAGTTCTACAAGGGGCCAAACATGCAGTGTGAAAATGCAGTTCTCTCCACGGCTGGATTCCCAAGGACACGATTTAGAATATCAAGGCCAGGGTTTTCTAACGTGGGATGGGCAAGAAAACCCATCAGAGAGCAACACTTGTACTTAGATTTTGTATTAAAAAACAAGACAGCAGGCATTATCAATATCTACTTCTAATAACCAGATTTACACTGGTGCCCCCAAGGAAAAATGTGGCCTGGATCCCCCTGACATTTTCGTGTGCTTTCAGCGTATTGCAGTATAATGCAGTTCATCCGGGCCTACACAGTGCATTTGTGGATTATATTATCTAGTTTTAACTAAACCAATGCTCACAAATCAGCAGGTAGCTTAAAATATTTCCCACAATGAATAGAAAAGCAAAGATAATACAAGTGCAGGGAAACAAGACAGTGGCAGAGCCGACCCTTCTGCTCCTTGTATGAATTCTGCATCAGCCACATGACCAGGTGTGAACAATGAGGACCTAATCAGATCTGACAAGAAGACAGCTGAATCGGCAATTATCACAAACAAGACTATTTGAAATATCTGCTACCATTAGCATTAAACTTCACCTGGAGCGTCCATTGTACCTTGAGATATTAGCTAATGATGGGATGAAGCTATTGTAATTGCCATGATACTTAAAAATGAGGCATCCAAAACAGGAAAACAAACCTCTGTGATTTTTTTCAGCAACGTTTCAAGACATGTGATACTCAATCCAGTACTTCACCAACTACTGTTACATGTAATGATAAATGTTTAGGAGCCTGTTTCGAGTTTCTACAATTCAATAGAAAAAAACCAAAAGTCTCATACCATTGCAGAAACACCTGCTCTTCATGCCACAGTAAAACAAGCTGATCTAATGTGTAGGAAAAAGAAATGCATGTCAAACTAAAATGCGTTCCTTTGTCAGCAAATATATTTAGAAGACATATAGAAAACATTGCTGAAGACTGGAAGAAACAAGCATTAGAACAAATTATGCAGTGTGGGAGGTTTGCTATACAATTGGATAGAAGTACAGATACTTCTAACGTCTCAGCCTGAGGTATTTGCTAGATTCTACTTCAATAATAAACCCTCTTTTCCCTTGAGCCACTAAAGGAAAGATGTTCCAAAAAAGAAAGATTTTCCAAAGATGTTCCAAATAAGACTGATGGTGCAAAGTGGATGACTTCTTAAATAAAAACAGTATTTTACAGAAAAAACTGTGTTAAGTACTCCTACCAATGAGGTGATTGCTTTGCTCCTAGACCCCAATCTCCCTCCTATTTGAGAAATGCTTCTCTGTCTTTTTTTCATGACCCATCCTCTACTGACTCTCTAGATGTTGTTTCTCAGGGTTCCAAAACCAGCTCTTATACAGAAATAGGCAGATACAAGGAGGATTCCAAGAGCTTTAATTATAGCTCTTCTATTTTTCTCTCCCTTAAAACCTGATAGGCTGCCTCATGGCCAGTTATTTTCTCGAATTTGCCCTATAGCAGAATTATCCTGAGGCACTCTTGGTAGCTAACCAATTCCATCCACTTCCTTCTGAGTTTGGATACTGTGAGGCCAGGCCATTGTTAGAAAACACAAATAGATTGGGTGCGATAAATTTTAATTCATAGATTACCTGACTAGGGCTGGACTCGCCCTAGAAATATGGCAAATTTAGGTCAAGGGCTTACCTACATGCTCTTCGGAACCTGAAAGGGCTGAGCACATTGAAGGTCTGTTCGCAGTCAAGAGTGTAACTCTGGGGAGGATCTGATACCATTCCTTAGAGTGGTATCTATTAGACCACCAGAATTGTTTAGAAATGGGAAATATGTTGTAGAGTGCACTCCCTCTCTGTTACTGTGGTCAGAATATCTTTAAACTTTGTATTAGTGAACAATGTAATACAGAAATGTGTGCATATCCTAAGTGCATGACTCCGTGAACTTTCACAAGCTGAACACACATAACATCCAGATCACGTAACCAACTTGATCTGCGCCACCTATCCTGCGCCCCTTTCACTATCCTGCCTCTAACATCAGAGATAAGTTTGCCTATTTTTAAGATATTTAATAGAAATGGAATTGTGTGGTATATATTCTTTTGCATCTGGCTTCTTTCATTCAATATTATGTTTGTGAGATCCATCATACTTTTGTAGGTAGTTGCAGTTTCTTCATTCTCACTGCTGTGTAGCATTACATTGTGTGAATACACTACAGTTATTTATCCATCCCACTTCTGCTGGGCATTTGGGTAGTTTCCAGCTTGGGGTTTTTATGAATGCTGCTAAGAACACGCTAACACTAGTTTTTGGTGGCAATATGTACCAATTTCCTAAGAGTAGAAGTGCTGGGTCAAAAGTATTTACTTTGAATTTCTAAATTTACTACAAAGAGCCTAGACACCTGATTTGTTTTCACTCCTGGTCCTGAAAGTGGAAAATGTGACATGGGAGAGTGAAATACAGCATTTCTCAAAGTGCATCCAAACACATCTTGCTTCCAAATCACCCGTGAGTGAGAGCAGGTGATTCTCTGCTAATGTTGGAGAACTGTGTGTAGTGCAAACAGAGGGTGTGAACAGTCAGACAAACTAATTTTAAATCCCAGCTCTATCAGTTAGCATTTGATCTTTGGGGAATTACTTCATTCTTGGTTTCCTCATGTATAACATGGGGTGTAGTAATTCTTATTTCACAGGTCTGCCATCTGGTTAAATGAGATAGCATGCAGAAGGCAGTCAGCACAGTGCCTAACACAGAGTGCACTCTAAATCGTTGTTTCATTCCCCCACTTGCCCATGGAGACACATGAGTGAGTGACATCTCGAGCCTTGAACCCAGCCAAGAACAATTAGCTTACAACTAAACAATATAGAGATACAATAGAATTTATTATTATGTGACTGTGCCTACAGTCAACATTAGATACACTTGAGATGAAGCCCAGAAGCCTGCATGTACCAGGAACACACTTTCAATGTCATTTGGTTGACAATGGGCTGTGCATGTCATTCTTGATGCTTCTATTAACTTATTATTGTTGTTGTCATTTTTATAAAATGTCCTTTTTAAATAGCCCTCAGCATCTTTTTGCATCTGTGTCAGGTTCAACGTGCATGAATTACTGAGTAGAAAACAAAAACACCAAGTCAAAGACTTTGGAGGGAGGGAAAAGATTATATGAAAATGAGTCCTGCTCACTGGGCTGGCCCTGTGTGGCCCTGCACATTATTACACAGGCACGCACTACCAGGGTTTGCTGCTTTATTTTCTAATCACTGTGTTTTCAAGTGTGCCTTCAAGATTGTTGAGTGCTAAACTCTCTTTATCCCCAAGCAGGGTCAGCTTCCCCAGTCTCCCATACAACCTGGTTCATGCTGAGATAAAGAGGAAGGTAGGAATGTTAAAACAATAATGCTATGGTCGGAGGCCAGGAACGGGTAATCAGATTCTAGCAAGGTAGAGGCTATTACCTGGGAGATTATTGGAAGAAAATAGGCCTAGCTTGCAATGACTTAGCTTGCTCCTACCTTCCTTGCTTTCTCCTTTTCATCCTGCCCCCAGTGATCAGATAGAATAAATCTTCTATATTTATTTCACTGAGGGGCACTGAGAAGCTTTGTGTGGGCATCAGCAAAAGACACAAGAATTTTAGGACCATGGCCTGACCCACTGTTGGACTTTAACCCCCAAAATTAAGCTTGGATGGATCGCACTGGTTAGAGAAGGCCCCTGTAGTTCAATGCCATAGTGCCATGCTTCAAAGAAAATGCAGTATCTCGAAATTCAGTATTATGAAATAAGTTTGCAGGCTATTGTTCACATTAAGGAGAGAGTCAACATAGGATTCTCTGAACTATAACTAGAACATTCAATATATGATTCAGAATACATTCCAACTTTCTGAAGAAGCATCTGAATAAAATGGAAGACAACAGAATGGTTTGTACAATACTACTATAAAGTTCCACAGTATTCTGTAAACAGCTATAAATTCATATTTAGCCAGTATGTCTTATTATAGATCGCTCAACTTTTTACCCCAAATGGATAAAACCAAAAGGATGTGAGGAAGAGGGCAGCCCTGATTTTTGACAGAAGCATCAGGTCAAACAGAGCACACTGTGGGGAACCATGTTCCACGGCTATGGAAGCTATAGGGTCTTGGAATTGGAAAAAAGCAATCTATCCAAGCCATCATGAGTGACAGAATTGAGGTCCAGAGAGAAGTGATTTGCTTAAGCCCACACAATATTTCAATGGTAAAGCCAAGGTTGACATGAGACTGTGGGCCAGTCCAGTTCTCCCTGGGGCTCTAGATCTGAATCTACCTGGATCTTGGAGGTTGGTTGGCCTCTTTTCCCCAGAGGCCAAAAGGGAACAGATCCATTTCCTCTCATCACTATCATATCTCATCAGGGACCACTCAGTCTTTCCATCTTTCCCTACCCCTCAGTCTGGAGGCTCTAGAGAGGAAATACCCTGGGGCTGGACCTGACTTCCCCGGCTATCCCATAAAAAATTATGCTCTGCACCCACCAGAACCAAGCCACCATGACTTTGTTTCCACCTTCACAGAGAAAACAGAAGCTATCAGATAAGAGAAGCTTTCAACCTTCAATGCCCTTCCCCTTGTAATTCATATTTATATTTAAGTGCAAGTTGTTACCATCTTAAAAGAAAAACTAGCCTCTCTCAATTCTAAACCCTGATTTATCCACCTTTGGGGTCTATATATTCTATCTGCTTCCCCTCTCTGGCAAGCTTCTACTTCCCCACCTCCTCAAGGCTACTCAATCTATTGCCATCTGGCCTCTGCTCCCACCACTTTTAACTGAAACATCACCACTGACCTCCTCTTCCTGAATCCTAAGGAGACCTTTTCCTTATCTCATTTGATCTCTCTGCTGTATCTGGTTCTCTTGGACATTCCCTCTACATAACTTAAGCTGCTCTTGGTCTCCTGATATTTGAGAAATACCTCTCTGTCTTCATGATCCATCCTCTACTGGCTCTTTAAATGGTGCTCCTCAGGTTTCTATCTTGGAAAGATTCTGGTATAAAGTAGAGTAATTTAACCAGATTTCAAGTAGAGACAGGCAGATATATAAGGAGCCTTCTGATAGCTTTACTTAGAGCTCTTCCATTTTTCCCTTCCTAAGAACCTGATAGGATGGCTCAGGATCAGTTATTTTCTAGAATTACCCTATAGTAGGCTTATCCTGAGGCATTCTTGCTAGCTAACCATTTCCATCCACTTCCTTTTCAGTCCAGAAATTGTCTGACTCAATTTTACTCCCATCAGTTTCATGACCTCAATTTCACCTCCATCTCCTCTGTGCCGATGTCTCCCAGATCTACATCTCCAGGTTGGAATTCTCTCCTGAGTTCCAAAACCAAACACTAACTAGACACCTCCAAATGGAAGTCCCCATGGTATCCCCAAACTGTTGCCCGGATGCTCCCATGTCAGTGACGGCACCTACTCACTGGAACCAGGAAACTGGGTTTCCCTTGACCCTGCCCCACCCTTGGACCCAGTTATCAGATCTTGAGGCCTTTCCCTTCTTAGTGTCTCCCATATCCAGCCAGTTCTCTCCTTCCCCACTGACCCACATATACGTTCGAATTTATTAATTCTCATCTACATTACTGCAATAGCCTCCTAATGAAAAGTGAACTAGGACAGCATAGAAAATATGAAGTGAAGGAAAGTGATTTTTAGCTATGAGTAAATATAAGTATGTGTGTGCTAGGCAACATGAAATATACTTACCACTACGGCTTCTCCAAATTTCACCCTCCAGGGGTCGGGCCATTTAGTATAAATTTAGTATGAAGAATATAAAATACCTTGGGTTCTCCCACCGCCCCCGGGGCGGGTCACAGCAGCGACCAGGCAGCCCAGCTGCGCGAAGGCTCTCGGTGCTCTGCGGGCCCGCAGACACCCGGCACGCGCCCGCCCCCCACACCGCCACGATGCCCAAGAGGAAGGTCAGCTCCTCCCAGGGCGCTGCGAAGGAGGAGCCCAAGAGGAGGTCGGCAAGGTCGTCAGCTTAACCTGCTCCTGCAAAAGTGGAAACAAAGCCAAAAAAGGTGGCAGGAAAGGATGAAATCTTCAGACAAGAAAGTGCAAACAAAAGGGTAAAGGGGAGCAAAGGGAAAGCAGGCCAAAGTGGCTAACTCATAAGCTAAAAAGATTTTTCTGCAAAAAATGGAGGAACTAAAAATGAGAGTCCAGCCTCTGATGAAGCAGGAAAGAAAGAAGCCAAGTCGGATTACTATCATATACCATGTCTTATCAGTGGTCCCTGTCTCCCTTCTTGTACAATCCAGAGGAATATTTTTTATCAACTATTTTGTAAATGGCAAGTTTTTTGTAGCTCTAGAAACATTTTTAAGAAGAGGGGATTCCACCTCATCCCATTTTTTAAGTGTAAATGCTTTTTTTAAAGAGGTGAAATCATTTGCTGGTTCTTTATTTTTTGGTACAACCAGAAAATAGTGGGGTATTGAATATAGAGGCTTTGATTGTCTTGGGTGTCAGCTTAACATTCCATAATGGGGGTAGTTTTTATATCCTGTAATATAAACATAAACTAAATGGCAATTTGGAGTCATTTGTGGATTTAATATATCTTGAACATTTTGAATTACTTCTACTTCTGTGTTGTTTTTGGTAGGTTTCCTCAAGAAAACCACTCCTTGATCTTGGCTCAGAATTTTGTGCAGTCTGTAACATCTTTGGTCTTGGTAGTCCAGTTTTCTTAGTAACTTTGTTAATGTGCTATGAAAGATTGAAAATCTGCCTATGTAGTGTATGTGATATTAGTGAAAGTTGTGAATTAGTGAAACTGATGTAACAGCATATCAATATTTGAAGATACGGTACTTGATATTCTATTAAGGAAAACTTGCCTCCAAAGTTTAAGCTGGAAAAATCACAATTACATCATTTTCTAGATATTTGGTATGTACGTTAAGAACTGTGTACAAATTGAAATGTCTGTGTACTGATCCTCAAATAAAATCTCAATTCTAAAAAAAAAGAATATAAAATACCTCATTAAGCATTTTTATATTGATGACTCATTGAAATACTATTTTGGATATATCAGGTTCAATTAAATGTGTTCTTAACATTAAGTTCATCTTTTCTAAAACTTTTTAAATGGTAGCTAATAGAAATTTTTAAATCTCACTGTATTTCTACTGGACTGCACTGCTCTAGAGGTGGAGTGTGCCGCTCACAGTGGGGTCTTAAGATCCCCTCACACACAGACTGATCTTCCCCATGTCCAAAAATGTTTTGGGATCGGCACGTTGCATTTTTTTCTTCAAATGCAGGGACTTGTCTTAATTTGGGGACCTGGTTAATGGAGTCCTTGCTACTGGGAAGCACTTGCACTCAGTAGATAAAATACAGTTTAAAAGCTGTATAAACTCCAATACATTAAAGTCAAATTTACAAAAAACCTCTCTCAAGGGATTTCAGCATCCTGGCATACTTCACCATACCAAACTACTGCCTTCTGTGAAATGGAATCTTCAAGGGCAGGCGCTGTGGATTACTTTTTTTTTCCCTCTCCATAGTGCCTGGTGCATTGCTGGTACATGGAGTTGCTAACCAGCTGGCTAACTGTGGTCCTGTTGGTAGGGGACTGAGTTTTCTCTCTAAAGCCGTACATCATTGAATAAATTCCCCTCACTGCCTGAACGAGAACACATGCACCCTTTTCATTTCTCTATTCTCAAACACCAAAATAAAATAAAGAACCTACCTATCTTCCTAATTTAGGGTTTATTTCCTCCATAAGGAGTTAGCATTAGATAAATGTGGGTGGGAGGAATAGTGAAAGAAAAAACTTTAAAAATGGAAGAAACGAACTCGAAATGGATCAAAGACCTGAATGTAAGTCATGAAACCATAAAACTCTTAGAAAAAAACATATGCAAAACTCCTTTGAAGATAAACATGAACAACTCCTTCATGAACATATCTCCCCAGGCAAGGGAAACAAAAGCAAAAATGAACAAGTGGGACTATATCAAGCTGAAAAGCTTCTGTACAGCAAAGTACACCATCAGTAGAACAAAAAGGCATCCTAGAGTATGGGAGAATATATTCATAAATGACAGATCCGATAAAGGGTTGACATCCAAAATACATAAAGACCTCACATACCTCAACAAACAAAAAGCAAATAATCCAATTAAAAAATGGGCAGAGGATCTCAACAAACACTTCTCCAAAGAAGAAATTCAGATGGCCAACAGGCACATGAAAAGGTGCTCCACATCGTTAACCATCAGAGAAATGCAAATTAAAACCACAATGAGATATCACCTCACACCAGTAAGGATGGCCAACATCCAAAAGACAAACAACAACAAATGTTGGTAAGGATGTGGAGAAAGGGGAACCCTCCTACACTGCTGGTAGGAACATAAATTAGTTCAACCATTGTGGAAAGCAGTATGGAGGTTCCTCAAAAAACTAAAAATAGAAATACAATTTGACCCAGGAATTCCACTCCTAGGAATTTACCCTAAGAATGCATGAGCCCACTTTGAAAAAGACATATGCACCCCTATGTTTATCACAGCACTATTGACAATAGCCAAGAAATGGAAGCAACCTAAGTGTCCATCAATAGATGAATGGATAAAGAAGATGTGGTACATATACACAATGGAATATTATTCAGCCATAAGAAGAAAATAAATCCTACCATTTGCAACAACATGGATGGAGCTAGAGGGTATTATGCTCAGTGAAATAAGCCAGGCAGAGAAAGACAAGTATCAAATGATTTCACTCATCTGTGGAGTATAAGAACAAAGAAAAAAACTGGAGGAACAAAATAGCAGCAAACTCACAGAACCCAAGAATGGACTAAAAGTTACCAAAGGGAAAGGGACTGGGGAGAATGGGTGGGATTGGAGGGACAAGGGGGAAAAAGGGGGCATTACGATTAGCACACATAATGTAGGGGGGCCACAGGGAAGGCAGTATAGCATAGAGAAGACAAGTAGTGATTCTATAGCATTTTACTATGCTGATGGACAGTGACTTAATGGGGTATGTGGGGGGACTTGATAATGGGGGGAATCTAGTAACCACAATGTTGCTCACATAACTGTATATTAATGATACCAAAATACATACATACATACATACATACATAAAAATATTTGGCAAGCCACTTTTGAAAAAATAAAAAAATAAATGAATGGAAGAAACAAATTCTTTGGTTCCATGCTCAATACATCTGACTATTATCAGTCTGCAAGAAATGGATGCTGCATTTGGACCAAGACCAGTAGGAAGATGTCTAATAATAACCTTGGGCAGAATTCCAGTTGACCACAGTAAATGCCCAAGGAAGCTCATGTTTGTTTATTTTCACCAACACAGCACACTAAGTGTCTCACTTTTAAAATGTACACTGCTGTAAGAGGCTAAATAGATGGTGACACTAGTCAAGGAAGCCACTGATGTCTCAGAAAATCTGGCCATGTTTTTGAGCACTAGCAGATGAGCATTCTACCTCCCAACTGACATAATGCGCCTTCTGCAAGACAGCAGTCTCTTGGCACTGCTCCACATTGAAGTAAAGCCTGAAACGAACTCCTCCTAATGTAGGATATTGAACCAGCCCTCTTTTATTTTCAAGATCTTCTCAGTTCATCCGTGGTACATCCACCTTCATGGAAGTGATTACTGCAGACTTAAAATTACAACTTCCTTCTAACAGTAGAATGCACTCCTAGAAAAACTTGACCAAGGTCATTAACCAAATCTTTAAGCAGACAGCTTTCAGGGTGGCTGGGTCTTGTTAGAAAGGGTTTATGCGAGCAGTAGACTCATAGACACTGAGAAGTGACTAGTGGTTACTAAGGGAGAGGGTTGGATGGGGTGGGGGAAGGTTGAGGGGGATGAAGGGGCACAGTAAATCACAATTACAATGTAAGTTGGTCACAAGGACAGTAGTACAGCATGAAGAATATAGTCAATGATTCTGTAACATCTTTCTGCATCGATGGATAGTAACTGCACTAAGAGGGGGTAAGGATTTAATAATGTGGGTAACTGTTGAACCACTGTGCTGTATGTTTGAAACCAATAGAAGATTGTGTATTGATGATACTTCAATAAAAAGGCAGGAGGTGTTGCTTATGCAGCACCTCCTGGACCCAGAGGCTTCATCTAGGCTTAGTCTGAGGGTTGGGGATAGATGAGGACCTTGGCCTTGCCCTCAAGGGGTCCTCATTCCCTCATTCCCCAGGAATTAGCTCTCTAAGGAGGCTGTTATATCATACTGCCCAAAACTACTCAATTTCTCTTCTCAACAGTTAAGTTTATGAGTCACCTTGCATCGTGTTTAAGCAAAGAAGGGAAAACAAGTCAAGGTTCAAGAGTAAACACTGTAACAATGGGAAGAGGAGCTCTCAGAAACATCCCAAACCTGAGTACCATGGTAAAGTAGTAAGGGTGAAAAGATTATATTCCTCTAAGATATAAACTCTGTTATAAAACCGAGGTAACTTTCTGTTATTTCTTTGCTAATTTCTTTATCAGTGTTATCTAATTCTATTTACTCTTCCCCTTTCTTACTTTTCCTTCCAATGGAAAAAAGGCAGGTGGAAAACTACAGGTATATCTTTCAGAAAAACTCCCCCTAGAACATAATTCCATTGAATCCTCAATATTCTTATCACTTTGCTACTTACAAGGATCTAAAAAATAGATTGCTTTAAAGTCCTATTTATTTAGATATGCCAGCTTCCCACTTCATTTTCTTGAAGGGCTATGCCAAGCTCTGTATTAGAGATTAGAGACAGTGATGACAAGAGAGGTTTCTGCACAACATCCCCCTGGCAAACTTGCTCTCAGGGAGTTCACCTCTCTCTCGTTTCTGCCCCCACTGCACCTGATAACACATCTCTTAGTGCACTGTGCCCTTATTAACCTACATGGAAACTGTCAGTCTCTTCTAGAATTTCTAGATCACAAAGTACTTCATTGAGAGCTCAGAGTTCAGCACGTAGTAGGTACCCAGTCAACATGGGCTGCGTTAAACTGGACCAAAATAGACAACCTTCACTGTAAATAATATATAGATAAATACATGGAGACACAGGAACACTGTACATATCTTCTCAAGTGCCATGCTAAATAGAGAACACAGTTCATTACAAAAAGGGCATTTTACACAGTTGCTCAGATTTAAACAAAATTAGTTTATTTACTGACAAAATGACATTCAGTGGCACTTGCTCACATTTTGGGGCTTGCAGTAAAGCTTTATGGCCTTTTATGCACCCAGAAATTTCCTTTTCCATATCTCTAGGTAAAGTTAGAGTTTGGGTAACCAGTGTGTGCCTCAGCTAATACAATGAGAACCACGTTGGTAATTGCTATTTGGTTTTCTGAAATGATGTTTTCTCATTGAATCCTGCTTCCTCTAAAGTATAAGAGTTCACGTTTAGTAACAGGTGGGAGAAGGAGCTTAACCTCTGAAGGAGAATCTCTCAAGTCTTTCATGCACTTTTGCAAAGTTAGTTAAGCAATTCAGCAGCCACACCGTGCTAACTGTTGAGGCTGTGACCCATGTGTTATGTTGGGCAATATGCTTCAGTGCTGGTAGAAACACAGAATTTACATAATTTGACATATGAAGATATTAACAAAGTTAAAGATCAACAGAAACAACTAAAACCCTCCAAAAAAGAAATGCTAATTGAACATTTTCACTTGCCATTCACTCCCTTCATCAACAAACTTTGTTATTAAGTAGTTAACATGTGCCTAAGTTATTGAAGTAAAATCATTAGCAATGGGAAGTTGGGTGCTGAAGTATGAATCTAAATTTGGAATAAACCCCTACCGTGATCAAAGTTTGCTGATGAAAGAAAAGGTGCTTCAGAAAATTTTGTAGTGGTTTATAAATGGTGGCGGCCCCTATTTAAACAGTGCAAATTCTCAGCAGACCATGATAATGACAGACACTATGGAAAATTTTTATCGAAGGTAGATCAAAACAATTACTTCAACAGTTCAACTTCTGTACATCCTTAACACACACACACACTTTAGGCCAGAACTTTCAAAAGAGGTGGGAAGAGACTGTATCTCATTTATGAGTATGTTGTAGGGTAAAGATCTTCCACTTTGTGGCTGCAGAGCTCTGGGTTCAAATTCCAGCTCTACTCCTTCAAAGCAATGTGACTGGGGGAAGTCACTTACCCCCTCTGAACCTCATTTCCTCGTTTCTAAAACGGCAGGGAGGCGGAGGTGTAACACTTGCCAGATTTGCATGGTTCTTATGAGTTACCTCCAGGACGAGCTGTCACAAGTGAAAGTGAAAAGTACTTGAACTTTCTTCCTTCCCTTGATATCCTCTGCCCACCCTCAGGCAGAAGCAACCAAGGAGCAGAATAGCTAAAAGGCAAAAAGGAAGGAAAAGTGGGCTGGAGAGACTGAAATGAAACACAGACTGGAACCAGATGTTGCCTCTGTCTCCCCTGCCCTTTAGTTGTCAGGAAAGTGTGTGATGTAAACTTAAACATTGGGTTTAACTTTTAAAAATATATATTTGGGGTGATCTTTGTTACAGGCTTTTTAGTGCTCAATTTTTTTTTTCTCAGAGCTCTACCATGAGTTGTTGAGTAGCTCAAAGGAAAGCCTGTAACAAACTTGCTGGCATGGTTTGTATCTCATGAGAACACATGTACTGTATTGTGTATGTTGTTCAGTAAAGTGGCTTAAGTGATGGGGAGAAGTTAATATTAAAGTGCCCTTAAGAAAATATATTTTTAAAACAGAAACGGTGAACAAAAGCCTACAATTCTCTAATATAACTTCCTTTGTTGTCATGTTTTAGGAAGTTGTCCTAGCCTCCTGCTTTTGAATCCTATTAGTCCTTATGAAGAACTACAGTTCCACGATGGGCTGATGGGCCTTGGATTCTGTAAGCCCTCATTTTTGGGAAATCACCGAAAATGCTCCATCACAAAATTCTTTTTTAAAAACCACTTCCCAGGGTCAAACTCCACAGCCAATCAAAATATTGCACCTTTCAACTTGGGGGAAATCTCTAGAAAGATGATAGCTCTAACTAGTGTGTCACTTGGACTTGAGATTCCCAAGAGCTGTCTCCCCAGGTTCTTTCCACAAGACTTCAGGCCACAGAAAGCCTACCACCCATTTGCATTCCTTAAAGATACATGCTGAGGTGTTGAGAACCATCTTCCACATCAACTTAAGGAATCGTGACCAGTGGCAGAGAAACTGATCAAATTTGGAAGACTAAGTCCAGAGGTGAAAGGAAGCTCTGAGTGCCCCATTTCCACAGTATCATTATTAAAGTCATGCAGCTCCTTTCTAAGTAAATGTAGCTTCCCCAAATTTCCACTGCCAGGGGAGAAGCCCTTTTGCAGCAAACTCCGGGAATGTTTACAATTCATGTAAGATGCACGTTATTTCTAAATACATCGAGGGACTCTTTCACTTATTAATTTTGAAATTTTCAAACGAATGGGGAAGTTTTGCTTCCACGTCGTTTTCATTTTCCCAAAATTGCCATTAGGCACTAAAATTAGTTGAGGACCAAATCCTTCCCCAGCTAGAATGTAAAACTTAACAACGGACTCGTCCTGAGCTTTGCGAAGAGAATACCATTTTTAAATTGCACTGTAGGGTTTTTAGTTTCGGAGGAGAATACACCTAAGAGGAAAAAGGCCATCCCCTCCTCCCAAGACACAAAAACACAGCATAACCCAAGCAGCCCGTTTCCGACCCAGCCAATACAATAATGCTTTGTAAGCTGAGAGCAGCGCCGGGTAGAGAAGCTAAGTATAAACAGCTGAGACGGATTAGGCGGTAGCACTATTCTCATTTACATGAAAATCCTCCAAGCATCGTTTCCTTCGGGGGCTGCGGGCGCAGAAGGAACTCGTTTGTGCCATAGCCACGCATACATTTGAATCCTTTGTCTTTACTTACCAGTCGAGGCTGTGGGCAAGTGTGCTCTATTTCCTCCATGGTTTCTGAGGGAGGCTCATTGGAAAGGGATTTTGGGATACCTGTTTCTGACTCAGCATCAGTGGTGAGCACTGGCATGGCCAGTGAATGCTCCCTCCAGCTCTACACCCTCTGTGAGTCTCCTCCCAGGCAGAGAAATGTTTTCTTTGTCACGTATTTTTCTCTTCTTTACCCACTCCCCCTTCTTCACCCCTTCTTTCTGCCTTCCCCGGGGAAGTAAGGAGGTTGCCCCCCGCCCCGCCCTCTCCCCTCTTCTCTCCTCCTCTCCCTTCCTCGGAGAAGCCGGGAGGCAAGGCCTCAGTTTATCACTATAACAACCAGACGGCACAGGAGCCGCGCGCGCGGGGTGCTGTACCTCATTTGCATGGAGCGCGCTGGTTGGCTATTGTCATAGTACCACTCTGTCGGGGAGCGGCCCGGCCCCATTGGCTGGCTGGCCGTGCCCACGGGGCCCTAACTTACTGCTTTGTTGCTTCTGCTTAATTCAGTCGCAAGGTGTGTGTCCATTCTCGCCACGGCACCTCGGCTGCACTACCCAGATAAGATAAAAACCACTTCCTGAGGGACCCAGGACGCCTCGAGAAAGAACATAATAGACCTCCACTACAAAAGGACCAGATCCCTGGCATGGGTGTTTGATGTGCGGTAGTCAGAATTTTGCCAAATTAGGGGTCACTCTAAAGACAAAGCCACTTCTGGGCCCAAACTGCCTGTGCCCACAATTACTAGCTGGCTTCGGAGGGCCTCTCCGGACGTCCATTGTGGGCACCTGAGTGTTCACCCCCTTGACTGCAACAAGAGCCCTGGCAGATCTCCTGAGGCCTGCTGGAGCCCTGGAGCCAACCCCTGGGGCTGCCCTGGAAGGAACCTTGAAGGAGGTAGATTCACAAACCTCCTCCCACCTCTGCCTTCCCCAGTTGCTTCCTCCTTCTTTCCTGTGCCCAATGGAGTCTTATTGTTGCATGTCTTTCCATATACTACACCATATGCTGGTCTATTATTCCTCTGCTCCCATTTTTCCAGACTCGGGTGGCATTTTCTAAGCACCCTACTCTCAGCCAAGTGCTCATGGCCTTCACAGAAATATCCCAGATGGGTTATTAAAGATTATGTGCCTTAATGTCTAAATCGTCCAGGAATATCCCCCATTTTAAGAGGGGGTGTTCTGAAGACACATTCAAAGAAAAGAACTTATATAATATTCATTTTGGTGAAATACCACACTTTTAGTAACATTAATAAAATCACAGTAATTGCTAGCATTTATTAAGCACAGGCACAGTGCTAAGTATTTTATTCAGATCTTGTTTAATCTCCACAAGAATCCAGAGAGGTAGGTCCTATTATTATCCCATTTTCCAGGTGAGGAAATTTCAATTTACAATAATTGCTCAGGGCCTCACACTCATAAGCAGTGGAACTGGGATGGGAAGAATTGAGGGAGATGGGTAGGGATGCCATGGCTACTATAGTAGTAGAGAAAGCATCTAGGTAGGAGTCCTATTAAGCCAAGTCCCTGGGCTTCTAAATCTTTTATCTTAATCTGTAGCAGTGGTTTTCATCCAAGTGTGGCCCAGGACCAGCAGCTCCAACATTAGCATCACCTGGGAACTTGTTAGAAATGCTTTGAGAACTTTGAGAACCAGTAGCCCAAAGGATGAGATACAATTACCTGTCCTGTCTCACTCACAGAATTTGGGAGCTCAAGTAAGATATCACATGAAAGCTCTTTGCAAATTAGAATGTGCTATACTAATGTAAGGGGGCATTATTTTTATTACTTCTCAATAATAAGCAAAGTGGGCTAGCCTTAGAAGAAGAATATGGAATCTGCAGCAGAGATTTACGGTTTGATAGGTATGGATCCTGCCACTTTAAATCAGAATGATGTCACTTGACATCGCTGTCATTACCTATGCTTGAGAAAGGACTCCAGGGATGCAAGAATTCCAGCAACACTTGGATCATTTGAAAAGGAGCCTCCCTACCCACTTCCTACCCTTTCCTTCCTCCCGTGTCTGGCCTCCTGCAAACACAAAACACCTCAAGCTGCAAGTTTAGCTCTACCAAGCCCTTCAACCTGGAAGAGCCAAGCCCTGCAATACATTTAGGAGCCCCTTTTGCGCCCATGCTAGGTGGTATGGGAGTCAGATTGTTCACCTAATCTCAGCATTGTTTGCCTTACACCAGTGGTTCTCAAAGTGTGGTCCTCAAAAGAGCAGCTTCAGCAGCCCTGGGAACTTGTCAGAAATTCTCATTCCCCATCCCAGCCCTACTGAATGAGAAGCTCAGTAGTGGACATCAGGGATGTTTTAATGAAACCACGAGGTTTTGGAGGCATTCTGCCACATGCTAAAGTTTGAGAACCACTACCTAGAGCTGCATGATCCTATTGGAAAGCACAGAACACCCTACTCCCCATTGTGTTCTGGGCCATTGGGCTACCGGCTTGGTTCCTAATCAGTCTTCTAATTCCCTTTTTAGAATGGGAGGCTCACCTATTCCCCTATCCATTTAGCAGAGTCCTCATGCCTAGTAGGACCCTTGGGAAACCCTCTTGCCCAAGAACCAGACCACAACCTTATGCCCCAAGCCTTTTCTGTCTCAAAGTGGGCAAATGCCCCTCTCCTTCCCTCTCATCCTCCTCCAACCCACCGAACCAAGGTACTGTCTCTGCCTAGGATGAGTATCTTCCCTGTGTCACCCAAGTCAGACCCATAGCTGTCAGGTGCCACTTTGTGCTGAAGCCAAGTCACACCTGACACACATTCAGCTCAAGTCCCTGCACCTTGCAATTCAGACTTCTAACTGCCCCAAGGATCAGCTCCATAACTAATTCCATTCCCACTAATCCTACTTCAGCCTTGTCTTAGCTTCTTTGTGCCCCTCTCCCCACAGCCCAGAGGTTGAATCTCAGTATTTCTTACAGTCCTAACAGGCTGAAATAGACTCATTCAGGTACCACTCTGAGAGGAGTCCTCACCAGATCCACCTATGCCAGTACCAGAGTCTTGGCTGCTTTTGCAACCTGATTCAAGAACTTCTTAATGCCTGAATGGGTGATTTTAACTTGGGGGTTTTGTAATGCTATGAAGATGATTAGCTAAGAATGACTAGTTTATTCTATACTATGGAATTAAATATTCCATAGACCACTAGGAGTTAGGTGGGGGGGAAGGGGATTACTATAAAGGGGATGTTCCCTCTCCTGATTATGGTAGTCGTGTAATGGTTACACAAAATCTATACACTTGTTAACACTTTCTAAAACTCCATGGAGGACATTTGTCAGTACAGGCTAACAGCCTTTGGAATGTTCATACCCTTTGACTCAGGGATTCTCCTTGGGAATTTGTCCCCACGGAACTAATCAGAGAAGCACACAAATAATTACGTATAAAGGCACTTAATATAGAATTACTTATAAAAGGCCCAAAAAAGATACCATTTACAGCAAAAGGAGAAATGGTTAAAATAAAATGCATTCCTATAACAGTATTATATTGACATTAAGAGTCATATTTTTTAAGAAATTCTAATACTATGGGAACATGTTAACATTATGTCAGGTGAGAAAAGGCCATGAAATATGATTCCAAAAACGATCCCAATTATGGTACATGTACATGTCTAGAAAAAAGTACTGGAGGGAAATACACCAAGATTTACACAGCTTTAAACTGTGGGATTATGGGGGATTTTTGTTTTCTTTTTTCTATTTTCCTGTATATAAGAAGTATTTTAGAATGAGAATATGTTATCCTCATAGAAAAAAAAATGAGCATTACCCCTCCACCCCAAAGACATCAGGGGCTGGGCATGGGGTCGGGGTGCAGGGACTCAGTGGGTGCAAGCTGAGGAACAAAGCTGAGGGAGCCCTGTCTCCAGTTAGCAGAAGCAGAGGAAAACTGTTGGAGGCTGGCTGTTCAAGGAACATTTGAGACCAAGCTACTGAGAGATGTCTCTTCTGCAGGTGAGGCATGGCTCAGTGAGAACTTGTCAGATCAGCTCTGCCCCTCATAAGCACCATCAGCTTTTTTTACATTTATCAAGCACCTCTTACATTCTTAGCGTTTCTCTGGGTACTTACGCGGGCTACTTGTAATCCCCGCAACATCTGATCAGATAGGGATAATTGCAGATGAGGAAACTGAGCCATAGAGAGCTTCACACGGGCTTGGAAGAGACCTACAAATGATATCATCCTTCCCACAAGTGGTTTTCACTTCAATAACATCAAATTGTTGAAAATAGTATTCCCAAAAATCTGCAGGGAAGAAATAAAATAATCTCTTTGGAGCAGGAGCCATGGGAGCCCTGTCAGATCCCCTCAGGCCTTACTATTGTCGTCAGCACCTGGCCCACTGCCAATTGCCAGCACCTGCATCTTGCTGCCTGTGGACTTTCTCTGGCCATCCGAAACCCCTGTCCACTGCCCCCAACACCGCTGAAAGGCAGGGCTGAGGGGCCAGAAAATTAACAGCCTGCACCCCCAAGAGGTCTCAGCCAGTGGTTGACAGGAGTGAAGGTATAAGTAGCCCAGGACTCTCAGCCTCTCGAGTGGAATCATCCCGGTCGCAGCTCATTCCCTGACCCCCAGAGCTCCCCAGTGGGATTAAGTAAATTCCAATTTCCACTGTAGAAGCTGGCTTGACAGTTCTCCCTGTGTTGGCTCTCTTCCTTTCCCTGTCTCACTTGCCCACACTGCTGTGGGTGTTTTCTGGGCTCACCTCCCGAAGAAACTCCTTGAACTTGAATCATCTTGGGGTGGCTTCTGGGGGAACTCCAACAAGAAGACACTATTTCAGTGCTCCACCATAAAGTTCTAATATCTGTTTCTTATGGCAAAATACCTTTCATAGCCTCATCACATGTGGGTAAAAATGAGTCATAACATCGTATATAAATATCTGGTAGCCTACTCTTTTTAAAGGTGGGCATAATATTTAAGCTTTCTCTTCTTAATAAATACCTTCCTCTTTCCTTTTACTTTACAATCCTTAACCTAGTCATGCTGTTAGACATTTTATATCCATTGTATACAAATGTTAGGTCAACCAATTCTGAAAATTTTAAAGCATCACCTACAGTTTGCATGCCCCTACATATATTATACGGGTCTTAATATTTATCAGAAAGGTCATATGTTCAAACCTCCTTCATTCCAAATCCTTCCCTCTCACCATCACTCTTGCCTTCACTATTTCTCCCATATTTCCTTTTTCTTTTTCATTCCTCTTTTTCTCAGTTACCAACTAAGGGATGAAGAAAAGAAAGTTAAGCTGATAGAATTTAAGGCCTCCCGGAAATGTTTTTTACCTTCTGTGGAATTTTGTTACTTCCATGGCTCTATTTTGAGCCACTCCCCAGTTTCCCACATGTGGCTTCATGGGTTGGACCTAAAATCTGACATAGTCCAGAAAAAATTCCATCATAATAAATAACGAAATCCACGTATACATCCTTTTTACCTACTCCAGCAATATCATGGTAATAAACATTTTTTTTTCAGCATAAAGATTTTCACCCCCCATTTGGTGCTCTTATGCACTGAATTGCATCATAATAGCACTCTGACACAGAAATAAACACAAATGTATCACCAGATTCACCAGTGGATCAAGAGCAAGGCAGATACAGGCCCATGACCTATAAAGGCTATTAGGGGAAAAAATAATGGTCAGACATAAAAAGTAGTCAGAGCCTCAAGACTTATTTTTTTGAAAAAATCAAGAAGATAGAATGAAAGTGCTTATTTTATTCTTAACATGGATTTTCTTCTTTTTCCTGCTTCTATAGTAACCAAAAAAGAATTGACTTTCACTTATTCATTTCACCACAATTTATTGAGTCTAAGCAGCTTTAAGATGCTAGGGATCAACTGCACAGACCCAATATGACAAACCTACTGATGAACGAAATTGCCACTAACAAAATGTCGTCTTACATCTCATATTTAAAAGAAGGAAATCTTTGACGTAAGTCAGATTGATGATGAGTAAGGAGCTCCAGTTTTTAGCAGCCAGACACACCATACCATAATGGTTATGCCTGTATTTGAGATGGTCCTAAAAGAGAGAAGTTGTTTTTATCAAAATGAGATGTATTTATCGAAATGCTGTATGAAATCAGTTGTAAATATGATAGGTTTTGTTTTGCTGAAGCAAAAGATATGATAACAGCTTTTTTCTGCATGAATTAAAGTTGCCCTTAGCTGGAATAAATCATTCTTACTGACATTACCAGCTGTGTAGTCAGTAAAGCATTATTGTTGCTATTACTTCATGGTATTTATAAACACTTTTATTTTCTAAGTGCTTTACAATCACTTATTGTCTAATTAATATCTAATCATCTGTTTACAAGTAATAATCACACATGTAGCGCAATTTAATCAAAACTCTAAATGCAGCCGCCATCACACTCAAGAATGTTGTGTATATTTTGGTCCCTCCCTGATAGGGTTTGGGTCCAGACATATGGCTAAAACAGATAATACAACAGAAAGAAAAAAATAAATAAAGATTCCTCACATGTATGTGAGCATAATTTGGATTCACACCTTTTGTGTGCCAAATATAGTATCTGAATGTCAGTGGATAAGAATAAAGGTAATTTTCAACACTTAATGGCTTAATTACACAGACATATAAAATTTTTAATTTAAGCCACAAAATTGGATGATAGTTTATAATAAATGTTCAAGGGCAGGCACCAACTTAACACTAG
The DNA here is from genome assembly GCF_040802235.1 of Manis javanica. NCBI lineage: Eukaryota > Metazoa > Chordata > Mammalia > Pholidota > Manidae > Manis > Manis javanica. The sequence continues at coordinate 17,907,688 of NC_133174.1, forward strand.
AATTGTTAGTCAGGATCACCATTTCCCAATTTTCAGGAAAAATATCAAAGGTGGCAAAGGTGGCTCAGGGACCTTAGAGGTTAATCCAACCAAGTTCAAGTCTATACCGTGCTATGGCCAGTACATACATCTGCCAGTCTTAATTACCCAACATTCCTGTATATACACTGATGTCTCCCTTCAGTCTCCTCAAGTGCTATTCTATAAGCAATTACAGGAAACCTGGAAGGATTTTTAAGCATGTGAATGATATGAATACTAATCCAGTTTTTTCTTCCTGGGATACATTTTCCTACACATAGAATTGCTGAATCAGAGTACTTGCATTTTTAAGGCTTTATATGCATTTTTATACTATTATTATCAAAGTGTCCTCCAGAATAGTTGACCAAATTTACACTCTGATGCTCCTACAGAGTTGCGTTTCTGGTGATGGATCTGCCACAACTCATTTCCTCCGCTCTTGCTTTCCCACCAGGCACAGTTTCCCAGTACTGCAGCAAATACTGCAGGGTCCTGCCGATTGTGCCTGGGGCCTTCTGAATGTGATACACATGCACTTGGCTGGCAAGTGAGTAATCAAGACTATGTGGTGCTGGGTGGATAACTTCATTTACAGGTAAACTATTATTACACTCCCTGGCATGGGCTCCAAAGTGAAACCTTCATCTTGTAGAATCTGCACTCAGAATCTTTGCTCAAACAGGGACTGGGTTTAATCTTCTGTATTAGTTTCCTGTCACTGCTGTAACAATTTACCACAAACGTAGTGGCTTAAAGCAACACAAATTTATTATCTTGACGTTCTGGAGGTCAAAAGTCTGAAATGGGTCTCAGTGGTCTATAATCAATGTATTAGCAAGGCTGCATTTCTTCTGAAGGCTCTGGAGGACAATCCACTTCCTTGCCTGTTCCAGCTTTTAGAGCTGCCCACATTACTTGGCTCATGGCCCTCTTCCTTCTATCTTCAAAGCCAGTGATGGCATCACTCCAGCCTCTGCTTCAGAAGTCACATCTTCTCTAACTCTCCTGTCTGCCTCTTTCACTTGACAGGACCTTTGTAATGCCATTAGGCCCACCTGGATAATCCAAGATAACCTCTCCCATCTCAAGATCTTTAACTTAAACACATCTGTAAAGTTCCTTTTGCCACATACAGTAACATACTCCCATATTCTGGGAACTAGGATGTAGATATCTTTAGGGGGCCATTAGTCTGCCTACCACACCTTACTTAGCATGAATTGCACTTGGTATCTCATCTCCAGATATTCAAACAATACATTATCTGTAATTTTAATGCTTACTACTTTATGAAACCCTACTCTGTGTCAGGCACAGGCAGTACACCAGGTCTGCAGATGAGAATCAGTGCTTAGAGAGGTGTGGATAAAGTGAGGGTTCCTATAGCCAGGATTCTCACCTGGCCCTGGTTGGCTGGCTCCTTACACACGTGTGAGCAATACATCGTTATTGACTCTATATAAAGAGCTTCACCCAGTGCTCTGGGTGACACAGTAGCAAAGCTGCAGGAGAGTAGAGGCTGGAGTGGTGGCAGAACTGAGGACAAAGACTGAGATGGCTGCAGGGGTAAAGAGGCCCAGAGGCAGAGACCAGTGTGCTGTGTGCAGACTCACTCTGAGTGGATGGGAATCTAGTGATTGACCTGCCACCATGGGAATAAAGTTGGGTATAAACCCTTTTACCTCAAGAACATTCCACTGTCATTTCTTTGGTCTCACTGAATCTATAGTGAATTTGTCCGGGGCTGAAATCCATTGGCAAGACAATTGGAAATAGTTGGCAGGATTCATTGTTGACCAGAGAAAAGAACAGGCTGCCCTCATGGGAGGAGTGTTTCAGTGGGCTGTGCCTATGGATGGGGAGACATTTGAGTGTCCCCCAATGGACATGTGGTCAAACGTGGCTTGCCTCCTAGAGGACTGGGCTCCACCCCAAGAGAAAGAAAATTTGCTGGTGCCTGAAATGGCATCACTACGAAGTGCTATGGAAATGGTAAATGATGTCATGGTAACCCGAGAGGAAGCAGCATAAGGAGCAGCGGCCTGAGAAGGAGTAGCGCGAGAAGAAGCAGCAGGAGAGCACAGGCTGCCAGGTGCTATGGGGCAGGTGCAGGATGTAGTGGAGCCATCAGCCCCAGAAATGTAGGAGCGGAGGTTTGAGGAACAGGTGAGGGTGGAGGCCTGCCTGTGCCGGAGGCATCAGCCCCTCCTCCGTTAAGACCCCACCTGGTTGAAAGCTGGTGGAAAGCCTGAAGGACTCAGCGACTGCGGGTTCTTCCAGGAGAGGTGCAGCCCCCTCCTCAGGTCATAGAGCACTCAATGCTCTGCTTCTGTGCTCAGGCTCAAGCACAAAAGGATATACGGTCTGCTTCTCGAAGGAAGAATTTAAAGGGCCCCATGAAGGTCACAAGGACCCAGATGTGGGTTGATTTGAAAAGGCAGGAGCAGACAGAAAGAAATTGGGCTGGAACTGTGGCAACAACTGAGACCAGAGCGGTGGTTCCAGCTGCTGAGGACGAAGCAGAAGCCAGAGACAAAGCAACAAGATTGGCTTGTGTGTCTGCAAGACTTTCTGCTGGAGAGGCTGGAGAAGGTGGGTATTTTAAGGCTCCCCCCCATGGTCCTTTTGGTTAACTCATTTGAGTAGAACTGGTTTGAATACAGCCAGGATGACCACTTGGTGGCAATGGATCATCTCAGGTTTGAGGGCTATTATAATTTGTTGTAATTTTTGTTATTTGTATATTGTCATAGTGTCTGTTAATATGGAATTTGGTTACAATGTTCCAACTTCCATTTGAGTAGAACTGGTTTGAATACAGCCAGGATGACCACTTGGTGGTAATGGATCTCCTCAGGCTTGAGGATTATTATAACTTGTCATAATTTGTTATTTGTATATTGCATAAAGAATTTGGTTACAATGTTCCAGCTTCCACACACAGGGACCATTGCAGAGGATTGAGGGCACATAGATCAAGAGGCAAGAATCCTGGAGGAGTGGAGTGTGGATAAAGTGAGGGTTCCTATAGCCAGGATTCTCACCTGGCCCTGGTTGACTAGCTCACTACACATGTGTGGGCGATACGTTGTTATTAAAGAGCTCCATCCATTGCTCTGGGCGATATGGTGGCATGGCTGCAAGGCTGCAGGAGAGCAGAGATGAGACTGGAGTGGTGGCAGCACCGGGGACAGAGACTGAGACAGCTGCAGGTGTAGACAGGCCCAGAGGCAGAGACCAGTTTGCTGCATGCAGACTTGCTCTGAGTGGATGGGATTCTAATGATTGACTTGCCACCATGGGAATAAAGTTGGGTATAAACCCTCTCACCCCAAGAACATTCCACTGTCATTTCTTTGATCTCATTGAATCCATAGTGAACTTGTCCAGGGCTGAAATCCATTGGCAAGACAAGAGGTTAAGTAATTTCCCCAAGGTCACAGAGATGTTCAAAGGCAGATTATGTTTCAAACTCAGGTTGGTGGGACTTCAAAATCCCTGCTCATTGTATGCTGCCTCTGTAGCTCAACATTTCCCATGCTCTGCTCCACTTGCCCTCTTTGAATAGCCTTGGTGGTGAAAGCTTTTTATTTAGTTTGACATTTAATGATATAACCTGGCTAGATAAAACCTTTTATTAAGCCACCATAAATCTCATATTCGACTCAATCAGTAGGTAACAGTGGAGGATGTCATCACAAAAGACCCCTTCAAGGTTATGTCTTTAATAAGTTTTCAAAAGGCATCAGATAGGTTCTTCTTCCATAAAAGAACAGAAGTGGATTTACCAAGTTATCCTCTCTGTGAGTGAAATGTAAATTTCTGAATAATATCAAGTGGTGCCAGTGACAACTATACTTGTGGGCCTTTGGAAAGATAATCAAATATCTTACTCTTGAAAAGAAAGCCCAACACTGTAGGAGTCTAAGTTCACATCTTAATAAAATCATCATCTCTGCTTCACTTCCCAGGGTTCTCGGCTTTGGTTGTACATCAGCATCAGCTGGGAAGCTTTCAAAAGCACAGAGTTCTGCTTCCCACTCCCTAGAGATACTGGCCTTGTTCCTCCAGGCACAGTGTCAGAACTTTTAAAAATACAGATAGAATCACCCCCCTCAAAAAAAATTGAGAACCACTATGGTGAAGCAGAGATGATGAGCGCAACTTTATGAAGACATGGGTTTTGACCCCCAAACTATGAGGCTCTCTTTTTCCCAAGAATCTCTATTTTGTTTGCCTTGAAAGAAATAAACCCTATTAGTGTATGTATCCCAGGAAGGTGGCTATATGAAAATCTTCAAATGTCCAACAGCCATCATTTTAAACACCTAGTCTACTTAAAGTGTCAGGTGAGGGGCTATGTTGAACAACTCACTAATGCAGCTTGAGAGTAACACAGTCAATGAGCTTCCACAGAAGTCTGTCCTTGCAACCAGAAGACATTCTCTTGAGTAAACAAGCAAGCATGGGCTAAGTACACTTTCAAAGGAAAGTAATCCTTTATTTCTCCAAAATAGTCTGGATAACCTTGCTATGCCATTCAACTGTAGGAACTCAAAAGGAGCAAAATGATTAGCATTAAACCATGGCATCCCCTAATACCTATAATTGATCAAAACACTTTTGGAAGTATTTGTCTGAAATTTCATCATGGCAACTTTATAAGGCCACTGATGGAAATCAGTTATTATATAATCACACCAGTATTTTTGAATCCAAAGAGGTATTAACCAGCTTTATCATTCACCTATGAAGCTACCAGTTGACTTTTAGTTGTTTGGAAAATACCAGCCATGAGTGTGTCCTCTGATATATCCAATAAGAACAGAGGGGAGGCCTGCTCTGGTGAGAAATTCCTGAAGGCCTAGAGATCCTAAGTGAAGAAGGTGTCCCAAAGCTAAACACTGAAATCCATTCTTGCAGAGCAGGGGCTCTCAAACTTTAATGTGCACAAGAATCACCTGGATAAGTAGTCTCCTGGGCCCCATTCTCAGAGATTCTAATTCAGTAGGCTGCAGAAGGCCCATCATTTGACTTTCCATCAAGCTCATGGGTGTTCCTGAGGCCCACACTTTGAGTAACACTGTTGTGGAACAAAACTGTGAAGATGAAATTACTTGTGTGGATTTGTAAGTTCTATTATACTTTTTTAAAAAAAGGATAGAAATTGTCAAAAGGACTCAGGAGCCAACTTGGAGAGACTCCTGCCAGTCAAAGATGAAAAGCTGAAGTATCAATAAGGATAAAAATGGCAGTGGACTGAAATCTACCCAATGTGTTTAAATTCATGAGTTCATAATACTACAGAAAAAATCTCAAACCAAAAACCTCAGTTATCTGCAATGGAGGATGCCAGGAAGCAATTGCATTATTTTGAAAATTGGGAACTGGAAGGAAAGAATCAAGCATTTATCTTACTCTTCCTATACAAACTGTATCCCTGGGTGACCAGATAGTAAGAAGTGTCATCTTAGAATGAGTAATGAAGAAAGCATGAAGGTAATGAAGAAAATAATGAATTAGACTGTCCTTATTTCATAACTCCTAATGAATGATTGGATCTAGGCATTGAGCATCAACAGCTGCTAACATGACAAAAGACAGATAACCCCCAGCATTATATACTCCTGATCCAAGTACATGCACCACCTACGAAGTAGTTTGCCAAGTAAATAAAACCTGGCTTTGATCACACATCTTAATCTAAGACCAATTTACAGGACATACAGAAGGGATAAAGGTGTATGTTAACGCCACAGGGAGGCAATCAGCAAACTCAGGATTGTGGGAAGCTCTATAGGACAGACCTTGTTTCTGCAACCAAAAAAATCGCCAGAAACCTATGGATTAAACGAGATCTAAAAGACCCAGCAATCAATTTTCAAGGTATAGACCATATGATTAGGGTCCTAATTCAAAACACTGTTTAAAAAAAAACCTTAACATTTATGATACAATTAGAAATTTGAACAGTTTCTGGGTGCTATAGAAGAATTATTAATTTGTCATTAATGACATTGTGTTTATGTCTTCAAAAACTTTATTTTAGAAATTTATATGCTGATGGATTTGCAGATGGAATATATTGTGTGGGGTGGGGAGTGAATGGGGCTCTAGATCAGTGGCTTTCAATTGGGGGCAATTTTGCCCCTGATGTACATTTAGTAATGTCTGGAGACATTTTGGGGGCTGGTGCTCCAGGCACCTGATGCCAAACACCCTCCAATACACAGGAAGAGCCCTCCACTTTGGGGAGCAGCTCAGCCCTGGCACCCTGACGGCATACTTGAGCTGCAGCTCACCTGGGTGTTGACAGAATGCCTTGTGATCTTCCTGGGATGTGGGGGAGGTGGTAGGTCTGTTGGGAGCTGCTCTGAGGCCATCTCCCACTCACCTCCGTATCTCCCCGAGAGGCTCTCATGAGGCAGTTTCTAATCGCCCAGTCAGTTAAGTTGAGAAACGCAGCTTCCCACCCTACCCACCTCAGTATAGAACTGCAGACTAGAAAACCAGTTAGTTGCCAACTCTACTGGGCTCCTCAGCAGTGGGAATCAAGGCCACCTGGCCTCTTTTGTTTCAGTGTTGTTCTTTCTGGTATGTGGGAGAGGGATTACAGGAAGCTGGCACTGTTGACCACATTTCTTTGACTATGTAAGTGATAAAGTGTCTGAAACCAAAAGCGACTCAGTATACTATTACCAGTTGAGTAGGTCAGACCTTGTCTTGTATGTGTGCTGGGCACACATAACAATTATCCAGCCCAAAATGTCAATCAAGCTGAGGTTGAGAAGCTCTAGATGAAACAGTTCTGGTGATGAGGTAGCTGATCGTCTTTGAAGCTGGATGAAGAGTACATGAACAGTGTGATTGGGAAGATACTGTTCTGCCTATGTTACATATGTTTGAAATTCTCCATAATAAAAGCTGTATTTTTAAGAAGGTAAACACTGGTCACCTTGCTTTATTAGCTGTCTAGCACTTTAAGTGCATCTACTGAGGCCATGTGCAAAAATGCACAAACTGCCTTAGACTTCCAGCTCCACTACTAAATTACAAACTGTGTTCTTGAGCAAATTATTTGGCTTCATAAAGCCTCAGTTTACTCACCAGTAAAATAAGGCTAATGATGCCCCTGAACATTTTGTAGGAATTAAATATAAGCAAAGTGTTTAGCTGAGTGTCTTAAATAAATACCTTTATTAGAACTTCTTTGTTCATTTTGTCTGCTCCTTTTCCACACAGAAATACAAAGAGCTTTTCTCATTATCTGGACAAGGAATTTTGATCCATTCAATTTCTTTTCAAACAATTCACTGGAAAATGTAGATGACTCTGGTATGAAGTATTTGGTTCAAAAGTTTAAACCAGCAAACCCTGGAGGGACCCAGAGGGGGTGGGGAGTGAGAAGGAATATATATGGTTAATTCTCAATCTAGAGTGACTTTGCCCCACAGGGAACATCTAACAATGGAGACATTTTTGGTTGTCACTGTTTGGGTGGCCAGTGCTGCTGGCAGCTCCTGGTTATTCCTATCCAACAGTGTGCACAGAATTGCTCCCCACAACACAGAATTATCTGGCCCCAAATATCAGCAGTACCAAGGTTGAGAAACCCAGGCTAATGTGACCAGAGCTCGTTGATGAAGCTTTCCTAGATAATTAACTTTGTCTTTCTTTGTTCTTCTTACACAACACATACAGGTTATTAAAGGCATGCTCAGGAGAAATCATTCAAAATGTGATTACCCTAGCTCTGTGGCCCTAATTTGTTATTCATTTCTTTATGAGAAAAGAATCTGAGTAGTGTTCTGATTTTACTGCCTTTGAGTTTCAAATAGCAAACTTGAAACATGCACTGATTACCTTCTTAATTAATAGACTATGAAGGCAGGGCCTCACTTTATTAACTAGTGGGAAGGATGTACCATCTCCTAACAGCTCAAGAGTCTTTATTCCCCACTGTTATGCCAATGGGGGAGGATTGGGATGGAAGGGATTCAGACCCTGCTCCCCAAACAGATAGATATATTTCTCTTGTTAAAACTGAGATATACTTCTCAGTTTAGATCACATCCGCCTACCATCTTATTATTAAATAGAAAACATTATGAGTAATTTGCTCCCAATCCCCATCCCCTTTCTAAAGTCAGGGTATTTGAGGTCAAGAATACGGTGCCATAGACACTGAAGGAAAGAGTTAGGTAAAGGGTGGTAACTGTGTGTTCAACTGGCAAACAGTAGTAAGGCCATTTCTCCGAGATGTGTGTTTTGGGGGACAATGGGATAAAAATGTTTAAGAGGGTAAAAAGTGGGGGGAAGGCCTGTACAGGTGATAGAGTGGCTTAAGGGTTTATGATGTGGTTCCTGTCTCTTTCTTTGTCCCTCACCCCACTCCACGCCTTCTATGAAAACTGCCCCACCCCACAGCCCAAGGAATTGGGTTGGGACACAGATTAAGAGGGCCAAGCCATGGTCTGTTCAGTGGTTTCTCAGATTTTCAGATTCCTTCTTTCAGGAATTAGAACTAAGAAATGGAGACTGAGTAGATCAGGAGTAGAGCTGTAAGCAGAGCATTACAGTAAATGCATCCACAAATGACCCCTCTGACAGCTTCTCAAGGTGCTCCAGTTCCTGTCCTTGCCTGAGTCCTGCTTTTCAGCTTTCTGTGGATTCCATTAGACATTCTTTTCCATCGCCCCCTACAGAAAAAAAAAACTGGCTTAATGGTACTGTTCCCTGCAACCCAACAATCTATGTCTAAGACAGATGTGTACATATCCCCACCAAGATGAGAAATGAAGCCAAGAGCTGTCTATCAGAGAAAGACCACTTAACAGTCATTTGTGCTGCATGCCTAGGAAGGTCAAGAGATAACATTCCACCCTAGAAAACAGCTCACAGTGAATTCCTCTTCTCAGAAATCCTATAGTTCTAGATATACTGCATTTTTGATATGTTAATTATAATCTCACAATTCCTTTTGTGTTCAACAGTGTTGAATTATGGTTTATCTCATAATGTTACCTGATCCACATTTGTAACCTTGGTTTTTATCACTCATATAGTTAATCAACTCACCGTTCGACTTGAGAAGATCAGTTCACACCGCTAGGGTCCATCCATTTTCTATCATCCTCAATCCACTCAGTCCAGCTTCTGCTGCTACTATTCAACTGAGCTGTGTTTTTGTGTTTCTTAGCTGCATAGAAGGATCTTTTAGAGCAGTGATTCTTGGCCAGGGGAGGTTTTGTGCCCCTAACCCTATGGTGATTTTGCAGTATCTAAACAGTTTGGGTTGTCACAACATAGTTGGGGGATGGGGGTGCCACTGACATCTCCATGGATGCTGTTAAACGTACTTGAAGGCACCGGAAAGCTCCCCACGACAAGGAATCATCTGGTCTAAAATGTCCATAATGCAAAGTTGAAGAAACCTTGCTCTAGAGCAAAAATATGTCTTTGAGACAAATAACACAATTCAAATGGGCAATGAATTTGAAGAGACATTTCTCCAAAGATACACAAATGGCTAGTAAACTAAAAAATGCTCAACAACATTAGCCATTGAGGAAATGCAAATCGAAACCACAATGAGCTACCACTTCACACCCACTAGGATGGTTATAATTTTTTTTAAAAAGGGAAAATAACAAGTGTTAGCAAGGATGTGGAGCAATTGGAACCCTTGATATTGCTGGTGGGAATGTAAAATGGGGCAGCCTCTTTGGAAACAATTTGGCACTTCCTCAAAAAAGTTGAAAATGGAGTTACAGTTTGACCTAGCAATTCCACATCTAGGTATATACCCAAGAGAATTGAAAATATATGCCCACAAAAAAACTTGTACATGAATATCATAGCATTATTTACAATAACCAAGAAGGAGAAAGCCCAAATGTCCATTGATGGCTGAATAGAGAAACAAACTATGGTCTATCCATATCATGAAGTATTTGGCTATAAAAAGGAATGAAATACTAATGCACGCTACAACATGAATGAAACTTCAAAACATATGCTAAGAAGTGAAAGAAGCCTGACATAAAAGTCCACATATTGTATAATTCTATTGATGTGAAATGTCCAGAATAGACATATCCATGTAACGGAAAGTAGCTTCACAGTTGCCTGGTGCTGAGGGCTTTAGGGGTGGGTAGGAAGCGACTGCTAATCAAGATGGAGTTTCTTTGGGGGATAGTGAAAGTATTCTAAATTGAAATCATGTTGATAGTTGCATAACCTATGAATATACTAAAAAACATTGAATTATACACTTTAAAAGTTGGATTATCTCCCGGGCAAGGGAAACAAAAGCAAAAATGAACAAGTGGGACTATATCATGCTGAAAAGCTTCTGCAAAGCAAAGGACACCACCAATAGAACAAAAAGGCATCCTACAATATGGGAGAATATATTCATAAATGAGAGATCCGATAAAGGGTTGACATCCAAAATGTATAAAGAGCTCACACACCTCAACAAACAAAAAGCAAATAATCCAATTAAAAAATGGGCAGAGGAGATGAACAGACAGTTCTCCAAAGAAGAAATTCACATGGCCAACAGGCACATGAAAAGATGCTCCACATCCCTAATCATCAGAGAAATGCAAATTAAAACCACAGTGAGATATCACCTCACACCAGTAAGGATGGCCACCATCCAAAAGACAAACAACAACAAATGTTGGTGAGGTTGTGGAGAAAGGGGAACCCTCCTACACTGCTGGTGGGAATGTAAATTAATTCAACAATTGTGGAAAGCAGTATAGAGGTTCCTCAAAAAGCTCAAAATAGAAATACCATTTGACCCAGGAATTCCACTCCTAGAAATTTACTCTAAGAACGTAGCAGCCCAGTTTGAAAAAGACATATGCACCCCTGTATTTATCACAGCACTATTTACAATAGCCAAGAAATGGAAGCAACTTCAGTGTCCATCAGTAGAAGAATGAATAAAGAAGATGTGGTACATATACACAATAGAATATTATTCAGCCATAAGAAGACAAATCTTACCTTTTGCAACAACATGGATGGAGCTGGAGGGTATTATGCTCAATGAAATAAGCCAGGCAGAGAAAGACAAGTACCAAGTGATTTCACTCATGTGTGGAGTATAAGAACAAAGAAAAAAACTGAAGGAACTAAACAGCAGCAGACTCACAGAACCCAAGAATGGACCAACAGTTACAAAATGGAAAGGGACTGGGGAGGATAGGTGGGAGGGGAGGGATAAGAGGGTGAAAAAAAGAAAGGGGGCATTATGATTAGCATGTATAGTGGGGGGGGGGGCACAGGGAGGGCTGTGCAACACAGAGAAGACAAGTAATGATGCTACAGCATCTTACTATGCTGATGGACAGTGACTGTAATGGGGTTTATTGGGGGGGCTTGGTGATGGGGGGAGTCTCATAAACATAATGTTCCTCATGTAATTGTAGATTAATGATACCAAAATAAAAAATAAAATAAAAAAATAAAAAGGTGGATTATATCTTTAAATGAATGTCTCTTTGAAACTCCTAAGTGCCTACCACAAAGTAGATGCTCATCAAATTATGCAGTATACCTGAAGCATGGAAGACAGACACAAACAGATTTCCTTCCTGCTCTGCTTACTACTTTGCTAAACTTTGTGTCCAAAGAGGAACAGTAGTGATTACCTTAACCAACCTTCAAGTTAACCAACCTGTAGGATTAACCAATGCTCTCCATTTCCTCTAAGAGTGCTACAAGGGCTCTGAATGCTTCTGGCCACTAGATAAGCTACTCCTGAGGATGCCTGGGTACTTTTGTTCCCACCAGTTAAGATGTACATTTTCCAAGAGCTAACTGAACTTTTCCCCAGATATGTTTATGCCTACTGTACCTGTGATTGTAATGATGAAATTTCATTAAATACCATATAAACTGGTAAAATGGTGCAAAAAAATAGTTGTTTTTAGGAAACTAAATTGCTTTGGGAAGACAATATACAGTCATGTGGCTTTTTTTGTTGTTATCATTAATCTACAATTACATGAAGAACATTACGTTTACTAGGGTCCCCCCTTCACCAATTCCCCCCCACAAACCCCATTACAGTCACTGTCCATCAGCATAGTAAGATGTTATAGAATCACTACTTGTCTTCTCTGTGTTGTACAGCCCTCCCCATTCCCCCCCCCACATTATACATGCTAATTATAATACCCCCTTTCTTCTTCCCCATCCTTATCCCTCCCTTCCCTCCCATTCTCCCCAGTCCCTTTCCACTTGGTAACTGTTAGTCCATTCTTGGGTTCTGTGATTCTGCAGCTGTTTTGTTCCTTCAGTTTTTCTTTGTTCTTATACTCCACATATGAGTGAACTCATTTGGTATTTGTCTTTCTCCGCTTGGCTTATTTCACTGAGCATAATACCCTCTAGCTCCATCTATGTTGTTGCAAATGGTAGGATTTGTTTTCTTCTTATGGCTGAATAATATTCCATTGTGTATATGTACCACATCTTCTTTATTCATTCATCTATTGATGGCACTTAGGTTGCTTCCATTTCTTGGCTATTGTAAATAGTGCTGCAATAAACATAGGGGTGCATCTGTCTTTTTCAAACTGGAGTGCTGCATTCTTAGGGTAAATTACTAGGAGTGGAATTCCTGCGTCAAATGGTATGTCTATTTTGAGCTTTTTGAGGAACCTCCATACTGCTTTCCGCAATGGTTGAACTAGTTTACATTCCCACCAGCAGTGTAGAAGGGTTCCCCTTTCTCCACAACCTCACCAACATTTGTTGTTGCTTGCCTTTTGGATGGTGGCCATCCTAACTGGTGTGAGGTGATATCTCTTTGTGCTTTTAATTTGCATTTCTCTGATAACTAACAATGTGGAGCATCTTTTCATGTGTCTGTTGGCCATCTGAATTTCTTCTTTGGAGAACTCTCTGTTCTGCTCCTCTGCCCATTTTTTCATGTGGCTTTTTTAAACTGAAGTTGAACTAGCTGAGGGTAAGATAACTGTAAAAGATAGGGGACGAAATCCCCCCAAAATCTAGGATTCTATGCTCAGAGTGTTTTGAAAGTATGTTGAGTTTTGACTTCACTTAGAATAAACCAAAAATGGGATCATAGATAATGCATAAGTGTATGCTTAATGAAAAAAAGACAACACAGAATTTCAATTGGTGGCCCAATTAAAGGACTGTCAAATTAATAACATCCTTATTTTAAACTTAAGTACAATGTTTAATGTATGTGTTTCTCACTTTCGAAAACAAGTTTTCATCAAAACTATTTTATTTTTCAATTAAATGACCTACTAGTCCGATTTTATAGGGTAAGAAGACTTCTACTGTGCTTCCTGATGATTACAACTCTCTCCTACCTGGTATAAAGGAGAAAACCCTAAAAACCTCTTTTATTGATTCTTCATTTTTGTCCTGAGTTCATTGTGTGACATTTAAGAAAATCCTTCCATTGCCGTCCTAAGGAAAGGAGTAGGAGCCATATGGAAATTAATTTATGGAAGGACAGATTTGCATGCAAGTTCTTACCCATTTCTCTTGGAAGCCGATTCAGCTCTGCCCACCTCTGGAGAAGCTGAGGAAGAATTGCAGAGATGAGTCTGCCATCTCTGATATCTCTAAGCAGGTCCCACCTGACCTTCAGATATCACAAAGTGTCCAGCAGGATTTGGAGTAGAGAGCCTTGTAAACAGTGATCACAGTATCTTGTCGCTATTGATAATATCAACCAATTTAGAGGCTGGAGTCAAGTTGAAGTTGGTCCACCCGACATTGATCCATGCCTAAAAGGCTGGATTGAAATTCACTCATTCTCCTGAACAACCTAGAGATGACCTTAGTGCATAAACCCAGGGCTCTCCCTGGGCAAGGAAAACATAAAATAGACAGCAATTTAAATTCTTTTCACTCACTTGACCAACATTTGTTAAGCATCTACAGCATGTCAGGAGCCATGCACCCAAGATGAACGTGATAGTCTCCACTCTCAAAGAATATATAGAGCAAGAATATATAGGTAGGGCAAACTCTTAAAATTTTTTTAAGTCAATATGATGGTACTGTATACTGGCCTTTGCTTTCCAAAGAATTATCATTTATGGGTAAAAGAGGTTAAGGGAATAAACAGTTACAAACTGCAAACTGTAAAATAAATTAGTCATAGGAATGAAAGTACAACATAGAGAATATAACCAATAATATTGTAATATCTTGGTATGGTAACAGGGGGTAAGTACCCTTACTGTGGCACGCATCTAGTAATGCATATAATTGTCAAGTCACTGTGTCATACATCTGAAACCAATATAATATTGTAAATCAACTTTATTCCCATTAAAGTAAAGTAAAATAAAAAAATTTAAAATAATTATTCAAATTCTTCTATACTTTTATTTATGACTTAAGAGAACTGAGGAAGACAGATTTGGAACAGGTATTATTTTTATTTTTTTCCTGGGTTATACTTTCCAATATTTGAACTCCTTTTCTCCTGTGTGTGTATGTGTGTGTGTGTGTGTGTGTGTGCGCACGCATGTGTGTGAGGGGGAGAGAGAGAACTCGGAAAGACAGAGTACTTTAACATGCTCTGATACCTGGAGCAAGATTGAAATAAAGTATGTTTTCACCTTATGAGATGGAGCAAGATTAATTTGAAGCTATTTCTGGTATATTCTTTACTCCATGGTATTTGAGAGCTTCGTTCAAGTCCCTGAGAATAAAGAACAAAAATAAGAGAAACCAATAAGATACCTTTTCATGCTACAGTTCCCGCACGGGGAAGATCAGAGGAACCCCAGGTTTCCCAGACACTCCCATGTCTAGACTATCACTCCACAGCTTTTACATCCTAATTGAGACATTTGAATGCCCCGGTGCAAGATAGTCAAGGCTTGCCTTAGGGGACCACAGTAGGTGGGGATCTATAGTTTAGGGAGAGATTAGTGTCCTCTGGGAATCCCGTACTCAGTTGGACCAGGGATGGAGAAGGTGCTCCACCTGTCAATTTTCAGAGTGAGGACGATCAACAGAGCAGCCCTGTGGCAGTGATTATACATCTGTGAATTGGGTTACCAGGACATGTGACCCTTGGATCAGCCTGGCATACAGTTTCCAAACGAGACAAAGATGGTATTGAGTTACCAAAGGCTGTGCAAGTACATGCCTGTTCCTGTTACATTAGGATTCATGTGCAGAAATTACAGAGGGATGAGAGGAAAGGAGTCCTACTTGTGTTTTGGAATAAAAGTGTAATACTTTTCCTTTTAAATGGCTTTGAAAATCCTCAGATTCCTAAACTTCATACATTTGAAGGGTTCAAAATTATTTAATTCACTTCAAATAAAGACTCAGTAGTTTCTTCTCTTATGGCCTACATGCTAGAAATTTTCCTTAAAGAGGACAAGTAACAAATCCTGTAACTTTGAAGCTTACTGCTAAATGGAGGAATTGAGGGGTTTTTTCCCCCATCTTTTTTTGTTGAAGTATAAATGGAATAAAATATCATATTAGTTTCAGTTATGATTCGACACTTCCATACATTGTGAAGTGATCACCATAATAAGTCTAGGTACCATCTGAGGAACTGAGTTTTATTTTTGCTGAAAAGGCATTCATGTTTGGTATGATGAGTGCAAGCAAGCTGTAAGAAACCACCTCAGCTAAGGATTTAAAAATAAATACAAAGGCCATTCTTCTCTAAATAACTCAAAATTCTCTTTTTCGATCCTATTGCCTAGCACCTGCACAGTACCTGGTAAATGTGATCAACATGATATTTAAAGACTGATGGGCCTAACCGATGACTGGTACCATGGGAAGGCAGCTCTTCCTTCTGAAAATGCTGCCAGTTTGGGTTTCCAAATCCTCAGTCTGGATCACACTCCCAACCCCCAACCTGAATGCCTGGACACTAAGTCCTTCTCACAAACAGGAAGCCTTTATCTCACCACTGAAGACTGCAGCAAAGACTGGTAAAGGGAGAAGAAGAAATGGGAGAACGGGAGACAGTTTTCATTTTGAGCCATGAATTCTCTGTAGAAAGCCAGAGTCCACTCCAATGAATGGTATCTTGAAAGAATTGTATCTATCAATCAATCAACAGATAATTATCAAACCCTACTATGTGCAAGGCTCTATGAGAGGCCCACAAGAGCACTCTTTCCAGGGAATCCTGGGTATTAGTGGAAGAAGCAAGGGCTTTGAAATTAGATCTTGAGCTAGTAAAAATTTCAGTGTGAAAGTGTCTTGTTACAATTTACTTTATGATCCACAGGAAGAGAGGAAGGTAAATAAGTAGTATAAAATGATTTTACAAAGAATTTAGAAATATCAGAAGAGAAGGGTTGCTAGAAAGAACTGGGCTAACCACATTATTTCCTACCAGGGCACCTTAGGGGATCCCTGTTTTAATGAATAAATAAAAACGATGTGTAATTATCATATCAATTGCTTGCATCAAAGTGAGTGCTTCTAGAGTTATTTGATGGTGCTTAAAAATCTTTGGTCTCTGAAGTGCATTTAAAGTCCCCTTGACTCTTATCTATATTATTAATTTTCAGATCAAAGTTAACTTGGTGCTATGCAAATGAGGAGACTTCAAATGAATGAGATTTTGCTGTAAACTATTAAATCCATATTGTTTGTAACAGAACTGCAATATATTTTGAGGACACATGTCAACATATCTGAAAGAGACATTATGGCTTAAAGCAGCATTGTACAATAGAACTTTCTGTGATGATGGAATATTATTTATCTGTGCTGTCTAGCTGTCCACATAAGGTAGCTACTGGCCACATGTGGCTATTGAGCACTTAGAATGTGGCTAGAATGACTGAGGAACTAAATTTTAAATTTTACTTAATTTTAATTAATTAAAATTTAAATTTAAACAGCCATATGTGGTTAGTAGCTACTTTATTTGACAGTAGAGGCTTAAAGTATAAGAGAAATCGGATTCCAAAAACCTGAATTCCAGCCTCACCCTTATTACCTTGAATAATTTACTTAACCTCTGTGAGCTTCAATTTTCTCACTTGAAAATTAGCATATAAATAATATCTACCTCACGGGATTTGTGGTAAGAGGAATTGAGATATGTTCGAGCATTCTCCTAATTCCAAGTAAGTACCCATCAGGTACCAAAGTTAAATATGTGGAAAATGAATAACCAACTCACTCATTTAAAGGGACTTTACATTCCTAGATAACTCAAAAAGTGCTTAATTCATAATTATCCTCACTGTTCAGATACAGTATTTAATGACAATGTTTATAACTGTCAACTGGTTGGCAGCACTATTAGCAATAACCAGAAATCGTCAGGTGTCAGCCTGCAGTGTCAGTGCAAGAAAGGGCTGCCAGTCAGGAAGTTAAATTTATAGAAGTTGAGGTCAGTTGTGTATGAAAAAGTACAGTGAGAACCGAAAAGGGTGATTCAAATGTCAATGCAATCAATTCTTTATTATTGTTATAATTAATAATGTAATTCATCTTGATTGCCCAAGGAGGTTAAATAAACCCATTCCATTTAACTGGGAGAAATTGAGGCACAAATTAGCCAAATAGGCTGTTAGTTAGGAGCTTGAGCACTGTTGTTGAAGATAATCACATGAAATAATGAACATGAAGGGCATGCTGCCTACTAAGAACTAAAAATTTCAGCCATTATTATGATAATAGGTGACATTATTGGGAAATCTATGAGAAGAGAAACTTTTGGCTATTTTTCAATTCCCAAAAGTGTAGAGTGATATTTGCACCAATTTAATTCTACATGACTGGACATAAAAAGATCATCTCAATTTTCCTTATCTGCACGAGTCAAGAACTGAATCTAGTTGTTTTGATGCACTTCAAATCTATTCTGTGGATGATGCATGAATACATGAATGAATAAAATCAATAAAATAAGCTGGTAAAACTCATGAACCTTCAACATACAAATTTCTCCAAATCTGAGACAATATGGAGGTGAACGGGAAAAGGACGGATTGGGGGAAATGGTTTACCAGTTACATTGTTCCCCTGCCTGGTGGATATGTACCCAGAGTACTTTCTGAGGCATATGGTGCTTTCCTCTGCCTTCCACGGCTACTCCAAGGGGCACAGGACGGGTTTGAAGGAGTGCTGGCACAGGAAAGAACAGGGCCAGTATGCCAAGGCCTGGGGGGAATGGTGGGAAGCAGGGAAATAATATCATTCTTCACATCGCCCGGAATCCTTATTATTTTGTCCCACTGCTTAAACTCTTCCCATCTAGAGCTCATTTGGTTTGACAAGAAATAAAATACACATTCCTCTAAGCACCACCGCCCACCCCCACCAAAAAAATAAAAGACTGTACAAGGGAATCTCACGTCTGTGATAGTTGCTTTACTATCAGAAATGGGTGTTCTAATCAGGATGTTGTGCCTCTTTGACCAGAAAAATTTATCATTTTATAGGAAAATGAACATTCTGTTAAAATATTTGTCCAATGCCCTCAGGCTCCCAAGACACCATTCTTTGGTTCAAGTCCCAAGGCCTTGAACTACATATGTCTCCTCATACTGATTTGACTCTTTTTTTAAGAAAGAGAATTTGTTCCTATCATCTAACTCTGTCTACAGGGCTTGTATACTCAATAAGGGGATAAAGAAATATTAGCACAGCTTTTCTTTTTTAACAACTTTAGATGGAGAGGATAATATTTCCACTTTGTGACTCCATCAACTAGCACAGGTCCATTATGCTCACAGATACAAAGACTTTGCTTTTTGGACCTACTTTGATGCTTAAAGAGCCACAGATCAGTAAGAAAGCATGTACGTTACCTTGCACCTGAATTCGGGGGTGCGCTTGTCCCTTGTATCCTCTTCTATGGTGCATTCTTGGTGGCCCACCATGTGTGCTCCTGATCTGCTCTCCCACTTTTCTAGAGTCCTCTCTTCTCTCTGGAGTTCTTT
Source organism: Manis javanica (assembly GCF_040802235.1). Taxonomy (NCBI): domain Eukaryota; kingdom Metazoa; phylum Chordata; class Mammalia; order Pholidota; family Manidae; genus Manis; species Manis javanica. The sequence goes on from NC_133174.1 coordinate 17,926,662, forward strand.
TGAGTCACAGGAGGAAAATTTTCTGTCTCTGGACTCACCGGAGCACTTGAGCAAATTTGAAGCTAAAATAAGCTGAGAGGAGTAGTCGTGTCTCAGGGACTGAATAAGCAGAGATCCAAGTTGCTGCTGCGCATTCTTGCCTTATTTACCACAAGTCTCCTCTTACCCCTCTGGGATGTTTTGCCTTGACAATTGCTGTGCTTCAGACTGGCACTTTGATGGTGTGTTGTGTGGGGACAGGCAGGTTGTGGTAAAAGCTGTACTCGTGAAAAAGGCCATTGTTTGAGGTACCCTGTCCCTCACTGGAGCTATGGCAACAAATTCCGTTGGTGAATTAACTGTGTCATTGTGTGCCGGCTCAACTGATTATGCTCCTGGAATGACAAACATTTTTCTTTTTTCCAAGATAAAAAGTGGTCAAGACCTTGGAGTGTTAATATACAATTCAGCACTTTCTTTAAATAGGAGAATAAAGACAGAAAATAAATCTCTCAAGCACACTTTGGTTCTAATAAACATTTTATGTCCTCCAAGGAGCTATTCTATGCACCATTAATAGTGAGTTTGTGCATTTTAACAACAGAATCTTCACAATTTGTGTTAAGGTAACTTCCCCTCAGATAACACTGTGTGTTACAAGAACTCTTTAAATATGCATGTGCTTGGGCCTTTCTGAGAAAAGATTCTTTTTAAATCTGGCTACCACAAAGTGCATTGGGAACTGCAGCTGCTGACCATTAATGTGAAATCATACCCCAGTTCAGAATGAAGGCTGCTGTCCCTCCAAATTCACCTTAGCCACGTGAAGATTCCTATGCTCCTATATCCTAGCAGGAAAACTTTTAGTGGCTTTCTCACATATTCCAATCTCCAGGATGGTCAGATTTACTCTGATGAGTCGAAGGATCCTTCAGCCTTTCTGTCCATCCATCCACCCATCCCACAATTCCTCTGTTGGGGTGCTGTGCCTGTTGCAGGGGGCTGGAAGGCTCTGTCAGTGAATTTGCTGCTGGTGTCCTAGGGTGATAGTGTGCAGTGTGCCGACTTGCTGAACAGGAATTGCATTCCCTGAGATCCCCTTCCCTTCCGGCTCTGGGTTAGAGTTGGCCAGAAGAGGAATTTGCACACGATGCAGAAGGCAAGAGAGAAGCAGCCGTCATTACTTTCCAAAGGTCATCGTGCTTGGGTGTGGTGAGGGCAGAGGTGGTGGGGACAGCCGGTCCCTGCTTGTCCTCACTCTCCTTGGCTCTGTCCCGATCTTCTTCCCCCCCTGCTGACCCTGTTGGCCAACAGCAGCCCTGGGCCCACCACTGGACATCTGTGCAGCCCCGGCAGGCTTCCTCCTCCACTTTGGCAGCTGGATGTGCTGGGCTTCTGACTGCCAGGTGGGTATCTTCTCCCAACCAACTCCCCACTGGACCTCACTCCAACAACCGGCTAGGTCTATTCCTAAAATACATCCCTTCCTCCACAGCTCAAAGCGGCCCTGCTTCCCTTATTGAACTGGGACTGCCAAACTTATTTTCCCCAACGATGCAAGGACTGTCAGGAGAGAACCCTCGGCTTGGCAGGGAGTTTAGAAGGGAACAGGGAGAAACCCATGTGGAACCTGCATCTAGACATGACCCAGGAACCCCAGGAAATAGATGTTACCTTTTATCGGATCTCTTCCCGCAGCTCCCTGGAGCCCTCACCCTGCAACACCTCTCTTCAGACCCATCCAGTTCTGCAGATACTCTTCCTTCTTCAGCCCTCTGGTTTCCCTTAATCCTCGTCCTCATCCCCCATGGATCATCCCCAGAAAGAGGCCACACTCCAGTGGTGGGGTCCAGCTTGTAAACTAAAGGAGGGGACAAAAACCCCAAGTCCTGGGCACATTATTTTTTCCAGAGTGATTCAGTGGACCCACTGAAATGATGGCCCAAGCTGACACAGCACAGATCAACTCAAACAGAAGGTTTCTCGGAAATGAAACTGCAGCCTGGTTCAGCAGTCAGTAAAACATCGTGTATGTCTGTTTGTACTGGTTTGCTCTTCTCAGTAATGGGAAAATAACACTTGTGTCATCAAGGCCAATGGTTCACAAGAGAGGCTTGTTTTGAAATTGCCTCTTGTTGTCATCTCTTAGAATAACAGTGCATTTGATTATATCTCCAAGTTTCTTGTCTCACATCCAGAAGAAGAATCAGGCCAATCTATTACCTCAGTTAATTCCTGCTTAGAGTAAGACATTACTTGTCATGAACACAAGAAAGTTGAGAGGATAGGTTTTGATTAATTCTGACTATAAAGCAAAACAGAAGGGAGACAGAGTGACCAATACAACTGCCTACTGTACTCTTATCACAAACCTAGTCAGGTCAATAAATTAAGCTGAATGTCCTTGGATTATGAAGGTGTGTATTATCTGATCACTCATTGGTGGCTTTCTGGGGTCTGCTGTACTTCTGAGAGTCTCATGAACTAAAATGGTCCCCGGATATCAATTCCTGGTGGTCTACCACGGGAATACTGCAGAGCTCTGAGAGTTGTATCAGTTGGAGCCTAGCTGTTCAGGCCCCCATAATTGGAAATAGATTAGTAGCAGATCTCAGCTACCGTACCTTGTGTAAATTAGGGAAAGGTGCTCCTCTGGGCTGAAGCAGTGGGAGGGCTGCATTTCAGCCCCTATTGTCCTAGTCTGTGGGGAGCCTCTGAAGCCCCTGACCTTCAGAGAAAAGGGCACTGTTGGGGAAGGAAACAGCCCTATCACAGGAGATATACACCTGAATTTGGAGGTCAAGTATCCTCATGGCCCAAGAAGTGTTCTATGCTGGGAGACCTGGGTAGTTCACTAGGCCGCAGTCCCAGACCTGGCACCTTTGGCACCAATTCCCCAGCAACATTTGGTTTGCCTTCCTAGGACCTCACTAGTCACCTGAGAGTGACTGACAACCATGGCCTTGGGTGCCATGTTTAAGGCCCTGCTTTGGCTCTCCTCCTCTGAGGAGTCCATGTGGTCATGGGGACAGGGTGCATACCTGGAAACCTCCACTCCCCCCTTCTGGAACATTCTGGATGTCACTGCGCAAATGTCCTCAGCCTGCTCCTAGTGCCTGCATGCCCTCTTCCTCAGAGCCACCCTCCTGGGGGTAACCTCCCTGCAGATTTGCATACCCCTAGACAGAAGAGGTAGGAAAATGTGAACAGAATCTAGATATCTGGACTGCCACCACCCAGCACAGAGAAGGGGCTCTGTCTCTGCCCTCCCATGTATATACACATATATACAGTCTATTAGCATGCTTCCAAACTTTTCAACAATTAGGCATATGATATATGGGCCTCCATTTATATTCTTGCCCTGACCCCACAAATGTAGGAGCAGGCCAAGCTAGAGATACTGTAAATCATGGTAGAAATTAATGAATTAGTTAGCATTGTATGGTTATTTTAATTAAAGTTAATTACAGGTCGTTTGTCATCAAATGTCTGCTAATCTCTGAATGTATGAACAATACGGTTTTCTGAATCTACATGGCTGAAGGCTAGATTCTGGACTGAGGGGAAATAATCTGTTCCACCCCTAGCATAGTTCTTGGTGTATAGTAGTTGCTTTGAGAGTGACTGACAACTATACATGAATCCCTAAAGCATTTTGTGACTGCCTCTCATCATTTGCTGTGTGTATTCCAAATAACAGGGCCTAGAAACTCTTGGACTGATGAGTTCATCCAAGGCTGTTTTTGGGTTCTTAGTCCTGAGATAAAGCCAGGGAACAGATGAGGAGATGGCAGCTTCTTTGGTTCTGGAGTAAAGCAGCTACCTGTGACCCCCTGCCTTTTTGCTTTTCCTGATCCGCTGGAATTAGCTAGCAACAGTTCTGAAAAAAGGAATGAAGACTTTGCATTTCCAAAGTAAGGACTAAAAACACAGTCCATCCGCATGATGTCAAGACCTGTCCAAGTTCAAGTGCAGAATTTAAACCTTTTGCACATTACTGCTTCCATTGGATTTGTTGAGCATCTACTTTGTGTCAAGCCCTCAAACAGGTGGACAATTAAGGCAATTACAGTAATACCAGCCTTTGTTGAATTACAAAGTAGTATAGGAAGTGTTGTTAAATTGAATATTTCCCTTACTTATCTTTCACACACACACACACACCCAGCTCATCATTCTCTATTTCCCCTCACCATGCTTTGTTTTACTTCAGAGTACCTACTGCCAAGGGACATATTATGTTCATTGGTTTATTATCTATCTTCCCTAGCAGAATGAAAGGGCAGAGACTTTGCCTCACTGCTAATATTCTCAGTGCCTAGAAGAGCACCTGGAACATATAAAGTGCTCAATAAACATTTTGTTAATGAACAAATTAATTTAGCATCAAAATTGCACTATTCTCTTCTTATTCAATTTGGCTTTGAGTGGACAGGAGAATAGTACAAAGAAAAGCAATCTGATTTGACAGTGGAAGGTACTTCTGGAAGGACTGGAGGCAGGTAAGTAATGCTGAGCATGGGGTTCAGATCTGGAGAACAGCTGGTGTCAAAGAAAAATAGATGCATTGAGAAATTGGAGGGAGCAAGGACTTTTGGATTTCAGTAGCTTTCTTTTTAGGCATACAGGAGTTTTAATTTGCAGTAACTTGCTGAAACAACCAAGCTCCAGTCAAAGAAACAGGTTTGTTGATCCACTGGGCCATTCATAAAACTTCTGTCAGGAGTTAGAGTGATAAGCCAGGTAACTCAGTTGTTTTCTTTCCCTCACCTCATAACCATGATTTGAATGGATTGTTGCGGTTTTGCAGACCGTTTTTCTCCCTAACAGAAAAACTGACTTTCTGCCTGGTGTAGAATTGACTTAGACAAAAATTGAATACAACAGGTTTTGTAGTGGTCTCTACAACTTTCCCATAGCTTTTTGCTGCTTGCCAGCAGCCCTTTCATGATGCAGAAATTCTGTGCTTGACCAGAGAACCTGGCTTATTGTATCTCTCTCCTTTTCCCTTTCCTCTCCTCCATTATCTCAGCTACCAAGGCAAAGGGGGTCTTTAAGCTTCAACTGTAAACCTTGAAGAAGTCATTTTGGGGGAGGAGCTACAAGTTACAAGATTGCTAAGAACTGCCCCACCTCCAAATGTTCCTGACTATGGACATTGCAACTGCATCCAATGGTGGTTAAAAGAGAAACACAGACACTTAGATATCAGGTGAACATTTATGGAGAAAGAGAGCAATGTATAATATTTCCAAATATTTGATTCAAGAAATTGAACTTGCAATATCTTGAAATAAATCTCCTTTGATTTAAAAAATTTTTCATTTTGGTAAAATACATGTACTGTAAAATTTACCATTTAACCATTTTATGTGTATAGTTCAGTAGTGTTACATGCATTTACATTATTGTACATCCAATCTACAGAACTTTTTCATCATCTCAAACTGAAACTCTTTACCCATTAAATAATAACTTCCCATTTCCCCATCCCCCCACCAGCCCCTGGCAACCATCATTCTACTTTTCATCTCTATAAATTTTACTACTCTAGGTACCTCATATAAATGGAATCACACAGTATTTTTTAGTGTATCACTGGCTTATCTCAACAGAATGGCCTCAAGGTTCATCCATGTTGTAGCATGTGTTAGAATTTCCTTTCTTTTTAAGGCTGAATAATATTCCATTATGTGATATACAGTACCACATTTTGTTTATGCCTCCAGGTTTTGGCTATTGTGAATAATGCTGCTATGAATGGATTTTTTAAAGGCAATTTTCTACCATTAAATTATCTTGGCACTTTTTATCAAAATCTATCACATACATATAGGTCTATTTCATTCCATTTATCTATATGTTTATATTAATGGTGAAATCACGCTATTGTGAGTACTACAGCTTTAGAGTAAGTCTTAAAATTAGTGAGCCTGAGTTCTCTAACACTGTTCTTCAAAATTCCTTTGGCTCATTTAGGTATTTTGTGTTTCCATATAACTTTTAGAATCAGGTAGTCAATTTCTGCCAAAAAAGCTAGCTGGGATTTTGAGTGGGATCGTATTGAATCTATAGATTAGCTTCGAGGAAATAGATAATTTAACAATTTTGAGTCTTTAAATCCATGAGTATGGTGCATTTCTTCCTTTTTGATTTTCTTTAATTTTTTTCAGCAGTCCTTTACAGTTTTCAGTGTACATAACTTCCACATGTTTTATTAAATTTATTATTAAATATTTCATGGTTTTTGATGTTTTAAAATAGTTTTGTTTTTGAAATTTTAATTTCAAATGTTTGTTGCCATCTAAGATTGTAACGCCAACTCAAAACAGATGACCATCTTTCTCTTCACTCAACTAGGGCAGGTGACATGACTGTAAGAACAGAATTTTCTTTCTTTGGCATTTCTGCTGAATTGCCATTTCTGTAGAGAGGAGTTTGGACCACAGCTACCTAACCACCCAACATTTGTTTTCCTTTGGATCCCAGTGTGGAGAGAATCATACCTACATCTAAAATGGCACCTTGGTTTCAAATCCAAGACCCTGACACCAGTGGTTAAAAGAGAAACACAAATACTTATATATCATGTGAACATCTATGGAGAGAGAGAACAATGTATAACATTTCCAAATATTTGATTCAAGAAATTGAACTTGCAATGTCTTGAAATAAGTCATTGACCATTGGCAACTGATTCAACCTTCAGCTCCTCTACCCTCCCTAGAGGTCTGGGAGTGGGACAGAAGTTCCAACCCTTTAATCACATGATTAACTCCATTGGCAACCAGCCCCCATACTTAGGGACTTTCCAATAGTCACCTCATTAACATAAGGAAGACACCTTTATGGCTCTGGTCACTTAAGAAAATCCAAGGGTTTTAAGAGCTCTGTGCCAGAAACTATGATAAAGAAATAGATATTTCTTATTATAAATCACAATATCACACCATGCAAGCAAGTAGAGAGTGGAGTGAAATCACTGAAGTATTGGAAAAAAACACCTGCCAACTTAAAATTCTATATCCAGAGAAATTACCCTTCAAAAGTGAAGGAGGAAGATGTGGTTGAGAACAACTTGAAGAATTTAAGAAATAGAATGCATTCTGTACTTGCTTAAAATAATAGCAATAAGATATTTGAAAATCCTAAAACAGTTCTTAGCAATGATCAGATGTCCTTGACTTCATTTATTCTGATTTTATTATGTATAAAGCCCAGAGAACAAAAAGTGGTGCATGAAAAATATATAGACTGACATTCATTTTAATTCTCATTGTTGTGGATATGTAATAATTCTGTTTGTTTTTCAAGCTTACTTGTTAATAATTTGCTATTTTGATTTTTGTAATCTTTTGTGGAATTGTGAAATATTGATCCAACAAAAATGTTATGCCAACTTTGAAACTTTTTCATTATTTCTAATGCTATTAGATCTTGCCCATCTATTTAATACAAAAAATCAAGGCCTATTTAATAACTGCTAATTTTTCTCAGTGTTTTAGATAATTACCATTTTTGACAGGTTATTCTCCTGTAGTAAATTAAATATTGTTTACTGTGCATTCACATTTTTTTCTTTTAAAACACAGCTTTGAGAGAAATGAACAAACAAAGCAGAAACATACTCATAAACACAGAGAACAAACTGTTGATTGCCATAGGGGAGGTGGGGGAGAGAATGGGCAGATTAGGTAAAGGGGATAAACAGGTACAAACTTCCAATTATATACATAAGTCACAGGGATGAAAAGCACCGCATAGGGAATATAGTCAATAATATTGTGATATCTTTGTATGGTGACAGTTGGTAACTGTTTATTGTAGTGGGCATTTTGTAATGCATATAATTGTAGCACTTTTCTACATCTGAAACCAATATAATATTGTATATCAATATATTGTACAACCAATATATCACAAACCAATATACTATTATATATCAACCATACTTCAATAAAAAAATGAAAGGCAGCTTGGAAATAATTTCTCATTATATGAGTGCTCTTAAAAATATAAAGCTGCTGGGGCACAAAAAAGATGTGAAGGAGAAATAAAGACTTTCCAAGACAAAGCTCAAGAGAAGTAACTGCCAGCATTTCTACCCTGCAAGAAATGTTAAAAAAAATTCTTCAGGCAGAAGGAAAAGGATACAGGTCAGAAACTGGGATCTACATAAAGTAAAGTATCAGAGAAGAAATACATGAAAGTAAGGTAAATTTTTTTCTTTTTCTTTTTCTTAATTGATCTAAAAGGCAACTGTTTAAAGCAAAGCAGTACCAATGTATTGGGAGATTATAGTGTATGGGTAAGTGAAATGAAGACGCAGCATCACAAAGGAAGGGAAGGTACCTGCACCACACATGAAGAAGCACAGTGTTATTTGAAGGTAGATTTAGATTATTTTTAAATGTATATTGTAAACCTTAGGCCAACCACTAAAATATTTTTTAAATGTATAAATGATGTGCCAAGAGAAGAGATCAAATGGAATCATATCAAATGCTCCGTTAAAACCAGAAAAACAAAAAGAGAGAACAACGAAACACAAAGAACAAAGTCAATGAGAGAAAACAGTTAGAAGTGGCCAATAAGCACATAAAAAGGTACTCAAAATCATTAGTCATCAGGGCAGTGCAAGTTACAACTCACCATGAGACACTAATACATAATGATTAGAGTGAAAATTAAAATAAAAATCGATAGCACTGCTGAGGACGCAGAACAACTGAATCTCTCATACGATGCTGGTGGGAAGGTAAAATAGCACAGCCACTTTGGAAAACAGTTTGGCTATTTATTTTAAAGTTAAACATATACTTACCATGTAACTCGGCAATTCTACTCCTAAGTATTTACCCAAGAGAAATGAAGCATGTCCATACAAAGACCTGTACACAAAATTATAGAAATGGAGAACAGCCAGTGGTTATGGATGGTGGAAGAGGATGGGTGAGCAGGAGGGGAGCAGGAATGGCTGTATAAGGGCAACATAAGGGATCCTTAGAGATGAAAATATCCTGTATCTTTTTTTTAACGTATCATTGATGCACAATTTTATGAAGGTTTCACATGAGCAACATTGTGGTAACAGCATTCACCCATATTATCAAGTTCCCCCACACCCCATTGCACTCACTGTCCATCACTGTAGTAACATGCTGTAGAGTCACGACTTGTCTTCTCTGTGTTATACTGGCTTCCCCATGAGCCACCTGCATTATGTGTGCTAATCATAATGTCCCTTAATTCCCTTCTCTCTCCCTCCCCACCCACCCGCCTCAACCCCTTCCCTTTGGTACCCGCTAGTCCCTTCTTGGAGTCTGTGAGTCTGCTGCTGTTTTGTTCCTTCAGTTTTGCTTTGTTGTTATACTCCACAAATGAGTGAAATTATTTAGTATTTGTCTTTCTCCACCTGGCTTATTTCACTGAGTATAATGCCCTCTAGCTCCATCCATGTTGTTGCAAATGGTAGGGTTCATTTTTTTCTTATGGCTGAATAATATTCCATTGTGTATATGTACCACATCTTCTTTATCCATTCATCTACTGATGGACATTTAGGTTGCTACCATATCTTGGCTATTGTAAATAGTGCAGCGATAAACATAGGGGTGCATATGTCTTTTTGAATCAGGGATCTTGTTTCCTTTGGGTAAATTCGTAGGAGTGGAATTCCTGGGTCAAATGGTACTTCTATTTTTAGTTTTTTGAGGAACCTCCATATTGCTTTCCACAATGGTTGAACTAGTTTACATTCCCACCAGCAGTGTAGGAGGGCTCCCCTTTCTCCGCATCCTCGCCAGCATTTGTTGTTGTTTGTCTTTTGGATGTTGGCCATCCTAATTGGTGTGAGGTGATATCTCATTGTGGTTTTAATTTGCATTTCTCTGATGGTTAACGATGTGGAGCACCTTTTCATGTGCCTGTTGGCCATGTGAATTTCTTCTTTGGAGAAGTGTCTGTTCAGATCCTCTACCCATTTTTGAATTGGATTGTTTGCTTTTTGGGTGTTTAGGCATGTGAGCTCTTTATATATTTTTGATGTTAAGCCTTTGTCGGATATGTCATTTATGAATATGTTCTCCCATACTGGAGGATGCCTTTTTGTTCTGCTGATGGTGTCCTTTGTTGTACAGAAGCTTTTCAGTTTGATGTAGTCCCATTTGTTCATTTTTGCTTTTCTTTCTCTTGCCCACAGAGATGTGTTTAGGAAAAAGTTGCACATGTTTATATTCAAGAGATTTTTGCCAATATTTTCCTCTAACAGTTTTATGTTTTCATGACTTACATTCAGGTCATTGATACATTTCGACTTTACTTTTGTATGTGGAGTTAGACAGTAATCCAGTTTCATTCTCTTACATGTAGCTGTCCAGTTTTGCCAACACCAGCTGTTGAAGAGGCTGTCATTTTCCCATTGTATATCCATGGCTCTTTTATAGTATATTAATTGATCATATATGCTTGGGTGTATATCTGGACTCTCTATTCTGTTCCATTGATGTATGGGTCTGTTCTTGTGCGAGTACCAAATTGTTTTGATTACTGTGGCTTTGTAGTAGAGCTTAAAGTTTGGGAGTGTAATCTCCCCTGCTTTATTTTTCCTTCTCATGTGATTCCATATGAATTTTAGAACTATTTGTTCCAGTTCGTTGAAGAATGCCATTTGTATTTTGATAGGGATTGCATTGAATCTGTAGATTTCTTTAGGCAGCATGGCCATTTTGACAATATTAATTCTTCCTATCCATGACCACCTGATGCATTTCCATTTATCGGTGTCTTCTTTAATTTCTCTCATGAATGTCTTATAGTTTTCAGAGATAGGTCTTTTACCTCCTTTGTTAAGTTTATTCCTAGGTATTCTTTTCTTTTTGATGCAATTGTGAATGGAATTGTTTTCCTGATTTCTCTTTCTGCTTGTTCATCGTTAGGATATAGGAATGCAACAGATTTCTGTGTATTAATTTTGTATCCTGCAACTTTGTTGAATTCAGTTATTAGTTCTAATATTTTTTGGGGGATTTACTGATCTGGATGCCTTTTATTTCTTTGTGTTGTCTGCTGTGGCTAGGACCTCCAGTACTACGTTGAATAACAGTGGGGAGAGTGCGTATCCTTATCTTGTTCCCCATCTTAGAGGAAAAGCTTCCAGTTTCTCGCTGTTAAGTAGGATGTTGGCTGTGGGTTTGTCATATATGGCCTTTATTATGTTGAGGTTCTTATCCTGTATACCCATTTTGTTGAGAGTTTTTATCATGAATGGATGTTGAATTTTGTCAAATGCGTTTTCAGCATCTATGGAGATGATCATATGGTTTTTGTCCTTGCTTTTGTTGATGTGGTGGATGATGTTGCTGGATTTTTGAATTTGAATATTGTACCATCCTTGCATCCCTGGAATAAATCCCACTTGATTATGATGGATGATCTTTTTGATGTTTTTTTGAATTTGGTTTGCTAATATTTTGTTGAATATTTTTGCATGTATGTTCATCAGGCATTTTGGTCTGAAATTTTCTTTTTTTGTGGTGTGTTTGTCTGGTTTTGGTGTTAGAGTGATGCTTGCCTCATAGAATGAGTTTGGAAGTATTCCTTCCTTTTCTACTTTTTGGAAAACTTTAAGGAGGATGGGTATTAGGTCTTCTCTAAATGTTTGGAAATGTCCTGTATCTTGACTGTATCAATGTCAATTATCCTGGTTGTGATATGGTACTATAGTTATACTATAGTTATGGTACTACCATTGGGATATAACTGGGTAAGGGGTACAATGGAATTTTTCTGTATTACTTCTCATAACTGCACATGAATTAACAACTCTCTCAAAATTAAACGCTTAATTTAAATAATGTAAGGCAGGCTACATGTAAAAAACAAGTAAATATTAAGAAGAATTTTAGACACATACTCATTGCATTAAAATGGTATAGATATAACACAGTAAGTCATCAACTATAGCTAACCATAGATTATTTATGCCAATGCAGGGAAATGAAAGTAAAGATAAATCAACACATAATCTTTGTTTTTGACCTTAGGATAACAGACATGGCTCTGGAAGTCATCAAAGTTATACACACATGCATAACTTTTCAGCAGACTTACATTACTTGCAATCTCTGATCCAGGGCACAAGCACCTCCCCTACTTTTGAACACCTTTTGTTTCCAGGATGATCTTTTAAAGCAATTGATTATAAAACATATTCTTGACTGTGCCTGAACTATTAATAACTGGGCAAGTTGGTCTTACTGGCAGTAATTATTCAGTAAGTAGTTGAAGGCAAGGGAAATAAAGTGTAAGCTGTCCTTATTGTGAAATGTTACAGGTTGAGTTTGTTCTCCTTGGACCTTGTCCCAGCTGCAACAAAGAATTAAAAGGCAAAGATTTAAGTAGTGAGGTTGAGCAAAAGTTTTATTTGAATGCACTCCAGGGGAGGAGTGGGCTAGAGTCAAGGTAGACTAAGGCCTGGAACTTTTAGGGTGAGGGTCTGTTTATCAAAACCCAGCTGGGAGGCACTTCTTTGATTGACAGGGTGAGGTCATTTGATTGACAGCTCTAGTTATACATTCCTCTTGGTGTGCATGTATTTTTCCAAAATGCATACAGAAAAACCCATGGGGGTGGGGAGCAAAACAGCAATTTCATTTTATTGAGATTATGATGAGGCGTGGTTTGGGCAGTTCTTGATTTTGTTTGATTGCGACCATGCTGGGACCTGGCTGGGACCGGCTTGGTCTGGTCCTGATAGGCAAGAAGTTATCTCCCTGGAGAGCCTTTGTAGTCTTCGCATGGGATCCCCTACCTGGGCAGAGTTTGGGAATTTTTTTTTTCCTTGAACCTTATCTTCCCCTTCCCCAGCTCCTCATGTCTATCTTTCTATCTAACAGAAGGAACACAGAGGGTAATGTGATGACTGCTTGAGATAAATAATTCTCCACTCCCTGGACCATTACCACAGAGATGCACTGAGATTATGATTTCTGTTGCTAACAGTTGGTTAACAACGGGGGTGGTTTCCCATGGTTTTTAATAAAGCTAGTGCTGGCCTTGCATAAGAGTATTTTTGTTTTTGTTTTACACAGCAAATATTTGTTATTGAAGTATAGCTGATATGCAATATTATATTGGCATAAGAGTCTTTCCTGTGACCCAGATGTCATTCAATTCAGGATGCCACAATACCGCACAGTATAATATACAAAAGAATGAAAGTCTTTACAACAGGTGGGAAATGAGCTCTTCTTCCTCATGGAAAGAGGTGTGTACAGGCATATATGACACCATATTGTTCAACTGAATGTTTATGTCCTGATTAGCCACCCTTCTAATGACTCTAAAAGGTTTAGCAATGCCTCCTTCAACCTCTTGCTCTCAATTTTGGCTGCATATTCAAATCTCATCCTTAGAAGTCCTGACTTAATAAGTCTAGTGAGTGCTGGGCATTGGAACTTTGAAAAACTGCTCAGATGATTCTAACTTGCAGCCAAAGTGTAGAGCCATGCTCTAAACTTTGTAGAGCATAGTCCATATGCAAATGAAGAAACCCTCATGTTGCCATGCTCTGCAAAAATTCACTCTTGACTGACTATATGATCAATATTCTAATTTATAATTCTTTCTTAACTTTGCTCCAGTACTTTAAATAATTTCCAGATGAATTCTGGTTTTCCATTCGCAAGTGTCAGTGCATGCCACTGCTTTAGAAGTCTTTGAAGCATTAGTACAGTTATTTGTCTTCAGGGCCAGGTCTTATTCGTGATGACACTGCATATTTATGCTGTGAGCCAGGGCTCAGTTATCACAAAAGATTTGCCCATTGGTTAATAATTCTTGAACCACTTGAGGGCATGGATCTCACATTGTCCTCTCAGGGGCAAAACCAAGGGCATTATGCTCTAGTGGGTTTGATGAAAGGGTTCAGATGCATTGGCCTTAATCACTAAAATTAAATCTGTAGAAAATGGGACTGAAAGATGTTTAATTTTCATTCTACGTTCTTGGTTTAATTAGAGCTCTCTAGTTAAGATGTACATGCATTTGTCTCTGTTTGTTTTTACTGTTCAGTTGTTATTCATGGCCAGCTTAAGAAAATAGAATTTTCTGTCTGGAAGTCACTAAAGTTCCCCACAGCAACCGCCCAGAGCCACCTCCGCAGCCACTTGGGCCAGACTCAGAGGCTCCATCGGCATGCAGCTGCCCAGCACAAGCTGCTAGGGGTCGCCATTCTTGCAGGAGAAGAAGGCAACCAGCAAGCAGTAAGGGACTTTGTTCTACCAGTTGACACATGCGCCACCTGCCTACAGCTACTTCTATCGCCATGAAAAGGCAGAAGAATTTGGTTTAGTCCAGAATCACCCAGACAACCCCTGAGAGAGGGCTTGGGGAGATAGATTTAACCAATCTTCCTGAAAAAGAATTCAAAATAAAGGTCATAACCATGCTGATGGACATGCAGAGAAATATGCAAGAGCTAAGGAGGGAGAATACAGAAATAAAACAATCTATGAAAGGACTTAAGAGCAGACTGGATGAGGTGCAATAGACTGTTAATGGAACCGATATTAGAGAACAGGAATACAGAGAAGCTGAGGCAGAGAGAGATAAAAGGATCTCCAGGAATGAAAGAATATTAAGAGAACTGTGTGACCCATCCAAATGGAACAATATTCACATTATAGGGGTACCAGAAGAAGAAGAGAGAGAAAAAGGAATACTAAGTGTCTTTGAAGAAATAATTGCTGAAAACTTCCCCAAACTGGGGAAGAAAATAGTCTCTCAGACCATGGAAGCCCACAGATCTCCCAACACAAGGGACCCAAGGAGGATAACACCAAGACATATAATAATTAAAATGGCAAAGATCAAAGACAAAGACAGAGTCTTAAAGGCAACCAGAGAGGGAAAAAAGGTCACCTACGAAGGAAAACCCATCAGGCTACCATTAGACTTCTCAACAGAAACTTTACAGGCCAGAAGAGAATGGCATGATATATTTAATGCAATGAAACAGAGCCTTAAACCAAGAATACTGTATCCAGCACAATTATTATTTAAATTTGAAGGAGGGACTGAACAATTCCCAGACAAGCAAAAGTTGAGGGAATTTGCCTCCCACAAACCACCTCTACAGGGTATTTTAAAGGGACGACTCTAGATGGAAGTACTCCTAAGGCTAAATAGATGTCACCAGAGAAAATAAAATCACAGCAAAGAAAGCAGAGCAACCAAATATTAATTAAAGGCAAAAAGTAAAATCAGCTATCTACAAAAGCAGTCAAGGGAAACACAAAAGAGTACAGAATAAAACACATAACATATAAAAAATGGAGGAGGAAGAATAAGAAGAGAAAGAAATAAAGACTCATCAGACTGTGTTTTTAATAGCATAATAAGAGAGTTAAGTTAGATGGTCAGATAGTAAAGAAGCTACCCGTGGACCTTTTGTGACCATGAATCCAATGCCTGCAATGGCAATAAGTACATATCTATTGATAATCACCCTAAATGTAAATGGACTGAGTGCACCAATCAAAAGACACAGAGTAGTATAATGGATAAAAAAGCAAGACCCATCTATATGCTGCTTACAAGAGACTCACCTCAAATGCAAACATATACACAGACTAAAAGTGAACAGACGGAAAAAGATATTTTATGCAAACAATAGAGAGAAAAAGCAGGTGTTACAGTACTTGTATCAGACAAAATAGACTCCAAAACAATGAAAGTAACAAGAGATAAAGAAGGACATTACATAATGATAAAGGGCTCAGTCCAACAAGAGGATATAACCATTATAAATATATATGCACAAAACACAGGATCTCCTACATATGTGAAACAAATACTAACAGAATTAAAGGAGGAAATAGAATGCAATGCATTCATTTTAGGAGATTTCAACACACTACTCACTCCAAAGGACAAATCCACCAGACAGAAAATAAGTAAGGACACAGAGGCACTGAACAACACACTAGAACACATGGACCTAATGGACATCTACAGAACTCTACACCCAAAAGCAGCAGGATGCACATTCTTCTCAAGTGCACATGGAACATTCTCCAAATAGACCACATACTAGGCCACAAGAAGAAACACAGTAAATTCAAAAAAATTGAAATTCTACCAACCAACTTCACAGATCACAAAGCTACAAAACTAGAAATAAATTGTACAAAGAAAACAGAAAGGCTCACAAACACATGGAGGCTTAACAACATGCTCCTAAAGAAACAATGGATCAATGACCAAATTAAATTAGAGATCAAGCAATATATGGAGACAAATGACAACAACAGGACAAAATCCCAACTTCTGTGGGACACAGTGAAGGCAGTTCTAAGAGGAAAGTATATTGCAATCCAGGCCTATTAAAAGAAGGAAGATCAATCCCAAATGAATAGTCTAAAGTCACAGTTCTTGAAATTGGAAAAAGAAGAACAAATGAGGCCCAAAGTCAGCAGAAGGAGGGACATAATAAAGATCAGACAATAAATAAATAAAATTGAGAAGAATAAAACAATAGAAAAAAATCAAACCAAGAGCTGGTTCTTTGAGAAAATAAACATAATAGATAAACCCCTAGCCAGACTTATTAAGAGAAAAAGAAAACCTACACACATAAACAGAATCAGAAATGAAAAAGAAAAAATCAGGACAGACCCCACAGAAATACAAAGAATTATTAGAGAATACTATGAAAATCTATATGCTAAGAAGCTGGAAAACCTAGAAGAAATGGACAACTTCCTAGAAAAATACAACCTTCCAAGAATGAGCAAGGAAGAAAGAGAAAATCTAAGCAGACCAATTACCGGCAATGAAATTGAATCAGTAATCAAAAAACTACCCAAGAACAAAACCGCTGGGCCAGAAAGATTTAGCGGTGAATTTTATCAGACATATGGAGAAGACATAATATCCATTCTCCTTAATGTTTTCCAAAAAAATAGAAGAGTAGGGAATGCTTCCAAACTCATTCTATGAAGCCAGCATCACTATAATACCAAAAACAAGGCAAAGACCCCACCAAAAAAGAAAATTACAGACCAATATCCCTGATGAATGTAGATGAAAAAATACTCAACAAAATATTACCAAACCAAATTCAAAAATACATAAAAAAGTTCATCAATCATGATCAACTGGGATTCATCCCAGGGATGCAAGGATGATACAACATTCGAAAATCCATCAATATCATTCACCACATCAACAAAAAGAAGGACAAAAACCACACGATCATCTCCATAGATGCTGAAAAAGCATTCGACAAAATTCAATATCCATTCATGATAAAAACTCTAAACAAAATGGGCATAGAGAGCAAGTACCTCAACATAATAAAGGCCATATATGATAAACCCACAGCCAACATCATACTGAACAGTGAAAAGCTGAAAGCTTTTCCTATGAGATCGGGAACAAGACAGGGATGCCCACTCTCCCCACTGTTATTCAACTTAATACTGGAGGTCCTAGCCATGGCAATTAGACAAAACAAAGAAATACAAGGAATCCAAATTGGTAAAGAAGAAGTTAAATTGTCACTATTTGCAGATGACATGATATTGTACATAAAAAACCATAAAGACTCCTCTCCAAAACTACTAGAACTGATATCGGAATTCAGCAAAGTTGCAGGATACAAAATTAACACACAGAAATCTGTGGCTTTCCTATACACTAACAATGAACTAATAGAGAAATCAGGAAAACAATTCCATTCACAATTGCATCAAAAAGAATAAAATACTTAGGAATCAACTTTACCAAGGAAGTGAAAGACCTATACCCTGAAAACTATAAGACACTCTTAAGAGAAATTCAAGAGGACACTAACAAATGGAAACTCATCCCATGCTCTTGGCTAGGAAGAATTAATATCATCAAAGTGGCCATCCTGCCCAAAGCAATATACAGTTTTGATGCAATCCCTATCAAATTACCAACAACATTCTTCAACAAACTAGAACAAGTAGTTCAAAAATTCATATGGAAACACCAAAGGCCCCGAATAGCCAAAGCAATCCTGAGAAGGAAGAAGGAAGTGGGGGGGATCTCGCTCCCCAACTTCAAGCTCTACTACAAAGCCAAAGTAATCAAGACAGTTTGGTACTGGCACAAGAACAGAGCCACAGACCAGTGGGACAGAATAGAGACCCCAGATATTAACCCAAACATATATGGTCAATTAATATATGATAAAGGAGCCATGGACATACAATGGTGAAATGACAGTCTCTTCAACAGATGGTGCTGGCAAAACTGTTCAGCTACATGTAAGAGAATGAAACTGGCTCACTGTCTAACCCCATACACAAAAGTAAATTCGAAATGGATCAAAGACCTGAATGTAAGTCATGAAACCATAAAACTCTTAGAAAAAACATAGGCAAAAATCTCTTGGAGATAAACATGAGTCACTTCTTCATGAACATATCTCCCCAGGCAAGGGAAACAAAATCAAAAATGAACAACTGGGACTATATCAAGCTGAAAAGCTTCTGTACAGCAAAAGACACCATCAATAAAACAAAAAGGTACCCAACAGTATGGGAGAATATATTCATAAATGACATATCCAATAAAGGGTTGATATCCAAAACATATGAAGAGCTCACACCCCTCTACAAACAAAAAGCAAATGATCCAATTAAAAAATGGGCAGAGGAGCTGAACAGACAGTTCTCCAAAGAAGAAATTCACATGGCCAACAGACACATGAAAAGATGCTCCACATTGCTAGTCATCAGAGAAATGCAAATTAAAACCACAATGAGATGTCCCCTCACACCAGTAAGGATCGCCACCATGCAAAAGACAAACAACAAATGTTGGCAAGGTTGCGGAGAAAGGGGAACCCTCCTGCACAGCTGGTGGGAATGCAAATTAGTTCAACCATTGTGGAAAGCAGTATGGAGGTTCCTCAAAAAGCTCAAAATAGACCTACCATTTGACCCAGGAATTCCACTTCTAGGCATTTACCCTAAGAATGCAGCAGCCCAGTTTGAAAAAGACAGATGCACCCCTATGTTTATCGTAGCACTATTTACAATAGCCAAGAAATGGAAGCAACCTAAGTGTCCATCAGTAGATGAATGGATAAAGAAGATGTGGTACATATACACAATGGAATATTATTCAGCCATAAGAAGAAAACAAATCCTACCATTTGCAACAACATGGATGGAGCTAGAGGGTATTATGCTCAGTGAAATAAGCCAGGTGGAGAAAGACAAGTATCAAATGATTTCACTCATCTGTGGAGTATAAGAACAAAGAAAAACTGAAGGAACAAAACAGCAGCAGAATCACGGAACCCACAAAAGGACTAATGGTTACCAAAGGGAAAGGGACTGGGCAGGAGGGGTGGGAAGGAAGGCATAAGGGCAGGGAAAAAGAAAGGGGGCATCATGATTAGCATGTATAATGTGGCGGTCCATAGGGAGGGATGTGCAAAACAGAGAAGACAAGTAGTGAGTCTACAGCATCTTACTATGCTGATGGACAGTGACTGTGAAGGGGTATGTGGGGGGGACTTGGTGAAGGGGGGAACCTAGTAAACATAATGTTGTTTCTGTAATTGTAGATTAATGATACCAAAATGAATTTAAAAAACCTATTAAAGACTTTAGCTAGAGTTCCATGAACTGACCCTAGGCAGGTGGAAGATGAAGAGGATATTACTTAAGGGAATAGAATTAAAAAAAAAGAATAAAGCAAGGAAACAGAATGCTGTGTCAGCAAGCAACAGAAACAGATTCTGGCTGACTTGAGTAAAAAAAGTAGGAGGAGGGGGAAGGGGAGAGGGAGAGAAATGGATGAAGAGGGAGGAGAAGAAGAAATTTATGAGAAGGTATTAGATCCTTCCCAGAATCACTAGGAATCCACAAGAAGGAAACCAAGGTGGGTAGGCTCAAAGGGAGACTCTGCAGCCGAAATCACAGGTAAAAAATCCACACCTCTGAGCTGTTTGGTAAAAGGCATCCTGGCCATTTCTGCTGGTGCAGATGGCCCAGACATTGGCCTTTGCAGTAGCTCTGAAGCCATTGCTGCCCAACAGGAAGTGGGAAGCTGCTACCACCGACACAAAGAATGTCCCTATTTTTGGTGACACTAGTTCTCATTTCAGAATCCCTTGTGGAAATGGCTGGCCCGAGACGTATTCATGTGGTAGGTGGCAGAGTTGGGACAAAAGAATTTTCAGGTTCTAAAGCATCATATGGGCCTGCCTTTCCTCGAACCCAGAATGTGAGAAATCCTCCCAACACGTGGGATGTTGGGCAGCCAAAATAACGTCAAATGTCCTCTATAAAGTATATTTTTTATTATGGTATCATTAGTATACAATCACATGAGCAACATTGTGGTTACTACATTCCCCCCATTATCATGTCCCCACCACATACCCCATTACAGTCACTGTCCATCAGCATAATAACATGCTATAGAGTCACTACTTGTCTTCTCTGTGCTATACTGCCTTCCCCGTGCCCCCCGCCTACATTATGTGTGCTAATCATAATGCCTCTTAATCCCTTCATCCCCCTCTTCCCCCCCACCCTCCCCAATCCATTTCCCTTTGGTAACTGTTAGTTAGTTCTTGCGTTCTGTGAGTCTACTGCTGTTTTGTTCTTTCAGTTTTTGCTTTGTTGTTATACTCCACAGATGAGTGAAATCATTTGGTACTTGTCTTTCTCCACTTGGCTTATTTCACTGAGCATAATACCCTCCAGGTCCATCCATGCTGCTGCAAATGGTAGGATTTGTTTTCTTCTTATGGATGAATAATATTCCATTGTGTATATGTACCACATTTTCTTTATCCATTCATTTACTGATGGACACTTAGGTTGCTTCCATTTCTTGGCTATTGTCAATAGTTTTTCAAACTGGGCTCATGGATTCTTAGGGTAAATTCCTAGGAGTGGAATTCCTGGGTCAAATGATATTTCTATTTTTAGTTTTATTTTGTATGATTAATCTACAATTACATGAGGAACATTATGTTTAAGAGACTCCCCCCATCACCAAGTCCCCACCACACAGCCCATTACAGTCACTGCCCATCAGTGTAGTAAGATGCTACAGAATCACTACTTGTCTTCTCTGTTTTGTACAACCCTCCCTGTGCCCCCCTACATTATGTCTGCTAATAGTAATGCCCCCTTTTCCCCCCTTATCCCTCTCTTCCCACTCCCCCTCCCCAGTCCCTTTCCCTTTGATAACTGTTAGTCCATTCTTGGGTTCTGTGAGTCTGCTGCTGTTTTGTTCCTTCAGTTTTTTTCTTTGTTCTTATACTCCACAGATGAGTGAAATCATTCGATACTTGTCTTTTTCTGCCTGGCTTATTTCACTGAGCATAATACCCTCTAGCTCCATCCATGTTGTTGCAAATGGTAGGGTTTGTTTTCTTCTTATGGCTGAATAATATTCCATTGTGTATATGTACCACATCTTCTTTATCCATTCATCTACTGATGGACACTTAGTTTGCTTCCATTTCTTGGCTATTGTAAATAGTGCTGCAATAAACATAGGGGTGCATCTGTCTTTTTCAAACTGGGCTCTTGCATTCTTAGGGTAAATTCCTAGGAGTGGAATTCCTGGGTCATATGGTATTTCTATTTGAGATTTTTGAGGAACTTCCATACTGCTTTCCACAATGGTTGAACTAATTTACATTTCCACCAGCAGTGTAGGAGGGTTCCCCTTTCTCCACAACCTCGCCAACATTTATTGTTGTTTGTCTTTTGGATGGTGGCCATCCTTACTGGTGTGAGGTGATATCTCATTGTGGTTTTAATTTGCATTTGTTTGATGATTAGGAATGTGGAGCATCTTTTCATGTGCCTGTTGGCCATGTGAATTTCTTCTTTGGAGAAGTGTCTGTTCATCTCCTCTGCCCATTTTTTAATTGGATTATTTGCTTTTTGTTTGTTGAGGTGTATGAGCTCTTTATATATTTTGGATGCCAACCCTTTATTGTATATGTCATTTATGAATATATTCTCCGTAGGATGCCTTTTTGTTCTACTGATGGTGTCCTTTGCTGTACAGAAGCTTTTCAGCTTGATATAGTCCCACTTGTTCATTTTTGCTTCTGTTTCCCTTGTCTTGGGAGATATGTTCATGAAGAAGTTGCTCATGTTTATGTCCAAGAGATTTTTGCCTATGTTTGTTTCTAAGAGTTTTATGGTTTCAGGGCTTACATTCAGGTCTTTGGTCCATTTTGAATTTACTTTTGTGTATGGGTTTAGACAATGATCCACTTTCATTCTCAGACATGTAGCTGTCCAGTTTTGCCAACACCTTCTGTTGAAGAGGCTGTTATTTCCCCATTGTATCTCTATAGCTGCTTTATCATTTATTAATTGACCTATATGTTTGCTTTAATATCTGGACTCTATTCTGTTCCACTGGTCTGTGGGTCTGTTCTTGTGCCTGTACCAAATTGTCTTGAGTACTGTGGCTTTGTAGTAGAGCTTAAAATTGGTAAGCATAATCCCCCAGCTTTGTTTATTCTTCTCAGGATTGCTTTGGCTATTCGGGGTCTTTTGTGGTTCCATATGAATTTTAGAACTATTTGTTCCAGTTCATTGAAAATGCTGTCAATGTTCTGATAGGGATTGTATTTAGTCTGTAGATTGCTTTAGGCAGGAAGGCCGTTTTGACAATATTAATTCTTCCTACCCAAGAGCATGGGATGAATTTCCATTTATTAGTGTCCTCTTTAATTTCTCTCAAGAGTGTCTTTTAGTTTTCAAGGTATAGGTCTTTCACTATAAATTGTTTAAGGGATTATTTAACCTCAATATCAGGAAAACCTAATACAGGGTTATATGTGTATATCTGTATCTCTTTAAGGACCATATCTAAGTAGTAATTTATTTGCTTTTCTCATCATTTTTCTCCCTTGGGCAATGTTAGATCCATTTAGTTTTCTGTCTCTGATCCCTAATTTTATGGGTGTCATCCATTCTTGCATTAAAAGTGATGTGGATCCATAATTAAGCCAAAATGCCTCTCCCTTGGTGTGTTAATTCAATTAGTCTCAGCCCCAGAATCCCTGCCATGAGGGAGAGGACTGCAAACACTCAGGTGTGCTTCGTCCAGGAGCAGCCAGACATGTCATGAGCTGTGCTCCAGGAGAAGGCTCCTGACCCACTGCCACTCTCCCTTTCTTTAGGCAAGTAAGTCAAGTGAGGAGCTTTGCAACTTAGGTGCATAAGGAAATAAATTGAGCTGGGGCACCACCAGCTACCCAGGGGAGTCGCATATCTACTTCTATCCCCTGGAATCTTTGTGGTACATTGAGACCGTATGATGCCCCTTTAATGCTTGCTTATTTTCAGCTGGCGGACAGTCCTCTCCACAGCTGCATATAAAGAACATTACCTAGTTGGGCTCAGAATCTTTACAAAGCTGATAAACCCAAAGATAACCAGGCTCATTCCAAGAAATGCATACTAGTAGTGGAACCAGAGTCCTAATTTATTAATTGCAATGAGAAATATATCTGTCAGGCATGCCAGAATAGAATTCAGTTGGCTAGTTGTCTCTTCCTTTAGAAAAAATGTCTAGTTTATAAAACAAGGGTTGCTTGGAGAGTGGACAGAACTTGGGCTGGTGTGGTGGCTTCATGGATGTTAGGGACCAAGTTTCTTATCATTCTGTTTCACCATCTCAGTGTGTGGCTTCCATCTTCATAGTTATTTCATAATCTAAGGTGGCTCCTGGAGGTTTAGCCATCACATCTATGTTGCAGGAAGAGAAGGAGAAAGGGGCAAAAATGACTCCCCTTCGAGATATATCAGATTTCATTAAGCAGCCTTCCTCCATGTCTACTAAAACACTACCATTTTATCTTGCGGGCCAGAAATTGGTCATATGGTTAATCCTTGTTGCAAAGGAGGCTGGGAAATATAGTCTTTTCCTCCATCTGTCAGTGTGCCAAGCTAAAATCCCACATTCCATTACGCAGAAGAAAGGGGAGAATGGATGTAGTGGTAAGCAACTAGCAATTTCTTGAAATACCTACCCCACATGGTTGTTAGGAAGATCGGTATAATACGTAAAGCACTGATGTCCTCCAAAAAATTGGTCATAAACAATTATATTGACTGACAAAAGTTTATGGCAATTGATACGCTTGATTTTTTTATGTTTGAGGGTAATATCCCTTCAGTTGTATTAATAACAACACTGTCATGAAGTAACTAAATATATAATAATAATAGCCCTTTGTTGAATGCCTTTTAGGTCTTGGCATCTTAAAGGCACTCTACATGTACTAGTTCAATTACATTTCACAGCTATCCTTAGGTAAGTATAAGCACCTCTGTTTTATAGGAGAAGAAACTGAGGTTTCAGTAACCAGCCAAAGGTCACATACAAACAGTAGTCTAAGAATGAAACCCTAAATCTGACTCTATATGATCTAATGCCTCCTGACATATTAAAGAGAACAAATTGTAAGCAAAATGAATCTATAATGCTATCACCTGGAGAAAATACATCCCATTTTACCTCTGGCTTGTATGCATATGGCTGTTTGATATATAGTTGTGAGTAAGTGTGCATATCACTTTGCCCTCAGCTGTTTTCATCTTATGAAATAGCTTAAACACTTTCTATGTTTTGAGTTTTCCCAATTATTTTATCTTTTGGATGTCACACTATTAAACCTCTTCTCTGTTGTGGACATTTAGGTCCCAACTGTTTAATAGAATTTTCATGGAAAATGGCAGCAGTTATTAGCATCTTTGCATTTTTTTTCTATGTCTATTGAGTTATTTCCTGTTAACTTTATCTGTGGAAATAATGGCTTGAAAGATAAAAGCATGCTTATGGTACTTGTCACACGTTGCAATATTATTTTCCAAAAGGTTGTTTTAATTTACGCTGCCACCAGAAAAAATGAGTGGTTCCTGAACACTGCAAGCTTACCAGCAATAGAGTTTATATAGAGAGATATAGGTAAAGAGGTAGAAAATGGTGGAAAACAGTATCTCAAAGTAGGGCTCAATTTTTTTTTTTTTTTTTAGTAATGGTAAGTTAAAAAAATCTTCAGTTTTCAAAACCAGTGCAAAACTGGTCCTGTGTTGCACAGGAAAGAGCAAACATAAGTCAAATTGTGATATTTTGTGTGATTTGATAACAAAGGTAGATTTACAGTGAAGTTGATGAAACTTAAGCTTCAGGGCCTCTTGGTTGAAGATGGGCCACTTCCGATGCCCTGGGAGATGCTCTAGCAATGGCCTTAGGTTTTTGTGAAAATTTGCCAGCGTAAGATATTTCAACTGCAATATGTTATGACTATTTTCTACTTGGTGGTTTGCTAGTAAACTGACTCACTTTCTCTCTCTCTCTCTCTCTCTCAAAAAAAAAAGCCCGATTTCTGATAAGTGTTTTTTTTCTGAATTGCCAGTTTGCACTGTGCAAGTACTCCCTCCATGTCTGATTTGAAGCTACCAATAGTCTTAACAAGCACATTACATAATTCCTGAATATGTAACAATCAGCTCTTAAGAACTACTACCTGTCCCTCTGATACATTTCCCTTCCTTCTTTGTGTTGTTGGTATAGCCGGCACAGTCATTTTGGGATTCTATTATGGGAAATTTAAGTTGGTGTTGCATTGAGATTAGACTTAGTGGCATGTATTTATGTGGGTTGAAGGCACTTTCATATTTATTTAAATTATTGATAGACCTCTTGGTGTAGGAATAGGTTCCAGGAATATTCGTACCCCACTGTGCTGACTTACTTGGAGTTGTGCCTGGAATGGGCAGGGCCAAAAGTCCTATCTTGAAATGAAAGTGTGCTACAGGTCCTCCCTGAAGTATGTAGGTAGTGAAAGAGAAACAAGATTTGAAATGCTTAAGAGTTTTAAGCTGGCATGTGGAAAATGATTGGATATGCGAAATTCTAAGGGAAGGATTTGGTTCTTATTGATGCCTAGCTAAAATATTTCTTTCCTGTTAGGAATAAACTTGATAATATAGCTATAAAAGTTCCAACAATTTCTTTAAAGGGAAGTATAGGCATAAATTTGTACTAGCCTTTTAAATAGCAAGTGCATCTAAGCATGAATTGCTACACGTATGTATCACAATATATGGATCATATTTAACATGATACTGAATAATGAGTTGTGAAGGTGAAAGAAAATTTTCTCAACAGTCCTAAGTTAAGAAGCAAGCATTAATCAACCATGCTAGTGATGCTGGGGTTCTAGTTCACAAAGCCGAAGAATGAGCTTCACAAACACTCAAGGTAGGAGAGCAAGATACAGGCTTTTATTTGGAGATAAAGTGAAAGGACAGAGCTCCTTGCTCATGCCAGGAAGGGACAAGAGAGTCCCAGGTGGTGCGTTGTTTAGGGGTTTTACAGGCAGTTGAGGATTTTTTGAGAACATGAAAAAAAGTTTAGGGGTGTGAACTTGTTAAGTGGTCCCAGAATATTTAGAATTAACTTAACACAAACAACTTCCTGCTCTCATGATTTCTCCCTGAGACACCAGCATCTTGGTCTGGCGGCATATCAAACAAGGCCACACATTTGTAGTATTTTTCCTACATGTTTGCCCACATACTTGTTGATCCCTTCCTCATGTGACGATTTTGTAGTACCATTTTCTCTAAAGAGGGTATAAATATAATTCAGCCTGTCCTCTAGTGAGACAGGGACGGTGGGTGTAGTCAGAATAGAGTGAGAGCCCCTACTCCTAAGCGTCCAATCTTTTCTCAGCAGCATGGGTGCGCCTGCGCAGCGAGGCTCCAGACTGCTCCTCTCCAGCGCCCGACCGCTTCTTTTTCCTGCCCTCCTCGGCTTCCCCTGCGTTCGAGCTTTTCCCACCCGGGACTCTCTTGTCCCCTCCTGGCGTGAGCAAGGAGCTCTGTCCTTTCACTTTATCTCTAAATAAAATTGTGACCTGCTCAGCCCCCAAAGTGGGCTGAGGTATTGTTTGCTAAAGAGTAAGTTAAGAATTTCTAACGTCTTAAGTTCTTGGGTATTAAAATGCAATTTTATCTTTAAGGTGGAATCCTTCTTGCCTTTTACTGTGTTGCTTATGCCTGGGCTTACTTGCTAAATTAGTTTGCCCAGTTTGCAAAATCACCTCATCAGATCTGAAGGAGGAAAGACAGCACATAGGCCTGGGCCTTTTAGCATGCTAAGGTGAATCTTACACATGATAATAAATGAATAGCATAATAAAAACATGTGCTATTCTTCTTTATCTGGGGAATATTAACTGATCTCACTGACGAATGACTCTAGAGATGAATGTTTAACACAGAGTTTTGGTAGGGGGTTTCCTTGCGTGTAGTTACATTGCTCTGACTGCAAATATCCTGCCTTGCTTTTTCAGGAGGCCCTCACCCTACTCTGACTACACCCACGGTCCCTGTCTCACTACAGGACAGGCTGAATTATATTTATACCCTCTTTAGAGAAAATGGTACTACAAAATCGTTGTCACATGAGGAAGGGATCAACAAGTATGTGGGCAAACATGTAGGAAAAATACTACAAATATGTGGCAGGCATTACTTAATAAACATGTTACATGGAAAAATATGAAATGAGATGCATGCATTGCATGAATTGACCATACACAATAATCTAATGCCCTTTTGGTCTCTCATAGCATTGATATTTTGCTGGATTCCAGACTAGATGTTTTATAGATGATCCTACACTTTGAATACATTTGATTCATTCTTCATGGTTACATTCACGTTAAACACTTTCTGTAAGACTATATAGGTGATGTTCCTTTTACTAAGTGGATAGTATCAGGAAGCATATGATTGCCTCTTATTGGTGATGCTACTTTTGGTCATTTGGTTACATACAAATAAATCACACAGGGACTGTGTTCACACTGCATGCAAATTATCAGGCAACGCTCAGTGTGCGCAGCAGGAGGTAGTTGCTTTCTCAGGCTCTGGGGAAACTCGTCCAACTACGCCTACACTACTGCCCGCCCGCGTCTCTTTTCTCGGAAAATCAACTCTCAGAACCAGAGAGCCCCTACTCCTAAGCGTCCAGTCTTTTCTCATCAGCATGGGTGCGCCTGCGCAGCGAGGCTCCAGACTGCTCCTCTCCAGCGCCCGACCGCTTCTTTTTCCTGCTCTCCTAGGCTTCCCCTGCGTTCGAGCTTTTCCCTAAGGGGTCAACACAGAGCGCCAAAGGCGAGTCCGCTGGAAGGCCGGGGGCGGGGCGCGGCGGGGCGCGGCACGTCAGTGGCCTTCCGGGGGAAGTCCGCAGCCTCCTGAGCAGCTGATTGGCTTTCAGACTGGCGCCTATCTCGGCCCCCGCGCCAGTTTCGGGCTGGTTGGCGCGGAATCGGGATACTGTGCGTCCATGGCGCCTGTGCACCGCGATGACTGCGAGCTGGGGGCGAGCGGTGAGGGGCGACACCGGGCACAGGGTGCCGGGTTGGGAGTGCGGGGACCGTGGCATGATTATGCAGGTGGGGCGGGAGACTTTGGGGAGAGTGTCTCTTAATTTTTTGTAGGCGCGCTCCCGGGTCGTTCCGGGATTCTTTTTGGGCGCGGACCTAGGTCTTCCCGGGCTGGGACCTTTCAGGCGGGGCTTCCTTGCTGGGCCGTTTGCTCCTGGCAAACCGAGCAACCCTCCTGCGGGTCTTCTGGTGAGGGAGCCTGCTTCACCTCTGTTACTGCAGGTCTCTGGACCTAGCCTGTCTTTCTTTTGGTGAGTCGCGTCCCACGTGCTAGGCACACCTTCATCGAGACTGTCCCGGGTGAGGCAGTCTTGGCTGAAAATATTTATCTACTCCCGCCCAAGGATAATACCCTTGAGGTCTAGGGCAGAACGGATCTACGCCCTCCCCTTTATAGAAACTCCTAGGAAATCTGTTAACGTATTGTAACTAGGCAGGAAAGAAAGCTATACGTTGCTGTCACCATAGGTACAAATTCGTTTTGTTTTTTCAGTAATGGGTTTCTACTTTCTGCATTAACAATTTTTCTTTAAAATTCTGTGGAAAGTTCCTCAAGTGCTGCATAGAAATAGCATCCACAATCTAGTTATCTCTGGTGAACCCTCTTAAAAAATGCATTAGTTCCGCAGCATTTCGTATGCCCTGTATATCATTCCGTTTTCAGTGGTAATCTTTTATTGCCAAAAATAGAATACAAAAATGCAAATGGCTTTGCCTGATTTCTGATTTCTGAACAGTGAGCTAAAGTGTGACTTAACTTCAGTGAACTTCTAACTTAAAATCAGATGCTTCATTTTATTTTTGAGCTCAACCTTCACATCTCCTGTCACTCAAATATATCACCATTAATGAGAACCTGCTTCCTAATCAGCTTCCTTTGCATTCACCTAGTTGTGAATCACATATTTCAATTTGTTCTCCCAGCCTTTCATTTTTTGAGACCTTTTATTTTGGAGAGTCAGCTAGCCTGGATTACAAATGGGATGTAGGATGTGAGTACGTGAACAGTCTTTGCAGCCCTCCATCAGTGATTTGCCACTAAGCCCTTTCTTCACCCAAAAAAGTGTACGTCTTCTGTGAACATCAAGAAATCACTCTTTGGAGGGTACTGTGTAATCTTGAGGCCTCTCTTTAAGTCATAGTGTTGATTAAGTAGTTGCTGGAGACGTGTGACTGGAATTTTTCCTTTGAGCAGACTGAAAGACGGTTGCAGGCCAGTGTCCGCCTGCTTTGGGGAGGATGGGATACCACACACGGTCATTTTTAACCAGATACTTAAACTTTTATATCTGGATCGTTTTCCTGCTTGTTCTTTTTTGCTAGCTTACTTAACATGAAGCATTGGAGACGGATTCCAAAAAGGAAAACCTAGGCCTTTTTTTCTCTTAAGTATTAAAAGGCGGGGTACCTTGGCAATGGCAGTGAGGAGTTGAAAGGCCTGTAACTATCTGCTGTTATATATGGAAAGGGATGAGGGAGAGTTCAGTGATTTTTTTTTAAAAGGTAGGGATTCATTCATTTGTTCATTCAGCAAACGTTTATTATGTACCTAGTAGGCAGTGACATTCTGCTAGGCTGTTGTGTTACAGGGGTGGGTGAGTTGGACATGGTTTATGTCTTCATGGAGTTGAGATGGCAGACATAAAATTATATGTAATGCTCTACTGAGGCTTCCCTGAGAAAACTGCTTTGCTATAGTTTTGCTTTCTAGAAGCTAGCCCATGGTACTGTTAGGTGGGGGGTGTGTGTGTGTGACTACCCTACCCTACATCACACACACACACACACACGGTACTGTTAGGTGTGGGGTGTGTGTGTGTGACTACCCTACTCTACATCTCACACACACACACAAACATTAAGTGAACTTTTCCTGTATTGCTGAATACAAAGTAAGCCAGGCATCTTTATTTAATCCTTAACAACTTTGAGAGGCAGATGTGGTTATTCCCGTTTCACAGGTGAGGGCCTCAGGCAGATGTGGTTATCCCCATTTCACAGGTGAGGACCCTGAGGCCCTGTGTTAATCAGAGACCTTAGGTGTAATATACAGGAACCATGTCTAGGTGATGTAACAAATTCCATTTATTAGAAGGATATTATGTTGTTCACAGAAACTCCAGAGGGCCTGGAGAGCCAGTCTGGGAGCTGTTTAGCCGGGAATAGTGATGAAAGTCATGCCACAAAACTGGTCCTGTGAGGAGGTCATTGCCAACCACAGCCAAGGACTTGATGTTATAGCTTGTACCGTGGGACATTGCTGGCACTGTGGCCCCAGGTACCCAATCCTGCAGCTGTTGCTACTTCTAGAATCTTCTTTTAGCCAACCCCTTTCCTTGTGATAGTAGCTTCTGATTTAAGTAAGGTCTGAGCAGGTGTCCCTAACTGGTAGAGCCTATTTTATATGTCCACGTCCTGTCAGCAAGGGTATCTGGGAAAGAGTATCGGCCTTTTCAGTTTCTATAGTGGGATTGTAGTGGGACTGTGTGTCCCATCAAGACTTATAAGGCGGGAACTTCACAAACTAGTGTTCCTATGTCATCCAGTAAGTGGCACAGCCAGGTTATGCTGCTTCTCGTTAATCTCCTTTCTCTTACTTCCTCTACGTCTCCTGTCAAATTTACCTTCCACAATGACTTTCTCTGGAATTCTGAATAGACCTTGAATTTTCATCCTTTTACAATTTGGCTCATGTTGTTTCCTCTGCTTGTGCCACTTTTTACCCTGCACTCTGATGGTGAAATTCAACTCCTCTTTCTGGGTATGTGTTGGCAACCACCCAGATTTTCCAGCAAAATTAACAGCTCTTCTACATTTCCTCAGTGCTGTGTTGTTGCCTCTTATATGGCTCCCTGTTTATATGATGGTGGGAGCATCAGGTCCTTTTGCTTTACTTGACGGTGAGTACCTTGAGGACAGGCAACTCTGTCTTATGTATAATTGTATCCCATGCTCAGTGGTCATGTTCAGTAGTCTCTGAAACCTTTGCATGTAGGTCTGCTCATGATTTTTTGAAATCATTTGAGTGACACCTGAGATTTTGTGGCTGTCATCATTAAGTACCTTCATTTCCTTAATTTTTACTTAATGTTTTTCAGAAATGGATTTTAAAGTCAAATGTGAAAGTCAAACAGTAGACTGAGATGTTATAAAGAGAGATTCCATTTCCAGAAAGCTAGAAAAAAATAAGATCCCTAATTATGCTTCACCTTTGAGATATAGTTTGCAACAGTTTACTGCCAGCATTTGGTACATGTACTAATATTGCATCTTTTATTTTAGTCAAACACGTCATCAGACACCTTAATGTTGTTATGAACTTTCTAGTGGGTTTGGAGCTTTTGGGATGCCTCTTATCAATACTACTTTTCTGTGCGTACTCCGTTTTATTAAGTAATTAGCACCAGTCTATTTCACAAAGCCTAATTTCACAAAATTAGTCTATTTCACAAAGATGGCAGCCATGCTGAGCCTAACCTCAAGGCTAGCAGGCAGCCCTCTCTGGCTTGACTTGGTCATTCATCAGCTGGTATATGCAAATCTTAATTCTGTGGATGAAATCTTTTCAGTATGTGTGCGAGGTGGTCAGTTGGTAATGACCAAAAGCATGAATAATTCAGAAGTTGAAAGAGCGAACACTGAGGCCTGCTGGTATTTCAGTAATTTTTGACAAAGCACATTTTAATCTTTGTAATTTTTCACTGTTATCCTGTAATGTCATAACCAGCTGAGGGAGGCCTGGAAATCAGTGGAGTCAGGAATCTCCTAGGAACCACCTTTGCTAAATTCTCCCACTCCCCCCCAACTTACTGGCCTTTAAATTTCCAGATACTTTATCTGAACCTCTATTAGGGCGTATGTGTTACTTCTAAAGACTGTTTTAGAGTTAGTTGCTATCCTCCCTTTTTAGAATGTAAGTTTTGCGAATACACAGACCCTATCTTTCTGATCTTCCTCTCCCAGTGCCTAGTACTTAGCAAAGAGCAACAGCTCCTTTGAAGCTTTCAGATGTTGATTAATAGAATATAAAATGAATTGTTCTTTTATTACAACTTAAGGCCTGCCATTTCTGATGGAAGGGTTATGGACTGATGGCTGTATCTCCTCCCTAGTGTCTCCATCGAATGATCAGTTGAATTTGGAATTGTCCTCATTTTGGAAAAAATGTTACTTTCAGTTGTTTTAACTTGGTCTTAGAGGAAATTTCTGGAGAGTCACAGGAACTGCAGATAGCTTTGTGAACTATTTACCTTATAAAAAGTATCCATTGGTATAATAGTAAGGTTGTGTGTCACTATTGGCTAGAAACTTTGCTTTTGAGGGAAGATGGCTGACAGTTTTGTAAAATCTCATGTAAATTTGGCTTTTTTCCAGCAGCATCAGATTCAGGGAGTTTTGTAGCTTCTCGATCCCGGAGAGAAAAGAAGTCAAAGAAAGGGCACCAGGAAGCTCTAGAAAGACTGAAAAAGGCTAAAGCTGGTGAGAAATATAAATATGAAGTAAGTAACCATTTTTCTGTTTTTCCTCCTGTGCTTCATCTGATTCACAGCCTGTCAGGTAGTCAAGTCATCTTTGTCACTGATTAGAAATATGCATACATTTCAAGTTTGTTGTAATGGTAATTTTAAAATATTGAACAAGCATGGACATGTGGATTTACAGATTATAGTGACTACTCTGCCCTTAAAGCTCCTTCAAGTGTAAGGAGCCTTACAGTAAGAGTAAGGCACGTTACAGATGCCTTTAAAATTCTGAAATGGAAGTAGCTCTATATAGTCTTGCCTTACTGAGCACACTGCATCTCTGGTAAGTCCCATGGCTTTGTTGAGGCAGTGTAGAGATGCTTTTACTTTTAAGTCTAGCTAAGTACTCATCCTTGGAGAGAATTGTTCTTCCTGATTTCATTTGCAAGGGGACCTGTGGTGGGGTCTTGCACCTTACTTCTGCTGTGTCTTATGTGTACGATTTAATGTGATGCCCTTCTGGCTGTGTTTCTCTATTGTTTATGGCCTTCAGGTTAAAAATAAATAAAACAGTGGTTATCATACACACAACATTGTCTAGCTTCACTTCAACGCACTCCCAGAGTAACTTAGCTGCTTCAGGACTAGAAAGTTATTACTTAATGCTAGAAAATAATAACAACAAGTAATACTCTCTTTGGCTACCACTGTTCTAAGTGCTTTTGCAAATACATTCATTTATCTAGTCCTTCCAATAAACGTATCAAGTTAGGTACTATGATTAACAGCATTTTGCAGGTGAGCTATCTGAGGTCACAGTGGCAGAGCCTTGATTGAACCCAGGCAGTCTGGCTTCAGAATATGCTTGTTTAACCATATCCTATACTGTATTGGGCAATTAAGCAAGTAGAAGAGGATTTTTGTCATTTGGCTCCATTCATTCAAGTTAAGTGAATCAACCAGGTGGTAAAGGGTTGTTAAAAGGAGTATAGTAAAGCAGGAGTAAAGCATTTTGGATATAGGTACTTCTGTAAAGGAGTTCTCTGGGGCATTTCAGATGTTGACACAGTGTGAGTGATTTTATCACTGATGTTAATTGCGTGGCTCTAACAGTTCATGCTGAGCTATAGCAGTGTTTTTAAAGATAGAGTCAAAATTACTTCTTACTCAAAGTGATTTTTAAAAAGTTTTCTGGTATCTTTTGGTAGTATATAAGTGAGTTGCTTAAATAAGAGAGAAAGTATGTCTCAAAGTATGTCTTCAGCCAACAAAAATAATCTTGCCAGTTCCCTCCCTCCCAAAACAAAATTGATCAGAAATAGTCATGGGACTAGTTTGTGTTTGGGTTGTCAGAAACTTCATTTGGTAGGGCAGGTGATTTCTGTTACCAAATGCTGAAGGGTCAGATGGTAATTGCCAGTGATCCCTGTAGAATAAAAAGGAGGGGAAAACTAAGCCTAATCCTGTAACGTTATAAGCCTTGTAGGTGTAGCAGGAATCCAGTCAGCTCTGCCCATCGGGCCCAAGGCTCTGTGTGTCCATGTGTATTTTTCCTACTGTTTTAGCTGTTCGGGTGGAGTTAGTCATTTCCTTCGCCACACGTCCTCACTTGAAAAGGTGAATTCTCCAGAGAAGGAGGGAGTTTTTCATGAAGTATCTTAAGTTCTTGCTAACTAGCCTGCTAAATTGTCATCTTGAGTCCATGCATGGCCTGTCACCATGGCCCTGAGGTGGTGTGCATTGTTTCGATTTGTTGCTTTAATTGTGCTGAGTTAGTCTGCTCTATTCACACCAATAGTTCATGGTATTCTGGCCATCGGGCAGCTCGTGTGATTAGAGGACTTGCCCTTCGCATAGCTCAGCATTTAAGTCTCTGCAGTCTCAAGATCTGAGAATGGTAGGGGATCAGTTTAATGCAAACAGGGGTCACTCAGAAGCCATTTCTGGTGTACCTGTAGAAGGAGTGTCTCTATTTTGCTGATTTTTGGAGGGGGATGGAAGGGGGAGGTTTTCCTTTTGAATTACATTTGGTTGGTCGAACAGTTACTAAAATTATCATGTATTTGTAGGGCAGCATCTGTTAGTGGAGAAGGAGGTGGCATGCCTTATAAGTTTGCTGAGTACAGGCGAAACCAGTCTAGAAATTACAAGTGAATAATCCCCACAGCAGCTAATGAAGAATTGGCTATAATTCAGTTTGTTTTTTTCTGAAGTAGATGAGTAATTGATGGTGTGACAAGTGTATTATGCTAATGGAATCATTTAATATCTTATGTTAACACCCACCTAAAAGGAACACTAAGTTAATTGATGCCTATTTAAGGAAAACCTTGTGGTGGTTGTTGAATGTCAGAACTCAGGATTTGGTGGCAGCTACTCCTTCAGGCTGCCATTCCAGTTTCAATTTGACGATTTCTTCATCAGAATTGTTTAACACTTTCACTCCATTTGAAGCTCTCTCAAACTTGTGTGATGGCAGGTTGAGGACTTCACAAGTGTTTATGAAGAAGTTGATGAAGAACAGTATTCGAAGCTGGTTCAGGCACGCCAGGATGATGACTGGATCGTAGATGATGGTATGTGGGCAGAAATGGCCTGCCAGGCGCCAGGCATTGTGTTAATTGCTCTTTGTAGATTTTCATGTGGTGCTTGGGCAGATGTAAGGCACTGTTAAGATCATACCTTTGGTTTTGGATATTCCCCCAAATACATTATTTGATGGCACAGAAGCAGAACGATAGAAAGGTATTTGAGGGCATTTGGGAGAATCCAGGCACATAACCTCAGGATATAGTATAAATTCTCTAGGAAATGACTGTGTAGGATTTGGGAGGAACCACGTGCCTGTTGAGGGGGTGTGTCGGATAAGAAAAACTGCCTCACAGAATGGCTGTGAGGATTGCCCGAAGCTACATGCACCAAGAGTAACTTGAGCAGTGGAAAGTGGCAAAGGCTGGTCCTGATGTTCTTACGCCCCTGTGGTAAGCTCACTGGTTCTCGTTTGCAGTGTGTGACTTGGTGGGCATGTGAATTCTGACCATAGGGAGGGGTGTAGAGAACACCTGCGACTGTATTTATGTTTTTACTTCTCTAATTGGACTCAGCTGTATTGCCAGTTTTCCCTGGTAGACTGGCGCTTTCCTGGGCTCTTGGTGCTCTTGATTCTTTTACTTTTTATTCTTCTGGTAAGAGTAAAACTACTGCGAAGCATTGCATTGTGGCAAACCTTGAATCTGGGCTAAATTATTTCCGTGGCTTACTTAGATAGGCATAGTATATATATATCCTTTAGTTTTGACTCAGAAAACCTGGTGTGTTTCATCTGACACCTGTTTGAACAGGATTTCCTGCTGCATTTAAGATTGGCACAGGCTAGGAGAATATCTGAATGGGTTATAAGAGGGTTTTTTTTGTCATGGCAAAAATATTAGCCACTTTTAGAAAATTGATCCTGATACTAAAGTTTGTTCCTGCAGATGGTATTGGCTATGTGGAGGATGGGCGAGAGATTTTTGATGATGACCTTGAAGATGATGCCCTTGATTTACACAAGAAAGGTACCTACATTTTGTTTCTTTTCAAGAGAGTGGCA
Source organism: Manis javanica (assembly GCF_040802235.1). Taxonomy (NCBI): domain Eukaryota; kingdom Metazoa; phylum Chordata; class Mammalia; order Pholidota; family Manidae; genus Manis; species Manis javanica. Next base: position 17,963,188 of record NC_133174.1, read on the forward strand.
TTTTGAGATTTGAAGCATTGTTTACATTTGATATTACTTGGTACTTTGACACAGCTTCTTTTTTTTTTTTTTTTTTTGAGAGGGCATCTCTCATATTTATTGATCATATGGTTGTTAACAACAATAAAATTCTGTATAGAGGACTCAATACACAATCATTAATCAACCCCAAGCTTAGTTCTCAATAGTCTCCAATCTTCTGAAGCATAACGAACAAGTTCTTACATGGTGACCAAGTTCTTACATAGTGAGTAAGTTCTTACATGGTGAACAGTGCAAGGGCAGTCATCACAGAAACTTTTGGTTTTGATCACGCATCACGACACAGCTTCTTTTAAGGGAAAAGGACCTGCCTACCACAATTGTTTTTATGTATAGAATATGTTTCGATATTGAGAGAAGCGTAGTTACATAGAAAATTAAATATAAAAAGCAAAACCAGCACCAGGAAATGAAGTTTCATGTCTTTCTTAGCCAAAGAGTTTGATGTTTTATTTTGGAATTTTCAGTCCTGTGGTCATTTTACACTTGCCTCTTTTGAGGGCTGCCACAAGTGATGTCTTTTAATTCCTACTGAAATGATGTGTGTGGAATTTTAGCTCTGTGATAATAGTACAGTACAATAACACTGTTTAGAACTTAGAGTAATCAGCTTGCTTTGTTTAGTTGAGATTTAAAATGATGTGAATGAATGTGTCAGATTTCCTTAGCTATACAATCATTGGCAAAAAAATTTTTGAGTAAACAAGCCTTATTTATTTCCTGTAAAATGAGAAGGGGAAATTCTCTTCAGTACTTTTGTTTGTTCAGTTATTACCACCAAGTGGTAGATCACAGGTCAGCAAACCATGGCCCACTCAACAGCCTTTTTATTTTTAAACAGCTTTATTGAGATGTAAGTCACATACCTTACATTCACCTATTGAAAGTGTACAGTTCAATGGCATTTAACATTGTCCCAGAATTGTGCAGCCACCACCGCAATCAGTTTCACATTTTCATTACCCCAGAAGGAAATGATGCCGGTTACCATCCAGCCCTTGAGCTAAGAAGGGTTTTTACACTTTTAAAGAGAAAAGAAGATTACAAAGAACATTCTTTGCATTCAGCCTGAGAGAGGTATATGTGGTCACAAAGCCTAAATCTGTGCTGTTTGCCCTTTTTAGAAAGTCTGGACCCTAATTTGTAGATTGTTAGCATTTTGCAACATTTGTTCACCTTGGCCCTATTCTCCCTTCCCAACTACACACAAAGAACACACACACACACACTTCTGGTTTTGGTGGATCTGTTGAGAAAGTAAGTTGTAGGCTCCAGGACACATCACCTCTGCATGCTTTAGCCATGACCTCCTAAGAACTAGGACACCTGTTTCTTAGCTGCAGTGCCATTTTCATGATACTATCTAATATGTTGGCCATATTAAGATTTCTCCAGTTAGCCCAGTAATGTCTTGTATGGCCTCTTTTTAAAATGGAGAGAGCACTTTGGTTTTTGTGTCTCTTTAGTCTTCTTTCGTGTAGAACAGTACCATCCCTCTGGCCTTTTCTTGGGTCTTTCATGATGTTGACTTTTTTTATAAAAGTATTGTTGATATACAGTCTTATGTTGGTTTCAAATATACAGCACAATGGTTCAACAGTTAGCTCTGTTATTAAATCCTCACCCCCTCCAGTGTGGTTACTATCTATCAACGTAGTAAGATGTTACAGGATCATTAGATACTGATATTTTTAAAGCAACCAGGCTGGTTTTGTTAAATGTCCCACAATCTGGGATTTGCCTAATTGCTTCTTCAGGTTAACTGTTTTGACAAATATAACAATATAGATGAAGTTGAGTCTTTCCTGCTGATCAGATCATGGGCACATAAGGTCAGACTGTCCCATTATTGGTTGGATCTTTTGGTTAAGATGATGTTTGTCAGATCCCTACCTTTCTACCTTTGTAATTAATGCAAATAAGGGATCAAATTTGAGACTGTGTATACATTCCTTTTCCACACCAACTTTCCCCAGTGCTGTCAGTATCTACTAATGATTCTTTCTCTCATTAAAATTATCACTAAAATTACCACATGGATTTCAGTAAAATTGCTGTTATAATTTAGTATTGATTGTCATAATATTTCTTCTTGATGTTCAGGTTATCCCAAATTTGGTAGTGGGATTCCATTTGAGCTGACTTCTGTGTCCTTTTGACGTGACCCCATCAGTCTTCAAGCATTTCCTTGCTGTTGGGGCCAATAAGATGTTTCAGGTTCTCCTTGTGTTATTTCTGTCCCAGACCTTGAGTCAACCATTTTCTCCAAGAGTCATGGTTCTTTTTAGTGGAGAATGGTGTTCAGATCTGGGGGTTGGATATGTTCATTGCTACTGGGATGTAGTAGTTTCTAGGCCTTTTCAGTGAACAACAGCATTGGGAGATTTTATATATATCTATGTCATGATTTCCTACTGCGACATTAGATTCAAATCCAACACCACAGTTCTTTTTTTTTTATTAGAGGATCATTGATACACAATCTTTTTTTAAATTTTTTATTAAGGTATGATTCATATACACTCTTATGAAGGTTTCACATGAAAAAACAATGTGGTTACTACATTTACCCATATTATCAAGTCCCCACCCATACCCCAATGCAGTCACTGTCCATCAGTGCGCAAGTTGCCAGAGATCCACTATGTGCCTTTTCTGTGCTACACTGTTCTCCCTGTGATCCCCCACACTGTCGATACACAATCTTATGATGGTTTAAAATACACAACACAGTGGTTCAACATTTGCCTGTATTATCAAGTCCTTACCCCCTCCAGTGCAGTCACTGTTCATCAACGTAGTAAAATGCTACAGTCATTAACTGTATTCTGTATTCTCCGTGCTGTACTACCGTCCCTGTGACCAATCTATATTGTGATTGTGAATTATTGTGCCCCTTAATCCCCTTCTTCTACCACCTTCCCTAGGCCCTCCTTCTTTCTCTTTCCCAATTATTTGTGTCTACCTTCACCCCCAGTGAAAATGCTTGTCTTCTAGACTCTACACAAGAGAATGTTAGAAATTTAAGAATTATTAAATCAATATCTGTACCAGTGACCTTTCTAGGTAAAGTTTTTAATTTCTTTGCAGTTTTACTTGTTGTAGGCATATATCCTACTAAGTATGTATAGTCAGAGTATTGTATTCAGAAGGTATATGAAGAATTTTTTTTTCTGTGTGCTGTATTATCAATTTGTTACAGAGGTTCATTTGTTTTTGTTTGTATTAACATTTAAGGTTTTAAAAAATCATTTGGTTTTAATTTTAGTTTTTGTAAATTGAATATTATAAAACATTTCAATGATTTAAGAATCAAAATGATATCAAGAGAGAGACTCAGGTAAACCTTAATTCTCACCACTATGCTTTCTACTTCATTTTGACCCATCTCCATAGGTAACCATTTTAAATAGTTTCTAATTACCCCTTCTGTGTTTTCTTTTACAAAAAAATAAGTATGTGTATATTTTTTTAATGTGGCATGTTATTCATTCATTGATTTAATAGTTAAATTACAATATGTGGACCATTATCCTGGTTTCTGCCACCATGTGTAATGTAGGCACTCTCTCCAGTGGTACTGTCTGTTAGCAGTGTGGCTAATTGTGTATTCCTAGTTTTTGTGAGGTCAGGAAGAAGGGAATGAGATGAAACAATGCACTTTTTCATCTTCCCTAACTGAGGAGCCCCATGTTAGAGTTCTGACTATGTTGTGAATTGTATCAACTTGAGTGAGTCCCATCTCTTATCTGGACATCAGTTTTATCAGCTCTAAATGAGGTGGTTGCACTGGACAGGATGGTTCTTGAGGAAAGGACCGACATCGCGGTCGTGTCAGTGCCAGTTATGCCAGTAGCAAGCATAAAGGAAGTATGTAGTATTTTTTGAATAAATGGAGCTATCTGTGTTTCCATGATCATTCTTGCTACCTCTTCCCATGAATATATCAGTAAAGAGAATGACTTGGCATTCTGAGGAGAGGTAATCTTAGAAATCTTTATTTGGTTCTTTGCCACCATTTACCCCCAAGTCCTCAGTGTTCCAGTGCCCCTCATGGGGACCCCCTCACAGTGAAGTCCCCAGATCTTAGTAAGGGAAATGGATTTCTGCAGTCTACTTTAAAGACTTAGAAGAAATTGTAGAGTTTTGCCTAGAAGGAAAAGGTCAACTCTTTATGGTGTGGATCCTGGCATGTTTTCAAATAGAGATGGAAAAATATCAGCTAAGTCTCAATAAAGAAAAATCAGTGGGAAAACAAATTAAAGAGGTCAGAAAGGGAGCACGCACTTAAATGTAGAATTCTGTCTCAAACGTTAACTCTTATTTTTTCTGCTGTTTCTTTTTGTCCTTCTATCTAAATCTTACTAATGTACAATGGTGACATTAAAGCCTGATTATGAAACCTTCCTTGCTATTCAAACTTCTACTGACCTTGTTGATACTTTATATTAGGACCTCTCTTTTGTATACTAAACCTTTTGACTGTGTTTTCAAACTGCCAAATGATCTCAAGAAAAACACTCTCCTGTCTTAGATTTTCTCATACATGCCGTACAAACCTTTTCACAGTCTTAGAGGCACACGGAAAAAATGTCTTTTTTTACTGTGGTAAAATACACATAAAATCTATCATGTGACATTTAATAATTAATAGTATTTGCAACCATGACCATTATCTGTTCCAGAACATTTTTACAAAAATTTTGTTATCATTAATCTACAATTACATGAAGAACATTATGTTTACTAGGGTCTGTCCTACACCAAGTCCCCCCAACAAACCCCATTACAGTCACTGTCCATCAGCATAGTAAGATGTAGAATCACTACTTGTCTTCTCTATGTTGCACAGCCCTCCCTTTTCTCCCACCCCCCACATTATACATGGTAATCATAATACCCCCTTTCTTCTTCCCCGCCCTTATCCCTCCATGCCCTCCCATTCTCCCCAGTCTCTTTCCCTTTGGTAACTGTTAGTCCATTCTTGGGTTCTGTGATTCTGCTGCTGTTTTGTTCCTTCAGTTTTTCCTTTGTTCTTATACTCCACAGATGAGTGAAATCATTTGGTATTTGTCTTTCTTTGCTTTCTAGAACATATTTATCACTCCAAATTGAAACCCATACCCATTAAGCAGTCACTCTTCAGTCTCCCTTCCCCCAGCTCTTGGCAACAACTAATCTGCTTTCCATCTCTGTGGATTTGACTGTTTTGAATATCTCAGATAAATGGAGTGATATCTCAAATAAATGGGGTCTTCCTTTCATAGCGTCTGGCTTCTTTCGTTTAGCATAATGTTTCAATGTTAACTCATTTGGCATGTATCAGTACTTCATTCCTTTTGATGGTTGAATGATATTTCATTGCATGGATATGCCACATTTTGTTTATCCATTTATTAGTTGATGGAATTTGGGTTCTTTCCACCTTTTGGTTATTGTGAATAGTGCTTCTGTGAACATTAGTGTACAAATTTTTGTTTGAACACCTGTTTCCAATTCTTTTGGTATGTACCTGGGAATGGAATTGTGTATATGTGTGTATTTTTTATTTCTTTTTCTTTCTTACACCAAAGATTTTCTATAGATACTTTTGTACTTTGTACTACTTTTTTGCTAAAGAAGATAACCCTGAAAACCATTCCATGTTAGCATGTAGAGATCTTATTGGCTTATTTCTATATAGCTGCAGAGTGTTGTATGGATGTGTCATGGTGTATTCAAATGGTTTCCTTGAATGGACATTTAGATTTTCAATAATTTGCTATTACAAATAGTACCTCACTGAATAACTCTATGCATATGGTGTTTTCCTCAAGGAAAATTCCTAGAAGTGGGATTGCTGGCTGAGAGGGTAACTACATATGAAGTTTGATGAGCTGTTACTACAGGAGTTGTCCTATTTTACACTCCCATGAGCAATGTCTGAGTGTCTGTTTAGACCCCATCACCTTACTAACAGAGTGTATTGTCAAACTTTTGAATTTACCACTCTCATATGTGAGAAATGACATTTTAGTGTGGTTTTTTCATTTACATTTTCTTTATGCATTTCACATTTCTTTTCATTAATAGCTGTTTATGTATATTTTTATGTGAACTATATGTTTGTGTTTATTGCCCACATTCCTTTTGGACTTTTGGACTTTTTTGTATCAGGGAATTTTTTTTACCAGGGAAATTGGTCTTTTACCTGCAAAACATATTGCAGAAATTTTCTCCTGTTTTGTCTTTAAATTTGTTTCTGGTATAGTTGAATTTATCAGTCTTTTTTTCTTGCAAATGGGTTTTGAGTCATAGTTAGGCTTTACCCATACCCAGGTTACAAAGGAATTTGCCTTTTTTATTAAAGTACTTGTATAGTTTCCATTAAAAAATTTTTGATCTGTTATCTTTTTGGTGTTCATACTGGTTTACTTCTGTACAAAGGGGTAGCCAACACAACTTATTAGAAAGTTCATATTCTCCCCACTTTTATTATATGATAAATTTCCTTAAGTGTTTGGGTCTTTTTCCAGACCATTTTTGGTTTCATCTGGTCTGTCTGTTCATATGGCACTGTCACACTGTATTAACTGTTCATTCTAGGTCTTTTTGAGGTAGAGACTATTCTGGGATGAATCAGAAAGTGAGAGTAAAATTGTCTGGATTAGAAGAGTTCGTAGGTGATTTACACACGGCCAGAAGAGAAACATAGGGCACAAGTTGTTCTTTACTGAGCAAGTGTGTCTGTGCTGTTTAGTGTTGCTACCACATGCTGCATGTACCTTATACAATGGAAATTAGGATGCTACAATATTGTAACTGGTAATACTGTTTTTTCATAGTTCAGTTTTCCTGTCATTCAGTGTAAAAAGCACTAAAATGATGATCTCATGAAGGCCACTAGGCTAATCTCCTGGTTCCAGATGAGCCTGATCTTTTTATTTTGGTGGTGAAAAACAAAAAGACCCTACCTTTTTAAAAGCTTTTTATTCACATTAACAATAGCAATTAAACAGTCACACTTAATAACATATACTGATATTTAACTAGTATTTCATCAGCTTCGTAATAACATTTGGCCCAAGTTTTCCTGAATTAAGCTCATTTTAAAGATTCTTCCCTGTGTGCCTTGTATAAAATCTCATATTTTTGTATTTTGAATTCTTAATGCTTTTCTTCTCATTCTCACATCTAGAGGGCAGGGGACTAGGCTTTTAGTTTTCCATTTTGATTTTTGCCAGTGCATGTTTCTAAATAATTTATATTCCAACAGGAAAAGATGACAAGTCACGAAACAAAACCAAGAGGAATGTGAGGAAGCCTGCGGTGACTAAGCCAAACAATATCAGGTCAATGTTCATTGCTAGTGCTGGGAAGAAGACTGCAGATGTGAGTTTCATGGTTTTCTTATATTTTGTCTTTTCCTTGTCAAAGTGATTTTAATGTTTGATACAGATAATAGATTTCTCAGTGAATTTAGTTACCTCAGTGTTTAGAAGTTCAAGATAGAAAAGAAAGTTGGATTGAAAAGCTGACCTGACAGTGTTTATTTTGGTGATGAGCAGGAGGATTGTGGAATGAGGGTGAATAGAGAGGATGTGAGCCCTAGGTTGAGGAGTTATGTGTATATGCAGGTGGTTGTTAAGATCTGTGAATAGTGGTTGAGCATGCAGAGTGAGGACTGACGAGGCGAGGACCGACTGGTTGGGTTCTTCCTTTCATAGACATGTGGTCTGGGTGAAAATGTGAAGTGCAGGGCTTTCTCACACTACCTTCTTTTCTTATTTCCAGAAGGCTGTAGACTTGTCCAAGGATGATCTGCTAGATGACATTCTACAAGACCTGAACACTGAGGTAAGTGAATCTCCAGTTGTCAAATATGCAGGGGACATAGGCTGAAGAAACAATTCGGTAATTATACAAAACACCATTGCTAGAATCAGAAACGAAAGATTCAAAAACAACACAACCAACGAAAACACCCATAAAGCAAAATTTTAAAAAAACCTTCAAACTGGCTTCTTCTCATCATGTTAGGTCAGTTTCCAGCTGTTGTAAGCCGTGCGATTGTGTAGATGGGGCTTCGTGGGGGTGTGTTTGAGGTAGTGAGCATACACATACGAGTCACTTCTGGGAATGCACACTGCTTGGTGTTCTCTTGCTGCAGTGCATGTTTCCAAAATAGATTGAAGCTTGTCAGTCTGCACAATCAGGCGTGAGATATTCTCTTGTATTCTGAATGGGGTGAAGGAAGAGCCGGTGAGGTGTCCCTGAGGGAACTCAGATGGGCTCAGCTGCACTGGGATTTTGCAATATGGGTCTTTCACGTAAAGACTAAACTCACTGAGAGGTGTGCTTCTTTCTAAATGACTCTTCATTAAAATGCCTAACACCAACACCATATAGTGCTAGCTTGATGATTTTTAAATGTAATGTTCTGAAAGTGTAAGGAAAAAGTATGTTATGTTTTAGAAAAAAATTGGTGAGGGGTGGTTGCAGTATCTATTCTGGTTGTCTAGTGAGTCTGTGGTATTGTTGCCATAGTAACTGGTACATGAACATAGATCTCTAGGGGGTGCAGGAAAGGGGAAAAAATGCTTTGCTCCTTGGGCTTTAATGGGGGAAGAAACGTACTTTTTCTGTCTTGTGGTAAACCATGCATGGCAGTGAATGTCAGCCTTACTCCTCTTTCTAGGCACCCCAAGTAACTCCACCACCTGTAATGATACTGAAGAAGAAAGGGCCCATTGGAGCTACTCTGAATCCTTTCTCTGTGCACACCCCCAAGGTAAAGTCTGTGGAAGTACCTTCAGTCTTGATTTATATTATTGCTTAAAACTTACTTTGTTGCTTTTTTGTGTGAGGGAAGTGCCTTTAAATTTGTTCCTGATTTTTGTTTTAAATTAGGACTCACATTTCATTCTGTAGTTCAATGTATTTCAAAAATAGCATGTGCCTGCTTTTTCTTACAGTAAATTTTATAGTAACTGGTATGTGTTTATTACAGTTATTACAACTGCTAAATTCAATGATTTTCCTCCTGGAAACAAGTATTTTTTTGTCAACCTAGGTAACAGTAAAATAATTAAAGCTGTTGCATTACTAGTATGTAAAATCATTTTATAAATGGGAACTGTCATTATCTCTGGTTAGAGTAGGACAGTTGGGTATTTTCAGTATGTAGGTCTAACTGATTAAATATTTAAAAATGTTTACAGGCAGTTCCTTCAGGAAAAGCTGCTTCCTCTGTCTCAAGGAAGGAGCCTCCATCAATTCCTGTTCCTATTAAACATGTTGAATTTGCTGGTAAGTCTGCTGTCAGGCGTTAAGTGTAGGGGTTGTGGAGCAGTTGCAAAGTGCTGTCAATGGAGGCCCCTTGAAGTAGGAAGTGGAGACAATTTTGAAGGTATTGTGAAGTTTAAGTGCAAAAGATTTGAATTCACAGCAGTAAAAGTTAAAAACACCCGCTTTAGAGATCGAAGAGAAATGCAAATAAAGCATGGGAAAATGGGTAGGCTGCCTTTGCTGGGGAAGCCTTTGTGCTCCATGGCAGCAGTACATGATGGGAATGTGTGATAATGCTTGCAGGAGAGCCAGTGGCCGCTTTGCGTACAGATGACGATGAGTCTGGGGCAATGGATTTTGAAGATGGTGACTTTGATGAGCCCATGGAAACTGAGGAGGTGGCTGTGGAGCCTGTGGTGGCCAAGACTGGGGATGAAGAGAGTGAGCCAGTAGAGGGTGTGAAATACGAGGCAGATTGTGGGACTGGGACCGCATCCTACTTGTAAGAGCATTTTATGACTTTTCTGTCAAATAACCCTGCAATTATTCTGGATTTTGAAAGGTTTTTGAAAATGTGATTTCTGCAGAGGAAGTTTTCTCCCAGAAGTCTCTTGGGACATTGATCAGGAAGATGGCAGTACTTTCTCAGCTCAGGAAGTTCAGGTGGATTCCAGTCATCTCCCCCTGGTAAAAGGAGCAGATGAAGAACAAGTGTTTCAGTTTTATTGGCTGGATGCTTATGAAGATCAGTACAGCCAGCCAGGTAACCACACATATGCTAACTGTGTATCTAATACAGAATAGCACCTTTCCCTTAAATGCTTTAGTGATTCTAATTGGTACAGGTTCTGCCCTCACATACAGGCGTAGTAAGAGAGCAATGCTCATTCATTGTAAAATGCATGAGCACCCAGATGGAAAGGAGCTGCAGTGTGAATGATCCTTAAAGGTGATTTTTCTAAAAACCAGTTATATATGGTTTTGGAATGTGTGCTTGTTGTTCATCTTAGATGCATCTGAAGTTACAGTTAGGCACTTTACTTTAAATGGAATCAATCATTACTTTGTTCTTTTACTCAGTAAATTGACTATCTGTTGTGCCAGTCACTGAAAGGGGGTGAACAAGCTGGACAGATTCCCTGTCCTGAAGGAGAGTCCATTCCAGTGGGGTGAGAGTGGGTGGGGGGAAGTAGGTGCTAGATACAGTAAGTTGATAAATGGTGTAAAAGCAGGCAATTGGGGATGGCTAGGGAAGGACTGTCTGAGGAGATCACCATTGGGCTGAGACTGAAGGCACAGTGCAGAGCTGAGCAAAGAGTATTTCACCCTGAGGAACCAGCATGCACAGAGCCCTGGCGAGAGAAAGGAAGAGATCTGTGTGGTTGTAGCACAGTAATTAAGTGATGAGATTGGTAGAAAATGAAGTTGGAGATAACAGCAAAGGCTAAATAATGAAGGACCTTGAAAGCCATATTAAGAAGTTAAGATCTTATTCTAGGAGCAGTGGAAAGGTGGCAGGGATTTTAAATGGCCAGGGGTGGGGGAGGGTGGGGGGTGGAACATGGTCATATGGTGGGTTTTCTTTTTAAGAGGAACCCTTTGGTTTGTGCGAGAATAGCTCTGTGGGTGTGTGTGGGTGTGGGTGGTGGGGCTGGAATAATGGGGTTGTGGGGAAGTGTGGAAGCCCTGGGGATCAGTCCAGAGCATGTGTGCTAGTTGCTTGGACTAGTGGTGGCTGTAGAGAAGGAGAGAAATTAATGCATTTAACATGTCTTTTGACATGAACTTGATGGATTGATGTCCATCAACAAGGGTTGACAGAAAGGAAGAATCAAGGGTGATTCCCAGGTCCTTCTAATGAGCTGATACTGTGAATTGTGACTCAGAAAGCCAGGAGGCGCTCCAGTTTTCTTCTGTGCTCCTTTGAGGCCTTCTCAGCACGGCTGGGCATGACAAATTCTACTGGATTAATATAGAATACAGTATGCATCCTTAACCAGAGTTGCCTTTATTCAGGTCTGTTTCTGGATTTGAGGGTATGTGTAAACTATTTTTTAAAGTGATTTCTTCAATGCTGCATCTGGTAAAAATAGAGGGAGTATTTAGATGTCAGTAAAGCAAGTGAATGAGTAAGAAGAGTCAGTATTAACTGTCAGCACTTGAAGGCCAGTGCCTTAGAGACACTCAGGCACTGACTTTTTTAATTGAAGTAGAGTTGACATAACATAATAATTTCAGGTGTACAGCATAATTGACATTTATATACATTATGAAATTCTCACTGTGATAAGTAGTTACCACCTGTCTATTGACTATATCCCTATGCTTGTACCTTTCATCCCCATGACTTATTTTACAACTGGAAGTTTGTACCTCTAGATCCCCTTCACCTACTTCGTTCATTCTCCCCCCACTCCCTGGCAGCCACCAGTTTATTGTCTATATTTATGAGTCTCTTTCTGGGTTTTTGTTGTATTTGTTCATTTGTTTTGTTTTTTAGATTCCACATATAAGTGAAATCATATGGTATTTGTCTTTGTCTTATTTTACTTAGCATAGTATCGTCTAGGTCCATCCATATTGTCACACATGGCAAGATTTCATTCTTTTTAATGGCCAAGTAGTACTCCATTCTGTGCATATACCACATCTTCTTTATCCATTCATCTGTTGATAGACACTTAGATTGCTTCCATATCTTGGCTATTATAAATAAAGCTGTAATACACAAAGGTTGCATATATCTTTTTGAGTGTTTTTGTTTTTGTCTTTCTGGGTAAATTCCCAGAACTGGAGTTACTGATTTGTATGGTGCTTCTGTTTTAAATTTTTCGAGGACCCTCCATACCGCTTTCCACAGTGGCTACACCAGTTTACATTCCCACCAGTAGTGCATGAGGGTTCTCTTTTCTCCACATCCTCACCAACACTTGTTGTTTCTTATCTTGTTGATACTAGCCATTCTTGCTGGTGTGAGTGATACTTCATTGTGGTTTTGATTCAGGCATTGACTTTGGTTGGAAAGACTTTAATGATCTCTCAGAGGAGAGGCAGAAGCATTACTATTCTTCACCTTATCAAATATGTAGGATCTCTTGCAGAGACACTTGAGTAGCAAACTGCCATTGTTAGTTTCTTAGGTAAAGAGACAAGCAATCTTAGAAATGGTGCCTTGCTATTTGAGCTAGGGCAAGACTCTCTCACTTCTTTGACTACAACATAAAGTCCACATTCCTTAGCAAGACTTCTGATGCCTGCCATGTATGACTTTTGTGCCCTAGAAATAGTTCCCTGTATGTACTTACTGTTCTTTATGCCCTTTGCTCATTGAGTTTGTCTGTCTGGAATGCTCTCCCCTGGCTCTGCCTGGATGTGATCCCCTGGAAGTTTCCCTAGTCCTCCAGCTGGCCTTAGAGCCAGCCTGTGACCCCATCCTACCCTTTGCAGTGTAGCATTTGTCGTCTTATTTTGGTAAGATCTGATTCTGTGTTTTTCTTTTTCCAGAGTCTTTTAGTTCTGGGGAGGCTGGAACCTTTTATTTCCAGCTTTCAGTATGATGCCAGGTGCATAGTAGGTGTTTAATAATTGTCCATTGAAATAAACTGTGTAGTGATCAACAGTCCTGTAGAAGCCCGTGAAAGAGAGTCAGAGTTGCATTTGCTGCTATTGCTGAGTTTTCCTCTTGAAGCCTTGTGGCAGTGTGGGGTAAGATTGGGTGATGCCAAAGTGGATAATCTTGTGCCCCCCACCCCTGCCCATTAATCTGCATAGAAAACAACGATTGCCAGTGTCAACTTCCAAGGATCAGGACCTTAAGAAACAACAACTGTCTTTCTTTGCTGTGTGAAAAAGAGTTTATGATTTTCACCTTTTGTTTACTGGTTGTTATTTAAAAACAGCATTATGTTCTGCAGGAGAAGGTCCAGAGCTGCACTGTTGACTAACGTAGTCACTGACAAATAAATGTAGCTCTTTAAATTTAGATTTAAATTAATTAAAATGAAATAAAATTTTAAATGCAGCTTTTCAGCCTTTAGCCACATTTCAAGTGCTCAGTAGCCATATGTGGCTAGTAGCTTCCAGATCCATGGATGGCAGTGATACAAAACAATTCCATCATCACAGAAATTTCTCTTGACTAGTACTGGTCTGTAGTAATAGGTGTTGGAGGTTAAGACTGAGGTATTGAAGCAGAGCTATATTTGCAAAGCATCCAATTAATGGTATGTATTGTTGAATTCCTGGGACTAGCCATAGTCATGGATAGACCTTTTCAACTACTATTGGGAAACAGTTTGCAATTCAAAGAGGTACCAGTGTGTTATTGGTCTTTCTTCCAAATGCTAAGATAAAAGGAAATGTCTAGTGTTGGAGAAGACCTCAGAGATCATCTAGTCTAGTTACTTATAGAGGAGGAAGCTGAGGTTCCAAAAGACAGAGGGGTTGGCTCTTCCATGACAGGGTTCTGGGCTTCTTACCCTCAGTCCACTCTGCTGTGCTGTGGTACTTCTCGAGTTTTGTCCTCTCTGATTGATGCCAACAGGTTAAATAAGATGGCTTTTAAAAAAATCGTTTAATCTTATAGGGTTGAACAGTTTCCTCATGATAGCAGGTAATGATCATTGAGCCTTGGTGAAATCAATGCAGCCAATAAAAACGAAGTACTCCCAAAGACCCTGTTATTGTTTCTCACTTTCTTACAGATTCTCAGTCAGTCAGTTGTTGCTGAATGCTCCCTAATTATGAAAAGAATCTTACTCTTTGCATATGGGAAGATATCCTGTCTTCATTATGACTTTTTCAAGGTTGAATAATCCTGACTGCACCTGGTTTCAGCTAATAACTTTGAGGGGAATGTAATCTTTGTTTACCATGATCTTTTTGTGGCAAATGAGGCATAAACAGTGTCAAATGTGTTGCATGAAGTGTGATATTAGTTTGACTGTAAAATGAGCTATTTGAATCTTTGAATCCAATATTAGGGTCTTTATTTTTCTTTGCATGGAATTTTGTTTTTTCGTCTCTAACATATGAGGATGACTTTTAATTTTCTGAGCTACTGTGATTTTTTTCTTTTTTAATCATCCCCACAGTCCTCCCTTCTCTCTCCCCCATTACCCTCACCTCCTTCCTCCCAGCTGAAAATCATACAATTCTTGTAAGAATTTTAATCATCTGCAGAAATGAAAATTCTTAGATGGCCCTATTTCTACTAGGAGTGACAAAAGGAAGCGCTGATGAGCTATCTTGTGAAACTGGAATAATTGGCCTTGTGAACATTAGCCTTTGCACGTGCCAGAATTTTCTTAGTGTGTCAGACAAGTGGCTGTGTTGAGTAGAGATGTTGATTGCTGCTGTCTAATTATTCACAGAGCCCTGGTTTTTGAACAGTGACCATCTCTTAAATTGACTATCCAATCTCTTGAGTCTTGATGTCCAGCTTTCATGAATAATGAAAAGCTTGTTTTTACTTTGTAATGTCCATTATATAGGAGTCTCAAAAGGAATATGTCTGCTTATTTGGTTACTAGACCATTTGTTAAGCTGAAATACAAGAGAAAGAAATATTATAAATGCCATGTAGCTAGATGTTGTAAGTGGTCTGTGAGGTAGAAAGGGTGAAATAGGAGATGATAGTTCAACCCTACTATGAGGTGTTTATTATTATATGAAATAAGATAGATGAATTATATTTTACCCAAATATAATTTTACATATAGAAAAACAGTGATGTACCATAGATAGTTATCCTTCCATATGCGAGTTCATTTTTATCAGTAAGTACAAGTACGAAAAAGGAATTTGGTATTTTCAGAGTTCTCACAGGAGGTGTAAGTGTGAAATTTGTTTCTCTTAATCAGGGTAATCCTGGTTCTAGGAAAATGTGTGTTTTTTCCTAGGCTGACCTAGGATGTCTCCCTATTTTTGAGATGTGTCTGCATTCACCTGAGATGTCTCCCTAATTTCCTAGGGATGTCTTCACTGAAGAAAGTTCCCCAAGCAGTTCCCCAAGTCTGTCTATTAAGGCCTGGGAGGTCTCCCTCATAACTGAGCTTTGTCTCCACTTACTTGACATGTCTCCCTAATTCTAGGGAAAATGTTTATACCAAGTTAGAGACGTTCCTGTACCCTGTTCTCCCAGTGGTCACAGGTTTTACCCGTTGTGGTATGGTATTGTCGTGTGGTGTAAGTTCTGAGTCTAAGCTGGTCTTCAGGAGTGGGCAACAGATACAAGTTTATTGTAAAAATTACTTAATCATGAAGATATAAGCGTATGGATACACTCAGTGAGCCTTTGTATTGCCTCTTTAAAGTGACGTGATTGAAATGTTTCTTTTCTTATGGTTTTCCCTTATTCTTTTAGGTGTGATATTTCTGTTTGGCAAAGTTTGGATTGAATCTGCCAAAATCCATGTGAGCTGTTGTGTCATGGTAAAAAACATCGAGCGAACACTCTACTTCCTTCCCCGTGAAATGGTAAATGTTAGTGATTAGTTTGTGATGCCAAGTACATTTTGTGTTCTATCACCGACCCTTTTCTTCATCAGGACTGTGAATTAGCCACAACCTTGATGTTTCTATCTTGCTGCCTGCCTAGTGACCACTGATTGTCAGCAGTTCCATTAGGGGTTGGGAAGAATAGAGAAATGGAGTAAAATGCTTTTTGACTTGTTAGAAAGAGCGTCAAAGTGTGTGAGTTTTAGTATATAATGATATTTTCCCCCCACTCCTTATTGCCATAATTGGGGTTGAGAGTATAAGGCTCTGAAACATGACATACTTATGGCCTGGTTTTCATGCTTTTGCAGTATAGGCAGCAGTATCATTTCCTCCCTGGCCATTTAACAAGGTCAGTTTCATTTGTTCCTCCTTTTTTATTGGAACTTAACATCCATACTCCCCTCCCAACCCAAGCCCCTCCCCGTCTCAGTTGAACGGTGAAGTTTCTTGGTCAGAATTTAACAACACTGCTCTCCCATTTTGTAGGACGGATCATCTTCATTGCTGATTTGTTTTTATGATGCCATTGGGAGGAATTGGGCATTGGATATAGTATATTTTGGGGTCTGTTGTATCTTTGAACTCCTCTATAGGACTGTTCTAGTAAATGTTTATTTAAATGGGCGAGGATGAAAATTGATAAAGACTTGGATTTCTGGTGACTGAGATCTTACGTACAGATAATTTTTTTCCCCTCCCCTCTCCATGGAAATGCAGAAAATTGATCTAAATACAGGGAAAGAAACAGGAACTCCAGTTAAAATGAAGGATGTTTATGATGAATTTGATGAGAAAATAGCAGCAAAATATAAAATTATGAAGTTCAAGTCCAAGGTTTGTATTTGGTGATAATTTTTCCAGCTCTGTTTATTAGTTGTTCATGGCCTGATTTATCAAATAGTATTGCGTATCTTTGTTCAAAATGCTTTCTGTGTAGCTACATTTATTGAATAGAAATTTCATAGATACCAGGGTAAATCTACTGTGTTAGATTTGTGAAGATATTTTTTTCCATTTAAACTGCTTATAAAATAATGTTCACTAATTTGAATAGAAAGATAACTCATAGCAGGGTAATTTTTTCCAATACTTGCAGCATATCTTGTGCTCTTATTCGGAAATGGAGAAGAAACCATTCTGATCTTGTTTGTATTAATTATTATCAAATTGTCTTGCTCAGAAGGTTGTAGTTTTATCTTTAAAAATCAGGGACTATGATACTATTTCTGGTAGAGTAAGAATCGTCTGTTTGTGTGATACATATTGATAAATTGTCTTTTGATTTTAGTGAGATAGGGATCCCTTTGGCCGTTATTGTGGGGGCACATAACTTACTCAATATACTGGCTATTAATAGTCTTTGCAATAAAGGGAGAATTGAGTTGCTGAAGTTAAGGCTAACCATCTTAACTATTTGAACTTTGAATTATGACTGATGGATCAAGTCTCAAAAATTCTAGAAGCAATGTAATGGTGCAAGATCATAGGTGTTGGGGTTGACCACTTGTGCTTTAAGTCTTTGCTCTTCTGCTACCACTACCACTGTCTAGTGTATGACCTTGGACAAGTGCTGAATGATTTCTCTAGGCCTGTTCCTTCAAGAGTTGTTGGAAGGGTTAAGTCAGTTAATTCATATTAAGTGATTAGAACAGTCCTTGGTACATAGCAAGCACTCAGTAAACATGAGCTATAATTATAATGCTAATTATTAAATTTTCTAGCAAGATGGGGTTGCTTAATATCAGAGAGTAGCAAATGGTTTAATGCATTAGCATTATAAAAAATTTTAGTCTTTCATTGCCCCTCTGGAAAGCAAATATGTGTGTTCTCTAGTGTCCAAAATAGTTTTTTTTTAGCATTTTGTCCCTGGATGTTTTAGTCCCAGTTGAAAGGGGAATGGGTGCCTATTTGGCTGTATTTACCTTTCTGTCCCATAAGGATGCTAGATTCCTAATAATTAAATACAGGGACATGTGTTGTGTATATAATGCTTGCTAATTTGTGAAAAGTTTGTGTCTTAATTATTTTTAAATATCTACTTACCCAGACAGTGGAGAAGAACTATGCTTTTGAGATACCTGACATTCCAGAAAAATGCGAGTACTTAGAAGTTAGATACGCAGTAAGTCGAACAAAGAAAATTACTGGGTTTTGGTTGACAATGACGTTTTTCTATTTTTGCATTTTCAACTGGCTTTTGATTAGGAGTATTGCCAAGGCACCTCAAGGCCACAGTTCATTGAGGTGGACTTAGAGTAATGAATAATTAAAATGGGTAAACTTAAGTCCATAGACTACAGGTTATACTGCCTTTCTCTGGTTTCAAGTATGCAAGTTTGAATAAATAAGTTGAAACTGCACAACTATTTGTCAAGTGGAAGGAATGCCGCATGATGGAGTTGAACATCATTAGTCTCTTGAAATGTCCCTTCTGAGCAGGGAGAGGTGAAAGGAGCATCAGGAGCGTCGCTGTAGTGCTGCTCTTGGTCCTGTGACAGGCAAGGTCATTGCTGCGGGATGTTAATTACTGTACCATAACCTCTTTTTACCTCTGTTCTAGTGTTTTGATCCCATGATGGTAGAAAAGGGAAACTTTTAAGAAATGTTTCTGACAGTGGTGATGAAAAGTACCGTGGAAGCATTCTGAATGAGTCCCGCTCCCTTGCTTTCATCCCCATAATGGAGTGGTACTTATTTGGCTATTCTTTATCAGTAAGGCATGTACAGTTCTGGACGGAAATCCTCTTTTAGGGGAGCTTCATGGCCTATTTTTCTTCTAATGGGTGTCATCAAGATGCATTATTTTGTCATTGTGAATTGTTTTTGTTTCCTACTGTGAATTGTTTTGGATTTCATTTGCGACAAATTACATTTCATATATATCAAAGACATTTCTTCTCGTGGTTCATAGAGAGATTTTTGTTTATTTCAAATATAGACTTCAGAAAATGTGAAGTATTAGTTTTAAACAAAAGAGATTTTTTTCTTCTTTGCCTTTTTCAGGCTGAAATGCCACAGCTTCCTCAGGATTTGAAAGGAGAAACTTTTTCTCATGTATTTGGGACCAACACATCCAGCTTGGAGCTGTTCTTGATGAACAGAAAGGTCAAAGGCCCTTGTTGGCTTGAAGTAAAAAATCCACGTAAGAAAAAACTTATTTTCAGATTGCTAATTAATTGCTGATAGGTGTGGTTTTTAGAAGTTAAGGAACTGCTGACCTCTGAAGGATGGGAAGCGTCACTCTTCAATATGGATAGTGCTTGTTCGGTCACTTACCTGATTTTTTCCAGTATTTCTACCTGTGATGCTCTGTTTTATCTTATGAATCTCTTAAAAATGTACTGCGGTTCCTCCAAGGCAGTGTCTTTTAAAAACCTATTTTGGGTCCTGGATTCTTTGGAACATCAGGTGAAAGCTGTAGACCTTTTTCCTAAGAAAATGAACATGTATACCACATACATGAGGATTTGTCTACAATCTACTAATGTGGCTTATTTTTAGTTAGATATTATAAGACAACATTCTTATTAGAAGATGGGATTGAAGACCATTTCATTTAACCACAGATGTCTTAATTATAGGAGTTTTTCTTATCCAGTAAATAGCTATTGATCTGTTGTAGCTACTCTCTTTCAGAGCTCTTGAATCAGCCAATCAGTTGGTGTAAAGTTGAGGCAATGGCCTTGAAACCAAACCTGGTGAATGTAATTAAAGATATCGGGCCTCCTCCACTTGTAGTCATGTCTTTCAGCATGAAGTTGATGCAGAATGCAAAGGCGCATCAAAATGAGGTAAAGAAATATGACGGATTTTGTTCCTGTGCCTTCAGTGCAATACTTGCCTGAACTCATACAGCTTTTCTACCAGGGAACGTTGTTCTTTTTGGAGGGGAAAGAGCACTAATTTACTCTCAAACTCCATTTTGGTAAATGAATTGAACTTGTCTGGCGTTGGCCTTTTTCTTTAAAGACTTAAATTGTTGGACTTCTTTATTTTTTGTTTTTGAAATGGTTTATTTTGGAGAATTTTAAACAACGTAGAATGACATAATGAGTGTAGAACTCCCGTGTACAATCACTCATGTCAGCAGTTAGCAAGATTTTGTCACACGTTTATCTTGCTCCTTTTTTTTTCCTTCTGGAGTATTTTAAAGCTAATCTCAGACATTCTGTCATTTTACCCCCCTATATACTTTGGCGTGCATCTCTCAAAACATGCACACTTTCTCATACACTACCATCATCATACCTAATAACAATAACAGTGATTCCTTGATATCAAATAAAGTACCCAGTCCATAGTCACATGCCTCTGTTTCTTAAAAATGCCTTTTTCAAAAATTGAATTATATTTGACATACAATATTGTATTAGTTTCAGGTGTATCATGTAGTGATTCAGTATTTTTATACATTACAAAATGATCATAATAGGTCTAGTTATCATCTGTCACCATGCAAAGTTATGTTATTGATTCAAAAGTGTCTTTTTTAACACTTGGCTTATTTGAATCAGGATTCACACAAGATTCACAGATGGTGTTTAATTTTTATGTCTCTTGAGTTTCCTTTTAATGGGAGCAGCTCTGTCTCACCCCCTCCAGTTTGTTTTGGTGAGATTGACTTACTGAAGAATTACTGCTGGTTTCTTGTAGAATGTCCTATTTTCTGTAGTGGTTTGCTTCATTGTGTCATTGGACTTCTTCCTCTTTGCCAGGGGTTGACAAACTATGGCCTCTGGGCAAGTCCAGCCCACTACCTGTTTTTATAAATAGAGTTTCATTGGAAGACAGCATGTGTCTAATCATTTAAATATTATCTACAGCTGCTTTTGTACTACAGCAACAGAGTTAGAAGTAGTTATGACAGAGACCATGTGACCTGAAAGCCTAAAATATTTAGTATTTGACCCTTTACTAAAAAAATGTGCTGACCCCTGCTAATTAGTGCTAAAGAATTGATCAGGTTCAGGTTTGACTATTTTGACCAAAATACTTCATAGGTTGTACAATGTACTTATACTACATGTTAATAGCAGGGCATGTAATGCCTGGTTAAACTACTGTTAAGGGGCTGCAATTGATTAGTGAGTTCAAATTTTCATCTAAGGGAGGGTTTTATAACTTTGGCACTACTGATGTTTTGTGTTGGATAATTCATTGTTTGGGGGCTGTTGTGTGCATTTTGGGATGTTTATCAGTGTCCCTGGTCTACCTGATGCCATGTAGCACTCCTCTCCCCTACTTGTGACAACCAAAAATGCCTCCATACATCTCCAAATGTCCCCTAGAAGTGGAGGAGCGAAATTGTTCCTACTTGAGAACCACTGATCTAATGGCTTCATTTGTTACAGATTTTTGCCTGCATTCATTATTTCATTAGGAGTTATAAAATAGTGCTTTCCTAATTCAGCCATCCTTTGCATGTTTATTAGTTAAATATGTTAAGTAATAGAATGTTTATTAGTTAAATTTTTCTATAAAATTAACTTTTCCTCATTAACCAGCACTATTATGCTGCAGTGGTTTATACAGGAAAGATAAGATATGTGCATACTTCTTTCTCTTTCATTGCCAGTTTTCTGAGTAGGAAGTTGGGGGCCTATTACATGCAGTGCTGACCAATGATTTATTTTTGTTATGTGTTTTTGCTTCCTCTTTTATGGAATATCATTATGAACTCATGGGTTTTTTATATATACTCATTAGGTTTCCATCTATTGTAATCATTATTGTTACTTTTGATGTTTAAATTTGTCTCTCTATGGTCAATGGGAGCTTCTTTATATTTGCTTCTAAGTCCTTTTGACATCGAGGGGCATTTTTCTTAGCCAGGAGTATTTTGGCAGTGTTTTTACTTTAGTTTTTTTTTTTTTTAGTGTGTGATTTGATCTTTAAATAGTAGTTAATACAACAGATGGCCATAGTTAAGTGTTGGGAAAGATTTAATTAGTTTTAAAAAAAAAGATATCCGTCCTCTAGCTCCCATAGTGAGGTTTTTGAATACCATTTCCCAGTGAAGGAAATAGGGCTTTGTAGAGAAATGGCTGATTCAGGACAGCGAGTGTCCAAGATAAGCCTGGAACATCTTGTTATATTAAAAAGTAAGGAAGATAGTACAGTCTACTGAAGATTTGTCAGAAGGACTCAGGAGGCAACTTGCAGAGTTTCCTATTGGCTGAAGAGAGAGGACAGTTTGTGGATAAGAATAACTACGGCAGATTGAAATACATTGAGTTCATAATGATGCTGTAAACGCTAATAATACCACTGATCACTGTGAAGGAAACTGGGAACCAACTCATAATTTTGAAAGCTGGTAAATAAAGGGATTGAATCAAGCATTTATTTTGACTTTTATGAACAAATAGTACCTTATTTAGGTAACCAAATAATTGATGAGGGGAAGTTTCTCTTCTTAGAAGGTTTCCAGCTAGTGAATGATGAAGGAAAAGTTGACTGTCACCACTTTGCAATCCCTAGTGAAATACTGAATCTAGGCAATGATCACCAGTGGCTGCTAATACCACTAAAATCAAGATAACCGGACACGATGTATCTGTGCCTTCTGATAGAAGTACTTGGTAGCACCTTTGAAGTACTCTTGCCAAAATAATTGAACCCGAGTTTGATTAAGCCTTCAGACCCAAATGTGAATTCCTAGGCAGTACAGAAGCAGGAACAGATTAAATGATATTAATGGGGTATAAGCAGTGGAATCCATATTCTAGGGTACTCTTCAGGACAAATGGCTCAGTTGCTTCAGCAGATAAATTGCAGGGAAATAATAGGTGGGAGAAGATATACCTATGGTTTTACGTATCATCCAATTGCAAAGTGTGGACCTTATTTGGTAAATAAAATTGTGATAGTTGGGAAAACATGAAAATTTGCATCCTGCCTTGATGTTTAATAATAGTTTTAAGGAATTACTATTAATTGTATTGGCTGAGATGATTGTATTGCATTTTAAAAACTTATCTTTTGGAGTAGTGGTTCTCAAGAGGGTGAGACTTTGTCCTTGAGGGGACATTTGGCAATGTCTACAGACATTTTTGGTTGTCACAACCCAGGGATGGGGGTGTGGGGAGCCATGCTATTGGAAGCCAAGGACACTGCTGAACAATTCACAATGCACAGGACTGCTCCCACAACAAAGAATTGTTTGGCCTAAAATGTCCATAGTACAGAGATTGAGAAACTCTGTTTTAGGCATACGCAGTGCACTATTTCTGGATAAAGTGATAGGTCTGAGTTTTGCTTCAAATTAATCTGCAGGGAGGCGGGAAGTGGATAGAGCTATTAATGAGTTGGTAATTGAAGCTGCATGGTGGGTATATGAGAGTTGATTTTTTCTCAAATTTTTATTTGTTTAAATTCTTGTATAATAAAGAGTTAAGATATTCATTGTGGACTGAAATCTGTGTCTTTTAATATTCTTGGTGGTTTTGGTGAGAATGCATAATGAATAGTAGGTGTCCGCTAGATATTTCTTTCCCCTCCTTTCTTTACAGATAATTGCTGTGGCAGCTTTGGTCCATCACATCTTTGCATTAGACAAAGCACCCCCTCAGCCTCCCTTTCAGTCACACTTCTGTGGTATGTATTTTTTAGCTGGTTTACTAATGGGTTGATTTTAATTTTTCTTTTTTTTTCTTAATGTTTTCAAGAGTAGTTAGTGTATATTGTTAAAGAAGTTTTTTTTTTTTTTTTTGTCAGCTGTGGACACAAAGTTTTATTAGATCAGTTGCTCCTATTAAGCTGGTTAATTCTGTTCTAGGAGCAGAAGTGGGAGGCAGTTTGATGTCTTTTTTCTGTTTCAGTGGCTACTCTATTGGGGTGGAGTTATTTTTTTCCTTGGTCAAAAGTATGCTGTAACTATGTTCTTTTTATGATGTCATTCTAAAAGCCCATCATAGAAGCCTGGCCGGTGTTTTCTGTGTGACAAGGCAAGGTGCCAAGATATAAATGAATATTTACCTGTCTGGCAGGAGTTAGCAGTAGTAGCAAATTGGAGTTTATGCTGTACATGAAATTCAATATGCCATGATTAAGTCTCCAAGGAGGGTTCTGACGTATTCCATGTTGAGAGCTTGACCAGTTCAATGACCATTTTTTTTGTGTGTTAAAAAAAAAAGGCATACCACTATTGATCTGTTATGCTTCCTGGGACATTTCCAGCCCGAAACCAGAGATTAACTGAGGCAGCATCTCCTGTCTGGTTTCTTGGGCATCGGCAAAGTGAACCAGTGAAACTAGGAGAGAACAGAATATGATGTACGTTACTGTGAGGTTTTACCCTTTAAGTGGGGTGGAATGCATGAAACAAAATGATGGCAAGCCTTGAAAATATGTGGAAGAGAGCAGTCATTAACTCATTTCAATACACATTTATTCCCCACCTCTGTGTGTCATGGTGTGAACAGCTGTTGTGAATGGCAAGGAACTTAGAATATAGTGAGAGACACTTACTTATCTAACCTGAAGAAGGTTGGACTGAGTTCCTCCATTGTTGGTTGAGATCTGGGTGGTAGGTGAATTTCTTTTTTGAAATATGTCCTCCACTTTGACTTAGATGAATAGCAGATGTTTCATCAAAGCAGTTTTTAACAGTTCGTGTTTGGCTATTCTTTTTTTTCTTTTTTGATTTTTATATTTTAAACTTGAAAATTCAGATACAATTGACATGTAACATTAGTTTCAGGTACACAACATAATGACTGAGTATTTGTATATATTGTGAAATGATCACTACAGTAAGTCTAGTTAACATCTGTTACCATACATAGTCACAAAATTTTTTTCCTGTGATGAGAACTTTTCAGATATATGCTCTTAGTAACTTCAAATTGCAGTATTATTAACCATAATTACTATGCTATACATTACAACCCCATGACATTTATTTTATAACTGGAAGTTTGTATCTTTTGACCACCTTCACTCCTTTCACCCACCCCTTCCTCCGCGCCTCTGGGAAGCACCAATCTCTTCTCTGTATGAGTTCGTTTTTTATTTTTTGTTTTTATAGATCACCTGTAAGTGGAATCACTATCTGTCTGATTTATTTCACTTAGCATGTTGCTCTCATGGTCCATCCATCCATGTTATTGCAAATGGCAAGATTTCTTCCTTTTTTATGGTTGAATAATATTCCACTATATAAATTGTCATCTTCTTTACCCATTCATTCACTGAAGGACACTTAGGATGCTTCCGTGTCTTGGCTATTGGAAATCATGTTGCAGTGAACATGGGGCTGCAGATATCTTTTGGAGTTGGTGTTTTTGTCTTCTTCAGATAAATATCCAGAAATGGAATTGCTGGACAATAGGGTAGTTCATTTTTTAATTTTTTTAAGAACCACTGTACTGTTGGCCATATTGGCTGCACCAGTTTACATCCCCACCAGCAGTGCACAAGGGTTCTCTTTTCTCCACATCCTTCCAACACTTTTATTTTATTGTCTTTTTTATGATAGCCATTATAATAGGTATGAGGTGGTATCTCATTTGTGGTTTTGATTTGCATTTCTCTGCTGATTAGCAGTGTTGAGTATCTTTTCATTTACCTGTTGGCCATCCCTGCAAGTCTTTGGAAAAATGTCTATTGAGATGGAAAAATGTCTGTTGAGATATTCCGATCATTTTTAAATTGGATTGTTTGCTGTTGAGTTGTATGAGTTCTTCATACATTTTGGATATCAACACCTTACCAGATATTTTATTTGCAGACATTTTCTCCCATTCTGTAGATTGCCTTTTTATTTTATTGATGGTTTCCTTTGCTGTGCAGAGCTTTTTAGTTTGATGTAGTCCCCTTTGTTTACTTTTGCTTTTGTTTCCTTTGCTTTTGGTGTCAAATCCAAATAGTCATTGCCAAGACTGATGTCAGAAAGCTTACCACTTAATGTTTTTTTCTATAAGCTTTATGGTTTCAGATCTTACAGTCAATTCTTTAACCCATTTTGAGTTAGTTTTTGTGTATGGTGTAAGATAGTGGTCCAGTTCCATTCTTTTTCATGTGACTGTCCAGTTTCCCCAGCACCATTTAGTGAAGACTATCCTTTCCCCATCTATATTCTTGGCTCCTTTGTCATAAATTAACTGACCATATGTGCATGGGTTTATTTTGGGGCTCTCTATTCTGTTCCCCATTGATCTATATGTCTGTTTATAT
Organism: Manis javanica; assembly: GCF_040802235.1. Lineage (NCBI taxonomy): Eukaryota > Metazoa > Chordata > Mammalia > Pholidota > Manidae > Manis > Manis javanica. Next base: position 17,989,174 of record NC_133174.1, read on the forward strand.
CAAGTACCATATTGTTTTGATTACTATAGCTTTATACTATAGTTTGAAACCAGACTGAGCGATTCCTCCAGCATTGTTCTTTCTCAAGGATGCTTTAGCTATTTAGCGTCTTCTGTGGTTCCATATGAATTTTATGATCATTTTGGCTATTCTTTTGAGGTCCAACAACATGAATGGGAATACTTGATCCTCTTAACTCTTTAGTGATTAGCAGGAATTTATTTATATTTAAGACAGTTTACATTAGGGAACATGCAGTGTATGTGTACTTGTAATTGTACTAAGATGGTGCTGGAATGTTAATTTTTTTCCTTCTTACAGTTGTGTCTAACCCAAAGGACTGTATTCTTCCATATGATTTCAAAGAAGAGATTAAGAAAAAGGTAAAGAACTCATTCATTCCTGTTAAATAATGAAACATATATTAAAAAAGAAAAGGAGGATGGTGTGAATTATTAGGAATAGGCTATTTTATATGTTAATTTATGAGATCTCTTCTTGCTAGATTGGAGTATGGCATTAATCCATTCAAAATGTATTAGTAAAAGCTATAAACGTTATTCAATATTTAAACAACTTTTAAATCTTTTTTTAAATTGAAGTATTGTTGATATACAATCTTATATTGGTTTCAAATATACAACACAGTGGTTCATCGGTTATCTATATTAAATCCTCAATCCCACTAGTGCAGTTACTGTCAACATAGAAAGATGTTACAGAATCATTGGCTATATTCTCCATGCTGTACTACCATCCCTGTGACTGACTTATATTATGATTGAGAATTTTTGTGCCCCTTTATTCCCCTCACCCTCCCCACTGACCCATCACAACCTTTCCTCCTTGGTAGCCACTAGTCACTTCTCAGTGTCTATGAGTCTACTGCTGTTTTGTTCATTCTGTTTTGTTTTGTTTTGTTTTGCTTTTATATTCCACAGATAAGTGAAATCATATGGTATTTGTCTTTCTCTCCCTGGCTTATTTCACTGAGCGTAATGCCCTCTAGGTCCATCAATATTTAAATTTTTATCACCTGAAACTACTGAGATTCTACACTGTATTAGTGGATGGACAGGCTCAAATGCTCCTTCAGGTTGCTTAATTGGAAGCTTTTCCAAAATGCATGATCACTTGTTTACTGTTTGGGGAAGTGTTGGGTAGAGCCCCTCTCCTCCACTCCTCCAGCTTGAAGAAAGCCAAGTGAAGTTGGGAATACTGTGGATATTAAAGGGAACATGTATTAGAAAGGTTGCTGTGGCCTGGCTACAACTGAGCAGTGATCTCTGAATTCCTAGTATACTCCATGAAGAAGTTCTTATACCTTAATAATATGGTAGGGGAGAAGTAGTATAATGTAGTTTTTCATAACGGTAAATGTATTCAATGTAAAGAATTTCATTTTTGGAGAGTATGTTTTTTTTTAATGGAATGCTTGTGTTGATAAATTTATAGGTTTGTTTTATTATTTTAATGTCCTTGCTTGACAGAATTAAAAGTTAGCAACCTTGTCAGTTCTACTTACTTTAAATTGGCTTGAGAAGTCCAGCAGTAGGGGGTATTATTGGACCAGGCTATTATTTGTGAAGTGACCTGAATTACCTATCCAAGAACAGTGACCTAGGAAAATTTCATTAGAGTCAAACTGATATTTTTTAGCCAAGCTAGTTGTAGAAAACATAGCCATCAATTTCCATTCTAAGAGAGTTTAAGTAAGAGTAGATCTTTTGAATACCTGATTTATATTGAGTAATCCAAGTGGAAGCCTTTTTTTGTGAAAATAGGTTTTATTTATACTTAAGACATGTATAATTCTTAAATGTATGCTTGTCTTGTTTTTAGTCTAGTTGCTTATTTATAGGTTCTTAAACCACAATTTGAGATTAGTATATACAGTCCTTGGAATTTCTTTATGTGGTAAATATATAAACAGCAAAGTCTACCAGAGATTGTATAAGAAAGTAAGTAATGTTTTTGAAAGGTGCTTTGATTCATATGCTATAAAATGTGTCCAGATGCACAACTGTATTCCTATGGAGGGACATTTCTGCACGTGATAGTGCTGAGCATTTAAAATTTTCCTTCATTCACATGCTTATTAATAGAACAAGTTCCTCAGAGACTTTGTGCGAATATTACCATGAAACCTAGAATCAGGAATTTTGTTGCTGTATTTAATTTTGAAATGGATGGCTTCTTTTAATCCTAAGAAATCTTACTCTGCTTGAACAAGGAGCCAAGATACAGTACTTGAGAGTAAAGACTAAATGACTGGTGTGTTTTTATCTAACAGAATGTGAAGGTTGAAGTTGCTGCAACAGAAAGAACACTGTTAGGTTTTTTCCTTGCAAAAGTTCACAAAATTGATCCTGATGTCATTGTGGTGAGTAGATGTTTGATCATGTCATGGGGGAGCTTTTCATTCCTTAGTTCTTTCCAATGTGACTTGATTGCTACCTTTGAGTAGCAAAGAATTTTCTTTGTTGAGATAAAATTGGCATGCAACATTATATAAGTTCAGGTGTACTACGTTGTTATTTGACATCTGTATATACTACAGAATGATAGCTACTAAAGGCTAGTTGCCATCCATCACCAGACGATTGACCCCCTTGGCCTTTTTCACCCATTCCCCAACCTTCCTCCCCTCTCTTAACCATCAATCTGTTCTCTGTATCTCTGAGTTCATTTTTGTATTTTTTATTTGCTCATTTGTTCTGTTTTTTAGATTCCACATATGAGTGAAACCATGCAGTATTTGTCTCTCTCCATCTGACTTATTTCACTTAGCATAATACCCTCAAAGTCCATCCATGTTGTCTCAATGGTAGAGTATTCTTCTTCATGGCTGAGTAGTAGTCCATAATATATATATACCACATCCTCTTTATCCATTCAACCATTGGTGGACACTTAGGTTGTTTCCATATCTTGACTATTGTAACTAATGCTGCAGGGAACATAGTGGTGCAAATATCTTTTCAAATTAGTGTATTTGTATTCTTCAGGTAAGTATCCAGAAGTAGAATAGCTAGATCATATTATAGTTCTGTTCTTAATTTTTTGAGGAATCTCTGTACTGTTTTCCATAGTGGCTGCACCAGTTTACATTCCCACGAACAGTGCATGAAGATTCCTCTTTCTCCATGTCCTTGCTAACACTTGTTTCTTGTCTTTTTTGATGCTAGCCATTCTAATAGGTGTGAGGGGTAACTCATTGTGGTTTTGATTTTCATTTCCCTGATTAGTAGTGTTGAATATCTTTTCATATGCCTGTTGGGCATCTATATATCTTCTTTGGAAAAATGTCTATTCAGATCCTCTGCCCATTTTTTTAATTGGGGTGTTTGGTTTCTTTAATTGTTGAGTTGTAAAACGAGTTCTTTGTGTATTTTTTGCACAGCAAAGAATCTTTTCAGAGTGAAATTACCCTATGGGCTGGTTGGAATTGCTATACTTTCTGCTAGTGGAAAGGGAAAAAAAATTCCGGCCCACTACAAGATCGATTTTTTCCTTTATTAGAAAAGCAATTCATGAATTATTGTTGAAGCTTAGCATATTCCAGTTATTTATACTTAGAGACTAGCCTATAAGTAAGTAAACTCATGCCAGGTGTTGGTATTTCAAAAATTTTGGCTTAAATTGTGTTCCAGTTGTATAATGGTCACAGTTAATTCCCTTGGTTTGGTGCCAGTCCCCAAAATGTAGTATTTTAATTTTCTGAGCTCAGTGGAGCTCTGTGACATATTCCTCTGAGAGCTCAGGATAGGAATCATTTTTTTTCTCTTGATGACTGAGTATCTTCCCACTAGATAGCAAAAGGTAGTAATTCATTGAGCTGTCTTTGCCCCAGTTCCTAAGAGTCATAAAGCAACAATTTTGCTTTATGTTTCCTCTGGCCTTCCTTAGTTTATGGGGTCCTTGATAGAAGTTCTTCCTTTTGTCTTTTTTCTGGGTTAATATGCTTCTGATATTTTTGGAGGAAAGTAGGATATAAATGCCTATATTTAGAATGTCATTTTGGTAATTTGGTTTAGGTGAAGCTTTGCAAAAATGTTTGCCATATATTTTTCCACATTTGTATTTGTTCTTGGACACCTTTTCTGATGACAGTGGAGCCAAAGGACTGAGAACCTATGGGTTGTTAACCAGTGTCTTTGCACCCACTTCCCTTAGGACATTTTGGGACTCATCTTGGAAGCTCCAGAAAGATTCTGTTCACAGTGCCCTACACCGGTGCTCTGGCTCAGCACCAGGTGCTCACCCAGTCTCCACTAGTAGTCTCTGTCTTGGGCCCTAAGGAGAGGTCATGGTGTCCAGGATAGCTAGCTTGCCTTAGGTGTTAGCGCCAAGTGTGTGTGTGTGAGAAATCTGAACACATGTAAGAGAGAATCCTGACATGGGTTTGAGTCCCCAGTCCCAAGTATGATAATTTGGAAATAAAACTTACTCATGTCCTTTGGGTCTCTTAATTTAATAGAGAAACCTCCTAAATATATAGTGGTATATATTTTTAATTAAAATTGGTAACAAGTAAATATGTTTATTGATCTGATTTAACTTAAACTTCATCTGGTTTTTTAATAAACACAGGCAGTGAACCATATTGAAATGATGGAAATTATAGATGTGGAAAATTTGCTTGCATTTTTTGAGTTTTTTTACTAGATATAGTTTTGTTTCATTGCTTCTAACAAGTTTCTTATTGGAACTCTTAGGGTGGTATTAATATTTATTTTGTTTACCATTGATTAAGAGTCTAAGTCAGTAGTGTTTGAACTCAGTTCATTAGGAAGAAACTAGAGGCAGTTCCTGTACTTTCTAAGTCTAAACTGTCACACAACATAGGCAGGTTCTCAGTTTAAGAAAGTGAAATGAAATTGAATACAGCATTTACTGGTCACATAAAAAGTATGGGACACTGAAATTTGCATTTGCCTCCAAGTCTGTGAGGCATGAGCTGCAAATTAAAAGACATCTTATGAGCCTTGCATCAATTAGGATGAAATAAAGTTTATTCCAGCAATCTGCTTAGCAGCTTTGTTAATGTCAAGGCTAATGAATGCTGCTGATGAATAAATTCCTGAAGAAGAAAGGATCCCAATCGGAGGTAAGCTCATGGTTCCTTCAATTAGAGACCAGAAAAAGAAAGGGCAAAGAAATTCTATGCATATGAAGATAAATCCTCTGATTTGCATTTGTTATAATGTTATTGGCTGCCTTCTTTTTCTGACTAGGGTCATAATATTTATGGGTTTGAACTGGAAGTGTTGCTGCAGAGAATTAATGTGTGCAAGGTTCCTCACTGGTCCAAGATAGGTCGACTGAAGCGATCCAGCATGCCAAAGCTTGGGGTAATAATAATTTTCAAAATCTTACTTCTTTATTTGGCTTCATTATATGGAGTAGCTACCAGGGAACACACTGTGCTTCTTTGACTAGGAATCGGTTTTCTCGTAATAGGCTATTTTAACTTAGGCACTAAACATCTTTTCCTTGGAAGTCATCATTTTATTGGTAAAATCCACTGGTAGTTTTTAAAATCAGCTGTTAGAATCTAGAGACACCACTAATATGTTACCTCCACTTCAGCATTAACGAAGCTCTAGCCCTTAGGGCAGAGTTGCAGGTGCAGAAATGAACACTATCATTTAGGAAGGAGATGGGAAGGAGCTGTCGAAGGCAGTGAGCTGTGCGCCTTCTGTGCTCGTTACCGCTCCACAGTGCCTCCAGTTTCGTTGTACCTTCTCACAGGGGTAATCGAACTTGTTCAAGATCATAAAGCTAGTAAGGGGAAGAACAGATTTTTAACCCAGGCTCAACTGACCCTTTTAAAGTCTGGTCTTTCCATTCTACCTGCTTGCTTCGCCTAGGGAGGTTTCATTTTGCTTAGAAGTGAAGCACCTTCATTTCCTGAACCTGATGCTGCTTAGTGCTTGAAATCTTTACTTTACTTAAAATTTACCAATAAAATGTGCGTGTTGCCTCATCAGAGAACTTAGGAATCTGTATCTTTTATAATGCTCTCCAGAGGATACTGCTGCTACAGGTTGGAGTTGGGGCCAATGCTCTTGACTCGCTTCCTATTCCTGTCTTTAGCTGCCTTTTCTATTTATATCTTGAAGGTGATAGAGTCATTATTAACACTTCACCCAAACATTTGCTTTAGTAACTACTTATCTCATTCAAGGTTTTCTTTATGTGGTGCCTTCTCAGTGAGGTCTACCCTGGCAGATAATTTTCCTTGTGTAAGGTGTGACCCCCTGCAAGTCCTTGTTTCCCTAACCCTGTTCTACTCTTCCCCCTTTCCTAAAACTGTATAATTTATTGCTTATGATGTCTGTTCTTTATTGTGCGTTTCAAGAAAAATCAGGACTCTTCTGTTTTGCTCACTGCTATATCCTGAGTGCCTAGAACACGGTCAGGTACATAGTAAATGTTCAAAATATGTGATGGCTTAATGGATGGGTGGAAGAATGAGTGTTTCATCATCGTAATTTTTGGACTAGTCTCAAAGGAAGTAGAACGAAATGTTCTCAGTGTCTGCTCTCCCATGCGATTTGCTTTTTGTCCTCCCCTTATAGGGCAGGAGTGGATTTGGTGAAAGAAATGCCACCTGTGGCCGGATGATATGTGATGTGGAAATTTCAGCAAAGGAATTGATTCGTTGTAAAAGTTACCATTTATCTGAACTTGTTCAACAGATTCTGAAAACTGAAAGAGTTGTAATCCCAGTGGAAAAGTTACGGAACATGTACAGGTATGATCCTGGATGCTTCAGAATTTGTCCTAAAAGGAGCAACGGCAAAATGCCGGCATCATCCTTAGGCTGGAGGGACAGGAGCCTTGCGTGCTATGGAGGGAAAATTATCTGTCTTCATGTTGACACCATTTCCATTACTTTACTAATTTGAACTATTTTGTCTCTTGAGTTACTCTTATTTTATCAGATTATCTCGAGCTCACTTATCTTAATTCCGTCTTTATGTTTCCTAAGAGCAGTTTAGAATTCTTTGTGATATAATTTCACTTATATGTGGAATCTAAAAAAAAAAAACAGAAAGAGACTCATAGTCACTGAGAAGAGACTGGTGGTTACATGGGGGAGGGGTTGGGGTGGGTGAATTAGGTGAACGGGATAAAGAGGCACAAAATCTCAATTATATAAATTAGTCATTGGGATTAAAGTACAGCATAGAGAATATAGTCAATAATACTGCAGTACCTTTCTATGTTGACAGTACCTACGCTAGTTGGGGTGAGCATTTAATGATGTAGAAAACTGTCAAATCACTATTGTATACTTGAAACCAATATAGTATTGTATATCAACTATACTTCAATTTAAAAAAATCAATGTGCAATTTAAGTTTCTACTCTTATTCATTAATTCAGGAATTAGGGCTAATAACTTAAAAAATATAAAAACTGAGAAGTCATTAAGTTACTTAGAGATATTGCTTGATTATTTTTTTCCAGCTTTACTGAGGTAAAAATTGATGAAAATTGTATATATTTTAAGGTGTATGTGATGCTTGATACATGTGTATATTGTGAAATAATCACCATAATTCAGCAAATTAACATATCCATTACTTCACATAGTATTTTTTTCTTTCCTTTTTTTGTGGTGAGATACTTAGGATTTACCCTCATAGCAAATTTCAAGTATACACTACAGTACTGTTAACTGGGGTCACATTGCCATACAGTGGGCCTCCAGAACCTACTCATTTTGTACAATTAGAACTTTGTGCTTGTCTTAAGTAAGGTTTCTTCTTCCCTTCTGGCTACTTCCCTTTTCTTCCCATTCCTCCCGTGTCCTAGGACTGCTTCTCTCTGATGGGTCACTCTAGGTGATCTCACTGAGTCTCGGGAATTTAATACCTTTGGATGCTGATGGCCTCCCACCTGTGTCTTCAGTGGTGACCTCTCCCCAAATTCCAGGCTCATGTATCCACCTGCCTGTTCTACATGATGTCTCATGAGCTTTTGAGGCATCCATGGCTCCTCTCTCTGACATCTCACCTTTGATCTTTCAGGAAATTCTGTTAGCTCTATCTTTAAAACATGTCTAGATCTGACCCACTTCTTTTCTACTCCATTGGACCCACCCTGGTCCAAGCCATCATCCTCTTTCCCCTGGATTACTGGCTTTTATATTAGCATTTTCACTGGTCTCTGCTTTTTGCCCTTTACCTCTTGCAGTCTTATTTCCAACCCAGGAACCAGTTTTCCTGCTAAAGTTAAGTCAGATATGGTCCTCTTTTAAAAGTCTTCCAGTACTTTTCTGTTCCATTCAGAGTAAAAACCAAAGTCCTTATTTTGACTTACAAGGTCTTATATTCTGTCCTTATCTTCTACTGCTTTCTCCATCATTTTCTCTGTTCCAGCCATTGGTCTCCTTTCTGGTCTTGGAACTGCCAAATTTGTGCCCAACTCAGGGCCTTTGATTGTGCTGTTCTGTTTGCCTGGAATGCTCTTTCCTCAGATATCCATCCACAAGGATTGACTCCTCACATCTTCCATGTCTTTATTCTCAGTTCCCTAACTAAAATTTCAGTCTCCGCTCCTGACACTTAATATTCCCTTTGCTTCTTAATTTTTTCTCCTTAATACTTAACATTATGTAACATACCTGTCTTGCCAATGGGTTTCAGCCCTGGACAAGTTCACTATGGATTCAGTGAGACCAAAGAAACGACAGTGAAATGTTATACCCAACTTTATTCCCATAATGGCAAGGTCAGTCACTAGCATCTGTCCACTCAGAGCAAGTCTGCATGCAGCAAGCCAGTGTCTGCCTCTGAACCTCTCTGCCCCGACAGCCATCTCAGTCTCTGTCCTTGGTGCTGCCACCGCTCCAGTCTCATATCTGCTCTCCTACAGCCTTGCAGCAGCTGTGCTGAACTCCTTATATGGAGTCAATAACAACGTATTGCCCACATGCATGTAGCGAGCTAGCCGACCAGGGCCAGGTGAGAATCCTGGCTGTAGGAACGTTCACTTTATCCACAATATCACATATTTAATTTTTTATTTATACTTTTTCTCCCCCGTGATAACATAAGCCCCATTAGGACAGGAGTTTGGTCACAGCCAGATTCTACAACAATGCCTGGCACATAGGTGTGTAATACATACTAGATGGAATGAATGAAAGGATTTAGGTAGTTTTCAGATTGTAGTTAACAAATCATCTTATCATTGTGAGATTATTTTATGTGTTTTCAACACTGACAATGGGATCAGTATAGTATGAATGAATTCCTAGTTTCATGATGACCTTACTTTAAATTGTTTCCAAAGCCGAGATGCCTGAAGTTGCTCCGAAGTTACTGATACCAAAAATCTTTGTAACATTTTATAAAGTTCTGATTATAGTCATTGTTTCTTTTAATTACTTGATTCTGTTTCATTCTCAATTTTCTGTACAGTGAATCTTCTCATCTGATGTACCTGTTGGAGCACACCTGGAAAGATGCCAGGTTCATTTTGCAGATCATGTGTGAGCTAAATGTTCTGCCATTAGCATTGCAGATCACTAACATCGCTGGGAACGTTATGGTAAATTTAACTTAGGGGGAAAAAGCATTTCCTGTTGGATTCAGTGTTTGCTTGGGGGTAGTTGTTATATGATAATGAGTCTAAATGCATGCTTATAAAATGAGTAACTTGTATTCTGAAAGCTGGGCTGCTGCTGTAAGATGTACTAGCTGGAAGAAGGGCAGGAAAGCCAGGTGCAGTGTGTTGAAGTCTGGGTAATCATGAGGGTCATCTCTAACATCTGGATGTGTCTGATTTGTGGAATGGTCCACTTGGGAGTAAAGAAATAGCCCAAGTTGTCAGTATTTTAAAGCTCTCTTTGTCTCTTTTTAACAATAATGCTTAAAGAAAACACCAGAAATAATTTAGTACCTTTTTTTAAAAAGCAGCCCTTGTTATGAGGGGTGATTTTGAAGGAGCTGCTATGATTAAATTTACCAATTCAAAGTTGCCTATGTTTGTTGTGGTTTTGATGGGCTCAAATTTTAAAGAGAAATTCTGTTTAATAGTCTAGGACGCTGATGGGTGGACGATCCGAGCGTAATGAGTTCTTGTTGCTTCATGCATTTTATGAAAACAACTATATTGTGCCTGACAAGCAGATTTTCAGAAAGCCTCAGCAAAAACTGGTGGGTCTAAAATTGTACAGTGTTCTGCCTTTTAGTATTCCCCCCACTTTTATTTACCTAAATAGTGCTTTTTTTTTTTTGGCTGGTAACACCTGCTACCAAACTAATCCCTTGTATACTGTAGAAACCATGTTAAATTTGTTCTGTTGTGTCTGTGTGGTCATTTCCTTCTCTGCTTTTCTCTCTGTACAGATAAAAATTATTTGTGAAATATGGACTTCTTTGAGGAAGGCATTAAGCCTTTTCTGATGAATCCATACATGGAAAGTGCTTTGTCACCTAAGCTATAGCCAAAGTTAGATGGTAGTTAAAAGTCTCTTATTTCCTTTGTCTTGCCAATGAGTTTCAGCCCTGGGCACTACTGATTCAGTGAGACTGAGGAGTGACAGTGGAACGTTCTTGGGGAAAAGGGGTTTATTACCCACCTTTGTTCTGGTAGTGGGGGGGGATATAGGTCTAGCACTAGGATTACAACAGCATCCAACAGTCTGCAGGTCTGTAATCCTCCTTTGTCACTGCCTCTGCCCAGAGCCACTGGGCAGAGCTCTTTATATAGTGACTCAGTCAATAATAGCTTATTACCTACAGTGTGGAAGCAGTAGCCTAGCAGTAGGCCAGTTACATCATCAAGTAGTTCGGGTTCAGGTGAGGATCCTGGCCATAGAACTTCAATTTTCCCCACACCTTAAAGCCATGAGCCTTTGTTGCATTTTTTTATACTATTAGGTTTAAGATCACTGCAGTCAGGCTTCTGAAGTGAATTCCATCACATTGGTACTAAAACTTAGCTTAGCTGCTGTTTTATCAGCACTGATAGTAATTGACTCAGAATGGGAATTTAATGTTAAAACGATTCAGGTTCTTGTATTTGCTTATTTTACATACATTATCAAAGTTTGTATAAAGAATATTAGAGGAATTTGACTTCCAAAGTAGTGAGTTAATTAATAAACTACTTGGCAATTATTTTTCAGTCGATGGACATGCTTATTTTAAGGTACCGTATTATTAAAGGGAATTATGATAATATCTATGGAATATTTTGTGGTTTACATCATAAAAGTTAGGTAATGAAGAGGACTCTTTACAATTTCAAGTTTACATAATATGAAGAGTTGTATTTTTAGTATCCATTGATTTAAAAATACGAAGTTCTGTGAATTCAGAAACATTTTAAAGTAGACTTTGCATATTTATTGTCAGAGATACAGTATTTGTTTCAGTAACTTTCATGCTTGGCATTCATTTGGATTCATGAATATACTACAATAACTGTCTTTCCCCACAGGTAGGACCACTAACTAAAAGTAAAGAATGTTTGTTAGAACTATGTGCTGCAATTGAAAAAAGGGGAAATCACAAAAACTTCTTTATTAGTTAGTTGCTGGCTGGTGACGTTATCTTTCTTTCCATTTGCTATTAGGGAGGTGAAGATGAAGACATTGATGGAGATATCAGTAAATACAAGAAAGGACGTAAGAAAGCAGCTTATGCTGGAGGCTTGGTATTAGACCCCAAAGTTGGTAAGGTTGGGCAGCACATTGGGTTTGCCCGTGGTCTTAAGGAATTTCTTAATGGAGAGCTAGGCTTGAGAAACTAGAAGACCTGAATTGTGTTTTATAGGTTAGTAACTAGGTCTCATAATGATCTTAATATTTTTTATTTACATTTTTTATCAAAATCTTGTTTGCCAGTAACCTATCATGAATTAATTAATGTGAATCTTTATCTTGTGTTCCAAGAAAGCTTTATTCATGGACATTGAAATTTAAATTTTGTGTAATTTTCATGTATCATGAAATACTCTGGTTTTTTCTTTCCATTTTTATTTTCCAACTATTTAAAGATGTAAAAAGTATTCTTAGCTCATGAGTGGTACAAAAAGAGAGGGTAGGCTGGATTGGTCTGCACACTGTTCACCAACCCCTAGTCCAGTTTATAGATCTTTGCCTTGTGGTAAGAGCACCTCTGTCCTCTCTCACCCATTCTTGGAGGCTGGGGTTCTGCTTCCACCCGACCTGCTGGGGCCAGTTCAGCTGGACTGCAAAGGTAAAGAAAGTCCCAGCAAAGACAGTAACCATGAAATTGCACTTTACAGGAGAATAATTTTTTCCCATTTCGTGAATAGCAAAGAAGATATTTTGTGGTACACAAAGCTAGAAATGGTCCTTTTTTCTTCTTTTACCATCTTAATGATTTTTAGGTGTACAGTTAAGTAGTATTAAGTATATTTACATTGTTGTACAGGAATTGATGTGAATTTGAATCAAGTAACTTGAACTCTTAAGTGGGAGACCTTATTGACAAAAGGAGTTTATTAATAGTTGTAATGAAATAGGTAGTCCTTTGGTGTTAAAATAGATCTGGACTTGAATTCTGGCTGTGTGATTTGGGCCTTCCTGTTTAACCTCTGTAAGCCTCACTTTCCTCTTTTGTAAAATAGAAATAAGAATAATATCTACCACACAAGGATTTACAGTATAAAGTGATTATTTAGGATAGTCCCTGACATAGAGTAAGCTATCAGTATGTTTGCTATTGTTATTATTGCCTTTATAGTGGACATTTATTTTTGGTCAATGTCTTCTTAAGGTGAAGATAACTCTTTATAAATGTCCTAGAGAAATATAGTAGCATTCTGTTCACCCTTTACAAGTAAAAAGGGTGGATCGTTCCACTACTGACATTTATATATGTACATTTCTTGTCTGGTCTTAGCAGTTTGTGTATAGGTAAATGGGCTGTCCATTTTATTCTTTGAAGATATGATTGTAATATATATATACCCACTTACTGGTATAGATCACTAAACATTTTGGGGGTGGAGGTAGGAGGGAAGATGGGAGGGATTGTTTGCTTGAGGGATAATTTAACAACATTTCTTTGAAGTGGATGTGATACCTATCTAAAGTAATTGATAGGGGAAGGTGCTTTCCTGTCATAATAGTGGACTGAAATAATAATAATAATAATAAATAATGGTGCCCATCATAGGGGACTGCTGGGGAAAGGGCCAGGTGTAGCTGAAAGCAAGATAGGATCTCTTTTGTGACTTGAGTTTTCACTCTAATCCAAGTCATTTTTATGGAGTGGTAGTAGACTCTTTATTTTCCTTTAATCTACCTCACAGCTCAGGATAGTGTATCGTTTGTAATACACTTCACTGTATAGTATTTCTAATGTGATGTTTCGACAAATCTGCTTTTTTAAAAGACTTTTTGTAATGTGGCTTTTTTATTGCAGGTTTTTATGATAAGTTCATTTTGCTTCTGGATTTCAACAGTTTATATCCTTCCATTATTCAAGAATTCAACATTTGTTTTACAACAGTACAAAGAGTTGCTTTAGAGGCACAGAAATTTACAGAGGTTTGTTTTCAACTTCGGGGGCTCTTGAAATTGAGATTGAAAGCAGAGCTTAAGGAAGAGAAAGAACCAAAGGGGTTCACATTCTTATTTTCCCTCTTAAAAGATAACAATTTGTCCTTTCTTAGTGGTAAAAAATGGGGAGGGTTGGGGAGAAGGACACTCAAACTGGTTCTGTGTCTTTTTTATTTAACAACTTATTGAGTTGTAATTCACATACATACAGTTCACCCATTTAAAGTGTACAGTTAAATGGCTGTTAGTGTATTCACAGAGTCTCTCCAGCCTTGACCACAGTCAACTTTAGGGCATTGCCATTACTCCCCAAAGAAACCCCCTACCTTTTAGCTTATAACCTCCCTCAATCCCTCCATCCCTCCCAGATCTAGAAAAACCACTAATTTTTCTGCCTCTATACATTTGCATATCTTGGACATTTTATGTAAATGGAATCATATGTGACCTTTTGTGTCTGGCTTACTTCATTTAGGTTACTGTTTTCAAGATTCAGCTGTGTTGTAGTCTGTATTTGTACTTCATTTCTTTTTATTGCTGAATAATATTCCATTGTATGGCTATATATTGTATTTTATTTTTGAATCATCTTGTCAATTATACAAAAATGCTAGGATTTTGATAGGGATTGTATTGGATCTTGATTGATTTGGGGAGTATTGCCATCTTAATGTTAAGTATACAATCTGTGAAAATTGGGTCTTTCCATTTATGTGGGTCTTTAATTTCAGTGATGTTTTCTACTTTCCAGTGTGTAAGTTTTACACTTCTATTGCACTTTATTCTTAAATATTTTATTCTTTTTGATGCTATTGGAAGTAGAATTGTTTTTTTAATTTCATTTTTGGATTGTTTATTGCTAGTGTATAGAAATAAAACTTATTTGTATATTGGTCTTGTATCCTGCAACTTTACTGCACTCACTTATTTTAATAATTTTGTGGATTCCTTAGGATTTTCTTTATATGAGATGATGTTATCTTCAAATAGAGATATATTATTTTGTTTTATTTTTTTATTTTAATATCATTAATCTACAATTACATGAAGAACATTATGTTTACTAGGCTCCCCCTTCACCAAGTCCCCCCCACATACCCCTTCACAGTCACTGTCCATCAGTGTAGTAAGATGCTGTAAAATCATTACTTGTCTTCTCTGTGTTGTAGAGCCCGCCCCATACCCCCTCCACATTATACATTGCTAATTGTAATGCCCCCTTTCTTTTTCCCGCCCTTATTCCTCCCATCCCACCCATCCTCCCCAGTCCCTTTCCCTTTGGTAACTGTTAGTCCATTCGTGAGTTCTGTGATTTTGCTGCTGTTTTGTTCCTTCAGTTTCTCTTTGCTCTTATACTGCATGTATGAGTGAAGTCATTTGGTACTTGTCTTTTTCCACCTGTCTTATTTCACTGAGCATAATACCCTCGAGCTCCATCCATGTTGTTGCAAATGGTAGGATTTGTTTTCTTCTTATGGCTGAACTGTGTATATGTACCACCTCTTCCTTATCCATTCATCTACAGATGGACACTTCTGTTGCTTCCAATTCTTGGCTATTGTAAATAGTGCTGCGATAAACATAGGGGTGCATCTGTCTTTTTCAAACTGGGCTGCTGCATTCTTAGGGTAAATTCCTATGAGTGGAATTCCTGGGTCAAATGCTATTTCTATTTTAAGCATTTTGAGGAACCTCCATACTGCTTTCCACAATGGCTGAACTAATTTACATTCCCACCAGCAGTGTAGGAGGTTTCCCCTTCCTCCACAACCTTGCCAACATTTGTTGTTGTTTGGCTTTTGGATGGTAGCCATTCTTACTGGTGTGAGGTGATGTCTCATTGTGGTTTTAATTTGCATTTCTCTGATGACCAGCGATGTGGAGCACCTTTTCATGTGTCTGTTAGCCATCTGAATTTTTTCTTTAGAGAACTGTCTATTCAGCTCCTCTGCCCATTTTTTAATTGGATTATTTGTTTTTTGTTTGTTGAGGTGTGTGTGTGTGAGCTCTTTATATATTTTGGATGTCAAACCTTTATCGGATCTGTCATTTACAAATATATTCTCCCATACTGTAGGGTATCTTTTTGTTCTATTGATGGTGTCTTTTGCTGTACAGAAGCTTTTCAGCTTAAATAGTCCCACTTGTTCATTTTTGCTTTTGTTTCCCTTGCCCAGGGAGATACGTTCATGAAGAAGTCACTCATGTTTATGTCCATGAGATTTTTGTCTATGTTTTTTTCTAAGAGTTTTATGGTTTCATGATTTACATTCAGGTCTTTGATCCATTTTGAATTTACTTTTGTGTATGGGGTTAGACAGTGATCCAGTTTCATTCTCTTCCATGCAGCTGTCCAGTTTTGCCAGCACCATCTGTTGAAGAGACTGTCATTTCCCCATTGTATGTCCATGGCTACTTTATCATATATTAATTGACCATATATGTTTGGGTTAATGTTTCGAGTCTCTATTCTGTTCCACTAGTCTGTGGCTCTGTTCTTGTGCCAGTACCAAATTGTCTTGATTACTATGGCTTTGTAGTAGAGCTTGAAGTTGGGGAGCGAGATCCCTCCCACTTTATTCTTCCTTCTCAGGATTGTTTTGGCTATTTGGGGTCTTCGGTGGTTCCATATGAATTTTTGAACTATTTGTTCCAGTTCTTTGAAGAATGCTGTTGGTAATTTGATAGGGATTGCATCTAATCTATATATTGCTTTGGGCAGGATAGCCATTTTGACAATATTAATTCTTCCTAGCCAGGAGCATGGGATGAGTTTCCATTTGTTAGTGTCCTCTTTAATTTCTCTTAAGAGTGTCTTACAGTTTTCAGGGTATAGGTCTTTCACTTCCTTGGTTAGGTTTATTCCTAGGTATTTTATTCTTTTTGATGCCATTGTGAATGGAATTGTTTTCCTGATTTCTCTTTCTATTAGTTCATTGTTAGTGTATAGGAAAGCCACAGATTTCTCTATGTTAACTTTTTATCCTGCAACTTTGCTGAATTCCTATATTAGTTCTAGTAGTTTTGGAGTGGAGTCTTTACGGTTTTTTATGTACAATATCATGTCATCTGCAAATAGTGACAGTTTGACTTCTTCTTTACCAATCTGGATTCCTTTGTTTGTCTAATTGCTGTGGCTAGGACCTCCAGTACTATGTTGAATAACAGTGGGGAGAGTGGGCATCCTGTCTTGTTCCCAATCTCAGAGGAAAAGCTTTCAGCCTCTCGCTGTTCAGTATGATGTTAGCTGTGGGTTTATCATATATGGCCTTTATTATGTTGAGGTACTTGCTCTCTATGCCCATTTTGGTGAGAGTTTTTATCATGAATGGATGTTGAATTTTGTCGAATGCTTTTTCAGCATCTGTGGAGATGATCGTGTGGTTTTTGTCCTTCTTTTTGTTGATGTGGTGGATGATGTTGATGGATTTTCAAATGTTGTACCGTCCTTGCATCCCTGGGATGAATCCCACTTGATCATGGTGTATGATCTTTTTGATGTATTTTTGAATTCGGTTTGCTAATATTTTGTTGAGTATTTTTGCATCTGTAGTTTTCTTTTTTGGTGGGGTCTTTGCCTGGTTTTGGTATTAGGGTGATGTTGGCTTCATAGAATGAGTTTGGGAGTATTCCCTCCTCTTGTATTTTTTGGAAAACTTTAAGGAGAATGGGTATTATGTCTTCTCTGTATGTCTGATGAAATTCTGAGGTAAATCCATCTGGCCTGGGGGTTTTGTTCTTGGGTAGTTTTTTGATTACCACTTCAATTTTGTTGGTGGTAATTGGTCTGTTTAGATTTTCTGTTTCTTTCTGGGTCAGTCTTGGAAGGTTGTATTTTTCTAGGAAGTTGTCCATTTCTCCTAGGTTTCCCAGCTTGTTAGCATATAGGTTTTCATAGTATTCTCTAATAAGTCTTTGTATTTCTGTGGGGTCTGTCATGATTTTTTCTTTTTCATTTCTGACTCTGTTTATGTGTGTAGGTTTTCTTTTTCTCTTAAATTAGTATGGCTAGAGGCTTATCTATTTTGTTTATTTTCTCAAAAACCAGCTCTGGGTTTCATTGATTTTTTTCTATTGTATTATTCTTCTCAGTTTTATTTATTTCTTCTCTGATCTTTATTATGTCCCTCCTTCTGCTGACCTTAGCCCTCATTTGTTCTTCTTTTTCCAATTTTGATAATTGTGACATTAGACTATTCATTTGGGATTGTTTTTCCTTCTTTCAATATGCCTGGATTGCTATATACTTTCCTCTTAAGACTGCTTTTGCTGCGTCCGACAGAAGTCGGGGCTTTGTGTTGTTGTTGTCATTTGTTTACATATATTGCTGGATCTCCATTTTAATTTGGTCGTTGATCCATTGATTATTTAGGAGCATGTTTTAAGCCTCCATGTGTTTGTGAGCCTTTTTGCTTTCTTTGTACAAATTTATTTCTAGTTTTATACCTTTGTGGTCTGAAAAGTTGGTTGGTAGGATTTCAATCTTTTTGAATTTACTGAGGCTCTTTTTGTGGCCTAGTATGTGGTCTATTCTGGAGAATGTTCCATGTGCACTTGAGAAGAATGTGTATCCTGTTGCTTTTGGATGTAGAGTTCTACAGATGTCTATTAGGTCCATCTGTTCTAGTGTGTTGTTCAGTGCCTCTGTGTCCTTACTTATTTTCTGTCTGTTGGATCTGTCCTTTGGAGTGAGTGGTGTGTTGAAGTCTCCCCAAATGAATGCATTGCATTCTATTTACTCCTTTAATTCTGTTAGTATTTGTTTCACATATATTGGTGCTCCTGTTTTCACTGCATATATGTTTATAATGGTTATATCCTCTTGTTGGACTGAGCCCTTTATCATTATGTAAAGTCCTTCTTTATCTCTTATTACTTTCTTTATTTTGAAGTCTATTTTGTCTGATGCTAGTATTGCAGCACCTGCTTTTTTCTCCCTTTTGTTTACATGAAATATCTTTTTCCATCCCTTGACTTTTAATCTGTGCATGTTTTTGGGTTTGAGGTGAGTCTCTTGTAAGCAGCATATAGATGGGTCTTGCTTTTTTATCCATTCTATTACTCTGTGTCTTTTGATTGGTGCATTAAGTACATTTACATTTAGGGTGATTATTAAAAGATATGTCCTTATTGCCATTGCAGGCTTTAGATTCATGGTTACGAAAGGTTCAAGGTTAGCCTCTTTACTACCTTACTGTCTAACTTAACTCGCTTATTGAACTATTATAAACACAGTCTGATGATTCTTTATTTCTCTCCGTTCTTATTCCTCCTCCTCCATTCTTCATATATTGGGTGTTTTGTTCTGTGCTCTTTTTAGGAGTGCACCCATCTAGAGCAGTCCCTCTAAAATACCCTGTAGAGGTGGTTTGTGGGAGACAAATTCCCTCAACTTTTGCTTGTCTGGGAATTGTTTAATCCCTCCTTCATTTTTTTTTTTTTTTAGAGGGCATCTCTCATATTTATTGATCAAATGGTTGTTAACAACAATAAAATTCTGTATAGGGGACTCAGTGCACAATCATTAATCAACCCCAAGCCTAATTCTCAACAGTGTCCAATCTTCTGAAGCATAACGAACAAGTTCTTACATGGTGAACAAATTCTTACATAGTGAATAAGTTCTTACATGGTGAACAGTGCAAGGGCATTCATCACAGGAACTTTCAGTTTTGATCACGCATTATGAACTATAAACAATCAGGTCAAATATGAATATTCGTTTGATTTTTATACTTGATTTATATGTGAATCCCACATTTCTCCCTTATTATTATTGTTACTATTATTATTATTATTTTTAATAAAATGCTGAAGTGGTAAGTAGGTGCAAGATAAAGTTAGAAAACATAGTGTAATGCTGTAAGTCCCTCCTTCATTTTTAAATGATAATCTTGCTGGGTACAGTATCCTTGGTTCAAGGCCCTTCTGTTTCATTGCAGTAAATATATCATGCCATTCTCTTCTGGCCTTTAAGGTTTCTGTTGAGAAGTCTGATGATAGCCTGATGGGTTTTCCTTTGTAGGTGACCTTTTTTCTCTCTCTGGTTGCCTTTAATACTCTGTCCTTGTCCTTGATCTTTGCCATTTTAATTATTATGTGTCTTGGTGTTGTCCTCTTTGGGTCCCTTCTGTTGGGAGATGTGTGTGCTTCTGTGGTCTGAGCAACTATTTCCTCCCCCAGTTTGGGGAAGTTCTCAGCTATTATTTCTTCAAAGACACTTTCTATCCCTTTTTCTCTCTCTTCTTCTTCTGGTACCCCTATAATGCGGATATTGTTCCTTTTGGATTGGTCACACAGTTCTCTTAATATTTCATTTTTGGAGATCCTTTTATCTCTCTGCATCAGCTTCTATGCGTTCCTGTTCTGTGGTTTCTATTCCATTAATGGCCTCTTGCATCCTGTCCATTCTGCTTTTAAGTCCTTCCAGATATTGTTTTATTTCTGTAGTCTCCCTCTGTACTTGCTCCTTTAGCTCTTGCATATTTCTCTGCAGATCCATCAGCATGTTTATGGTTTTTATTTTGAATTCTTTTTCAGGGAGACTGATTAGGTCTATCTCTGCAGATCCTCTCTCAGGGGTTGTCTGGACTATTTTGGACTGGACTAAATTTTTCTGCCCTTTCATGGTGATAGCAGTGGCTGTAGGCAGGTTGTGGGTGTGTCAACTAGGAGAAGAAAGTCCTTTAAGTGTGCTGGGATGACTTCGTCCAGCTGTGGGGTCCCTGTCTCTTTAAGACTTGCAAAAAGCACCCATTTTTCTTTTGTCTCAGGGGTGCCGGTTGCAGGGACCTGCCTGCAGGTTTTGCTTTTCCATTTCTCTAATATCCAGCACCCCATG
This sequence comes from Manis javanica, assembly GCF_040802235.1. Taxonomy (NCBI): domain Eukaryota; kingdom Metazoa; phylum Chordata; class Mammalia; order Pholidota; family Manidae; genus Manis; species Manis javanica. Next base: position 18,009,570 of record NC_133174.1, read on the forward strand.
CACCTTGTGGCTGGTTGTTTAGCAGTCCTGGGGCTTTCACTCCCTTCCTGTTCTGACTCCTTTCTTCCCGCCGGGTTCTGGAGTGGAGGGGCATTTGGGTCCTGCCTGGCTGCAGCTTGTATCTTACCCCCTTCGTGTGATGTTGAGTTCTCGCAGATGTAGATGTATTCTGGCTGTTGTACTGTATCCATTAGTGTCTCTTTTAGAAATAGTTGTGTTTATTGTATTTTCATAAATATATATGTTTTTGGGAGGAGATTTCCACTGAACTACTCACGCCACCATCTTGGTTCCGCCACCAAATAGGGATAGTTTTCATTCTTCCTTTCCAATCTGGATGCTTATATTTCTTTTTTTTGCCTTTTATAATTGCCCTGGCTAGAACATCCTATTCAATGTTGAATAGAAGTGGCAAGAGCAGACACCTTTGTCTTATTACTGATCTTAGGGGGAAAGCATTAAGTCTTTCACCATTAGGTATGATGTTAATTGTGGATTTTCCATAGATTGCCTTTCTCAGGTAGAGGAAGTGCCTTTCTGTTCTACTTGGTTGAGTGTTCATATCATAAAAGGGTATTGGATTTTGTCAACAACTTTTTCTGCATCTATTAAGATGATTATGTGATTTTTGTCATTTATTCTTTTAATACGGTGTGCTACATTGATTTTTTTTATGTATGTTTAGCCAACCTGTGTTCTGGGATAAATCCCACTTAGTCGTGGTATATAATTCTTTTTATATGTTGCAGGATTCAATTTGCTGGTATTGTGTTGAGTTTTTCTGTCTGTGTTCATAATGGTTGTTGGTGTGTAGTTGGCTTTTCTTATTAGGTCTTTGTCTATTTTTGGTATTAGTATAATACTAGCCTCATAGAATGAGTTGGGAAGTGGTCTCTTCTGTTTTTTTGGGAGAGTTTGTGAGTGATTCATGCTAATTCTTCTTTAAATATTTGGTAGAATTCACCAGTGAAGTTATCTTATCTTTGTCTTTTCTTTTTTTGAGTACTAATTTAATCTCTTTTTATAGGCTAATTCATATTTCCTGTTTCTCCTTGAGCTGATATCGGTTATTTCTATCTTTGTAAGAATTGGACCGTTTTTTTGTAGGCTGTCTCATTTGTTGGCATAAAATTGTTCATGGTATTCCTTTATAATTATTGTTCTCTTCTTTGAGGTCAATAGTAATATCCCCTCTTTTAGTCCTGATTTTAGTAATTTGAGTCTTCTTTTTTTGTCATTATACCCAAAACTTTGTCAATTTTGTTGATCTTTTCAAAGAAGCAATTTGGCTTCCTTGATTTTCTCTGTTCCTTTTCTGTTCTCTATTTCATTTATTTATTCTCTAATATTTATGACATCTTTTCTGCTTTGGTTTAATTTGCCCTTTTTCCAGGTTCTTAAGTTGGAAGTTTAGGTGATTAATTTGAAATCTTCTCTTTTAACATAGGTATTTACAACTATAAATTTCCCTACAAGCACTGCTTTAGCTTCATTCAGTAAGTTTTGGTATGTCATGCATGCCATTTTATAGTCAATCCTCCCTCCCATCAGTCAACCATTGATTTAACTTCTATTACCTTAGCTTAATTTTCCTATTTCAGAACTTTGTATAAAAATGAAGTGATAGGGTATATATTCTTTAGTGTCTAGCCTTTTTGTTCAGTGTAATGTTTTTGAGATTCATATATGTTGTTATATTATTAGTTCTTTCCTTTTTATTGCTGAGAAGTATTCCATGCTTTATCTATTTTCCTGAGATGAGCATTTGGATTGTTTTCAGTTTTGAGCCATTCCTAATAAAGCTGCTGTGAACATTCTTGTACAGATCTTTTTATGGATGTGTGCTTGTGCTTTCATTTTTGGTGGTAAATGTCTAGGAAGTGAATTTGCTGGTTTCTGTGCGAAGTGTTATGTTTAACTTGATAAGAAACTACCAAACTGTGTTCCAAAGTAGTTGTACATTTTTATATTTCAACCAGCCATGTATGAGTTGTCCCTATCTTCTTGAACACATGCTATTTTTAGTCAAATTTTAGTCATGAAAGAGTTTCTTAATGATTCTCCCCACTAAACAGCCTTTTTGAAATACTCTTTTTGAATTATTTCACATGGATTTTAATCTAGCCAGCGGTTATTCAGTCAATAGTTTTATGTATGGTTTAATAACTTACTGTGGGTTTCTTCGTATATGATGCTTATACAAGTGACTGTCAGTAGGGAATTAGATTAGATTTGGTTCTCCAGCAGTAAAAGATTTAAAATGACATATTATCTCTGTGTATTGTCTTTCTCTATACAAGTGGTAGAAGATGTCTCCTTGCCCTCTAGCTCCTGAGTTTCTATGTCTTTTTGTTCCAACTACATGCTTGGGAGCTGTATTTTCAGTACCAATTCCATATTTCTATAAGAAAGACCCTTATAGGCTTGGATAGGTTGGTTAGCATTCCTGGTCTTATTGACTGTGACCACAGGAGGGGGTTCAGAGAGTACAAACATGGGTGCTAAGAGTGGGCCTTTCTGTTGGACTAGAGGATAATTTTATAGAGAATGTATTGGGTAGGCATCCCCAAAAGGTAGTGAATACATTCAATTACTAATATTCTTTGGGCTTTGTCCTACTGTTATGTCAGCATTGTGGTAATTATTATCTAGGCCCCCCACCCCAAAATCCCTACCACCATTTTATTTGTGCTTTCCAGTTTGGATTGTGGATATATAATAGAATCATTTCAGAGCTAGAAGAGACCTTAGAGGCCATCTAAGAAGTACTACACATGTAGCAATTTATAGGTTCTGTATTATTTTCCTGTGCTGTACCTCATCTGGTCTTCAGGACTGCTGGTGGCACACAACTAGTGGTAGAGCCAGACATGGATTGTAACAACATGTTTGGGGAAATTGTTTTTAAAATAAAAACACTAAGAAAGACCTCTAGGATTTAAGGGGGGCAGGGAAGGCAGCAGCTAAACTACCATTTTAAGTTATGTGTACTGCCAAACAAAATGCTATAGGATTTTAAAAATTACCAAGAATCATATTCTTTCAGTTTATTTTTTATGTGATCTCCATTGTTGCTGTAAATAAAGTCGAATTTATACTAAGTTCTCCTTAATAGATTTGTCATCATCATCTGCTACATTGGAAAACAGTAGGTCCTTGTTAATATTCTGAGATTGTTCATGTGAAGGTAGCAATCTATATGAAATCAGATACTTTGTAAAGGCTGGGTTATCAAATGGTATTGACTTGACATACTTTAAGCTAAGAGATTTATTTTTAATTCTGAACCTTTGAAAGGGCAAAAGTGCTTGTCTTTTCTTTATAGCCTGTTAATAGAATTAATGGAGGCTTGAGAAAAGGTCTAATGCTTTTCCTGCTTTTTCCTGCTGTACATTTTAATATAAGAAGACTGCTGGTTGCTTTTCTAAAATGTTGCTATTCTTCTTCTGATTGCAAAGCAATTTATAAAAGGTACTACATAAATGCTAAGGAATTTGTATATATTAGTGTTTAGAAATGTCATGGCCTATTTAAATATGTGTTCCAAACTCCTAGAAGAAATTTGCTCATTGAGTATTTAGACTTATATTTTAATCTAAAACATTTATAATATTTCCCATGATTCTTGGTAATTTTAAAAATTCTAAAGCATTTTGTTTGGTAGTATACATGACCCAGAACTGTAGTTTAGCTGCTGCTTTTTTTCTGCCTTAAATCCTAGAGGTCTTTCTTAGTGTTTTTGTTTTAAAAACAATTTCCCCAAACATGTTTTTGAAGAGAGGAGAGGAGTATGTGTACAAATTCATCCCTTTAGGTGGTATCTGCATTTGTCAGTAACTAGAGAGATAGAGGATACTAGGAATGATGGGCTGATAGACTTGGAAGAAAAGAGGGCAGTGTTGTCTTGTTATGCAGCCCTCTCAGCCATTTTTTCTACCACCCAATGCTCTGTTCACCTTTACTTACACAAGAAAGTAGCTTTTCGAGATGTGGTCATGGGACAAAGCTCCCACAAAATATTATTTTAGAGATTTATTTCATGAACATTTGATTTGTCTGAAATTTCTGTTGTGTGTTCATCAGGATGGAGAACAAGAACAGATCCCTGAGCTGCCAGATGCAAGCTTAGAAATGGGCATTTTACCTAGAGAGATCCGGAAACTGGTCGAGCGGAGAAAACAAGTCAAGCAACTAATGAAACAGCAAGATTTAAATCCAGACCTTGTTCTTCAGGTATATCTTTTCACTAAGACATCTGAGTGACAGTGTCAGCTTTTAGAATTTGATTATCTAAGAGTGATTTAAACGTGAAACTGTGGGCAAATGCATGTGCTTATTGTAAGTTTGTGGGTAGGAAACCATTCAAAAACACTAGAATGCCTCAGAATGGAAGCAAAGCTTTATCTGCAAAGCTGTATATGAGCAAGTCTTGTGACATCTGGGAGCTTTGGAGTCAGTTTACTTGCTTCTAGGTCAGGGAATCATGGATCTGGGAGGATGGGTTGAATGTGTTAGAGAGTCATTTTTTTTTCTGCAGGGATATTGAGGAATTCTCATCATTGGTGATCTAGAAAGACATTTAATGTAGTCTTAAACATCTGTAAATATTGTTGTCTGTCTTTTGTCCTTATGTGGCCTGCAGTATGACATTCGACAGAAGGCTTTGAAGCTCACGGCAAACAGTATGTACGGCTGTTTGGGATTTTCCTACAGCAGATTTTATGCCAAACCACTGGCTGCTTTGGTGACATACAAAGGAAGGGAGGTAAATGTCATAACGTTCACATCTCTGAAAATGAGAGTTTCTAAACTATACATGTTATAAGTCTGAGAGAGCCAAGTTTGTTACCTAGTTGTACAGCTTCAAATACTCCTTTCTTAGGATAAATTTGAGACAGACAAGCTTTATGGAAGGATGCACTTGTTCATCTATTAAGTGTGTGTGCGTGCATGTGTATATATTTATTGAGCATCTCGTATGTGCCAGACATTGTTCTAGGTACTGGGGATAGTGTCGGGCAAGATAGTATAAGGCCCCTGCTTCATGAAGCTCATGTTTTACTTCGGGTAATATGGTGGGGACTTGAGTGAGGAGAGGGTAGTTGGGGAAAACAGACTGTAAATAAGTGAATAAAGAAATACTAAAATAACTAAGAGAATATGACAGAAGTAAATGCTGTGCAGATAATTAGGGTGGTGATTTAGAGAATGTTAAGATAGCTAGGTTAGATTGGTCAGAGAAGGCTTCTTTAGGAGCCAACATGAATGAGACCTAATTGACATAAGGGAGCAATTCTTTTTTTTTTGCTGTTGCATTAGGTTGAAAGGAAGAAATCAAGAAGATAAGTCTCCATTTTTGTCTTATAGCTGGTTAGCTGGGGGAGCCATTTGCTAAGATAGAGAAATCTGTGAGAGGGGCATTAAGAGTTCTTTCTTGGTTATGTTATCATTGAGATATGTAATAGATCTCTAGGCATATTAAGTAGGCAGTTGGATATAGAAGTCCACAATTTCAGAAACATACCGGGACTGGAGTTTTGGATTAAGAGTTACTGGCTCTAGAAAGTTGAACCCCATACCAAACTGATTAGAGGTACTCTCATTTTGTAAACACCAGTAAGCTTCATCTACTTTAGCAGCATGTGCATGGGTTCCTTAATTTGTAAAAAAATTATGTTAAATATAAAATTCCATTTAACCCAGTAAACTGTTGATTTCTATCAGATTTAAGACTACTGAATCTTAAAGAGGTAGTTAGTGGTTTTGAGCAGAATGCTTGTGTTCGGTCTAGACTCAGAATACTCTAGAGTAAGGGTTGGCAAAACTATAACCCCTGGGCCTGCTCCATCTTGCCATCTATTTTTGTAAATAAAGTTTTATTGGAACACAGTCACAGTCATTTGTTTATGTGTCATCTATGGCTGCTTTCACATCAGAACAGCACAGTTGAGTAGATAAGATTGAGACTTGCATGGCCTGCAAAGCCTGAAATATTTACTATCTGGCTCTTTTCAGAAAGAGAAACTGCTGTCCCCACTTTTAGAGTCTAGACCAGCACCATCCAATACAACTTAGAGTTGATGAAAATGTCCATCTGCAATATCCAATCCAGTAGCTGCTAACTATAAGTGGCTGTGAGCACTTGATATCTGCCTAGTGTCAACTAGGTGATGAATTGGATTTTGAGTTTTATTTAATTACAGTGAAACTAAATTTAACTTGGTCCACGTGGCTAATGGCTACTGTGTTGGAGAGCACAGATCTAGCTGGCATGAAACAAGTTTCAGAGCCGCTCTTCCTGTTGGCAGCTCAATCTCAAAAGATTTCACTTAGGCATGATGAGGAATGGCAGAACATGTATTACATACAAGCAATGTGTGAGAAGCTTCCAGATGTGTCACTTCATTAAAACCCCACCAGAATCTGCTGATACAGGTAATAACGTTCCCATTTTGCAGATGAGGAAGCTAAGACTCAGGTGAAGTATAGCAAGTGACTGTTTTTAACTAGAATCCACATCTTCCTGATTGTAAGGTTTTTACTACATTGGGGTTGTCTGCCCCATCTCAGGGTGTCTTTCATGACCATGCTTCTGCTTTATATTCTGCTTATCCCTGGAAGAGCATTTTTTTCAATACTCATCTCAAGACACAGGCCTTTTTTACATGAGAAGATAGAGGTGTTTTAGGGGCTAGTTGAGGTGAGAGAAGGATGTTTTCAGTTTCTTAGTCTAAATTTACTTGAAAATTATTTAAATTTTATTTCTGTATATATATCCAGTGGCTTCTGATAGAATACCATCTTATTTTTGTATTAGGAAATGCACTCACTATGCCCCAACTGGGTGATAATACAGGGGTTGACTATTGAGATTGGATCAAGGTTACTGTTAAGTTTCTCACGAGAGGCAATAGTTGACAATTTACTCCCTTGGAGAGTGCCTCTTGCTGTTGGGAAATCCCTGTTGTTACATTTTTCTGCATTGGCTCAGAAATCCACAAGCTTAAAAGGGCACTGTTGATAATGATAAGCCCCAAATTTGTCCAATGATCTCCCCTACTCTCCTAATCCATTGTACTTTAAGGGCAATATTTCTGTTTAGCTGGATTTTTAATAGGGTGTTTAAATTCAGTTTTAATTTTTCTGTTGTATAAAATTTAATAGTAACAAATCTTAATAAATCAACTATTAAAAAAAGTGCTCTCCCCACTAAAAAACAAAATTTCAGACACATCTAGAAATAATCATACATGATTTCAATTCTTGGCTTCCACTTTGACCTTATCTCTTTCCCCTTTACTCCTTTCCACAGTAAAAAAAATAAAACAGCTGTGGGAATTGGGCCTTTAAAGTAATGTGAGGTTAATGAGAAATAAAAATTATACAGTTGCTCCTGGAAATCTCATTCTAGAAGAAGATTCAAAGCCACCTACAGAAATTATTTCCTAAAATAAAAATGATTATTGAAGTATGGTGATAATTAGTAGCACTCACAGATGGAAAAAGTCTATGTGATAATCTGCTTTTGGGTTTACTAGCATTTTCCATATAAGCCATTTGGTCTTTATGATTTCAAGCATCTCCTGATGATTAAAGAGGTAGGAGGAGTTAAGTGGGAGTTGGTTTTCTGAGATACAGTACCTTTGTAATGTATCAAACTTGTTTTTTTTGTAAAAAGATAGAGTAAGCAAAATAATAGAGTAACCTGAAGATCCTCAAAGTTGTTTGCTTTTAAAGTACTTGTAGTATAAATTAGATTAAGGTTTAAATGGAAAGTAATGAGAAGGAAACCTGGTAGCATGTCATCTGAGAAGATTATCAAATTTTACATTTGAAAATGGATTAATAACAGTCTGGGGAGGCCTTAAGCCCCCCTTCATTTTTATTTTTAAATCTATATTATTTTTAAATCTATTTTGTGTGTGCTCAGTTTTGCTGGAATCATGCAGGTTGGCTTTGCTGACCTAATAATTTCTGTAATCAAATGTATTATGGCTGTTGGATACTCGGAGTAATTACTAATTGTACTAAAAACAGGTATATAATAAAAATGCTAATAATTGTGTCAAATGGACATCAATATTGTCTTTTCCCAGGTGTGATGTTTCACACTTCAACTCTTCTATGATTTTTAATTGCTCTGTGGTAGAGGAATCAGTTAATGGTTAAGGAATTGTATGAGGGACCTCATAGTGTACAAAATAACTTAAAAATAACAAAGTCCGTGTTTCCAGAGTATAACATGGAAACTTAGTTTACAGACAGACACTCAAAAGGGAATCTGACTATCTATATATTTGTATATATATATATGTACACACACATACCATCTGTATTTGTGTTTGTTCTTAATGTATGTGTAGACACACATGTAAAAAAGATTGGGCAAGTTGATAGCACTAAGTGGACAAAAATTTTGAATCACCAAGAAAACCAGTCCGTTGTCAAGTGGCTAGTGTGGTAATTGAAGTGATCGTTCACTAGATGGCGATAGACACCCTGAGATCATTAATCAATTAAGGGTTTTATTCTGTGAACAATAGTGAAGGCCATTTAGTGACATAAATCTGTCCAAATTTTTTACTTTAATTAATTTTGAAAATGTTAAAGAGAGGCTAACAGTGGACCAAAGGATTGTAGTAGTCTATAATGTCTTTAGTATATAAAATAACAATGGTTTTTGAATTATAAGTTTGATTGATTAAAACAATCATTTGATGTCTCATAACAAGCTAATTCTTCTATCAAACAGTTAAATTCATACTTCTGGTCATGGGGCTATAATACATGACACCCTAATCACAGAATCAGACTTAAGAGAATTGAAATGATTTTGATACATAATTTTGCCTCTTTGAATTTGTTTTTTTTTTTTCCGTAGGGGTTTTAAACTTACGCTATACTTATGCTTGTTGCATAATTCTCAGTGTAGTGCTAATATTTGTCTTTATGGAATAATTAGTACTTATTGACGTTGGTATTGTTTTATTTCTGTACTCTGTTATTTCTGTGCTCTTGAGAAAACGATTTTTGGTCTGGATTTCTGATTGCAGTTTAAAGTGAATGTATGCTCTAATGTTTGGGTGTAGAGCCCATGCGTTTTCATTTTCTCACCCAGTAGGCTGAATGAAATGAGTCTTTGCCAGCCTGCGTGCCAACTAGTTGTAGACTGCCTAGCTTTCAGTTGTCTTGGGAGCTGAAATCTGTGCATTTAGGAAATGTATCCACGTCACTGCATGAAAGCCCTGCAGTCTGGGCAGGCCTTCCTGGGAGTCTCTTGGTGATGTGCTAGCGCCTGTCAGGAGCCCTTTGGAACGGCCCCAGGAAGAAGGGCTCAGCCTGTGTTGGTGTCAGTGGTGAAAGAATGAGTGAATGTGGAGAATCTTAGTGCTAAGGGAGACTCATCTTTTCCTAGAAATAAGCAAAAATTTCACTTTTCCCATCTTTTTTCTTAAAAAGCCTAGTTTAAAAAAATTAAATGCAATAACATATCACAGAGACAACTAAAGAACTTTTCTTCCCCACCCTTTGTCATTTCTTCTCTCCTTTCTCAGATGTAACTGCTCTCTCAGGGTTGGTTTTGTCCTCTTTGCCCATCATTTTTTGCTTTTCCAACAAACGTGCCTGTATATGTGGTACCTATTAGCTTTCCAGGTTTTCACTTGTTCTAGTGTTTTGGTATTACAAGCAGTGCTGCAGTAGACAGTGCCACACAGAGTTGCCACAGTGCCAGAGTTTCTGTAGTGTATTAGTAGGAATGGAATTTTCACACCCACAAGTGGTATATGATGGTTTATTGATGAGAACACTCATTTAATTTATCATAGCAAGCTAAGTCTTACAAATAGCTAAGTTCATATCTATGGCCATAGGGCTATAAAACATGACTCAGTCGCAGTATCAGAGATTAATCTGAAGAGAATTGGAAATGATTTTGACATAGTTTTGCCTCCTTGAATTTGTTGTTCATTTTTCTATTGAGGTATTTCAATACTTGTAAACATATTTATTTACTTGTAAACATACACGTTTTTACTTGTAAATATATATAAAACATATTTATATACTTGTTAACATATTTTTACCTAATCCTTAGTGTTATACATCCTTGTCAGCACTTGTTATTATCAGCATTTAAAATTTTTTGCCAGTCTCATGAGTGTGAAATGGTATCTCACTGTGATTCTAATTTGCATTTCCCTAGTAGTAGTTTAGTTTTCTTGTGTGAATTGCCTCTATGCACAATATGCCCTATTTCTTAGGCATTCAAAGGCTAATCCTTATTTTTTGTGTGTGTTGCAAATATATTTTAGTCTGTGGCTTATCCTTTAACTTCATTTGTGGTGTTTCATTGTACAGATGTTTTTTAATGCCAATTTTTTATTCTTATATACTATGTGGGGTTTTTTCTTAAGAAATCATTCCCTTCTCCAAAGACATAGACATTCTCCCTTATTTTCTTTTCTTATTTAGGTCTAAAATTATTTTTAGGGATGGTGTAAGTTAGGAATCTAACTGATGTATTTGTCTTTTTGCTTCTTTGTGGAGTTGTCGAACCATTTCCTGGGGTGGACAAGCTGGCTAACTCATGGCTACTGCCTGTTTTTTGTATATAAAATTTTATTGGGCCAGCATTTGTGTTCTGCTCCAACAGCAGAGTTGAGTGGTTGCAGCAGAGACTGAATGACCTGCAAAGCCTAAGATACGTACTTTCTGGCTCTTTATAGGAGAAGTTTGTGGACTTCTGTTCTGAGAGAGAGTCATGAATTGAAATAGAGTCATAGAATAGAAAAGTCACTCTCCTTTCAAACAGTATCAGTCATAGTAAGTGACAATAGAATTAATTACACTTCAGGTAGTGAGAAGAAAGGAAAATGATCTTTTGGACATATAAAAATAAACCTGAAGTTTTACCTGTTCTTAGATTACCATATGAGAACTTCTCTCAACCCAAGTAGAGCAAAGGTGAGGTCTGTGAATGTTCTGCAGTTGTGTGCAACATTTTGTGTGCCTTTGCATATGTGTACTTTTGTCGGGGAGAAGGGTGCATTGCATCTAAGAGATTCTCAGAGGGGACCCTGATGCAAGTATGGTGAAGAACTGCGCTGGCTCTGACATTTCATTTCTGCCCTCTTCTTCTGTATGTGAGGGGTAACACTAGCCTTAAAAATGTAAGCTTTTGTCACCTAAAACATGGCAGTATGAAGAATTTTTTTTGCCAGACCAGACCCATCCATGGAAACTGTGGGTGGTAGGAGGGGAGAGTTCTAATTCTGTCTCCAGAGTTTTAATAGCCACCATTAAGACTACTTTTAACTTCAACTCACCTAATAAAATTTTGATTTTTTTTTAATATAAGAGAATTTCTTTTAAGGATGAAATGAAGGCCTAATAGATTTTGGCAGAATATATTTTATGTTTAAAAAAAAGTATCCTTTTTTGATGATCAGAGATTACTTATCACTTTTGAAGTTTACGTTATAACACTCTGTGCCAGAGAAACTTTATTCTCTTTTTATTGTTGTCTTTCAGTGGTGTTTGGGTTCTAAATTCTTCAAAACTGGTAAGACATACTATTCACATTTATTAATTCACGTGTACCAATTCAGAATTTGCAGTAATTCAGATAGGAAGATTTGAAATTCTTCATAGTACAAATTAGAAGAGCCTAGGTTCTTATCATATACCGTTAACTTCTGTATAAACACCTATTTCCTGTCAAGTAAGTGGCATCTTACTTGCAGATCATTTATATTGATGAACTTTTACTAATCAACATCAACATTTGCTTGTCCATTTGTCTGTATCCTTTCTGAAAATTGTTCAAAGTAATGTTGGTAAATATAAAGATAAGAAGAGGAAGCACTGATTTGGAAATAACCCCATGGAAGGCCAGTCCAAATTATAACTTAGACATTCAATAATTTGAGAGAAATGTGATGACAGAAAATTTCAGGTATGTAGAATAGTTCATGCTTTATTAACACAGTGCTGCATTTATAGAGATAAATGAGTAGGATACATTTAAGCCTGATTTGAATTTATATACATGAGAACACTCACATAATATTTCTTCCAAATAGCCAAAACTTTAGACCTTTAAAAATAAATTCAGAATGTCCATATCCTTTTAGTTGGAAGCCAGTACCTCCAAGATGCCTGGACATCCACCCCTGAGTGCTTTCCGGCTATGAACAATGCCAGGTACAGCTTTAGGAGGATACAAAGTGGTCCATGTTAGAGGTAGCTGGGAAGGGAGAGGCTAGGTCAGGACCTGCCTGTAAACTGGGCTTGTGAGCATGAGAAGCTTCAGTGAGGAGATACTTACATACTTTCTTGTTTATCCCCTTTGCATTTCCTGCAGTTTGGGATGGTACCTCATCTTTTTGCCTTACCTGAGCTTTGGTGAATTCAGGGAAGGGCCCATTCATGCTGATAATACAAGTGTTTTTGTCAAGGAGGAGTACCCCACACCCCTCTTGAATGTGCACTGTGTCTGGGGTGTCGGCATCAGCGACAGGTGACTCTGGGGCTGTGTGGGCTGGCCTCCCTCATCTTTCAGAATCTTCTCAGTACTGACCTTAAAAGTACCAGGGGTTTGTTAAGGAAGGTGGGATTTCCTTATTGTCAATCTAAATCAGTGCCTTTTTCAAACCCACATGTTCAATGTTTTACTACTGGATTTTGGAATGGGTCTGCATAAACTATTATGAATACTTAAAATTTTTGCCTTTGTAAACAAAAAAAAGAAAAGAAAAGCTTATAGCCTCAGGTTGTTTCTGTACTTTCCAATCACCATTCAGTTTGTGGGCGATCACGTTGTCCATGTTTGGTGTTCCACCTAGCTCCTGGCTCTGTGCCTCACATAATGGATGCTAGTTTGCTGTAACTTGGATCATGATAGTTTTGATGTTTCTGCAATTATAGAGTGGTGGATGTGGAGGAGATGGCATTTTTTAAAGATGAGATCTTGATATTTAAACCAATTTCGAGTTTATAGGAATGGCCTGGATACTCAAAGCAAGAAAAAGGATATACTCTGTACATTTTACTAGGCCCTCTCATTTGAGAAGGCAGGGGCAATATTTTCACCTCATGACAGTACCCATTTAACTACTGAAACCACTGAGAATGTAGCTAAGGATGAGGAAATAAATACTATCAGGCTGACCTCTGCTGTGACAGATTGAGTTTCATTACTCTGACTCAGATCACATAAACTGAGTCCTGGAATTCTCTTCCTTTCTTCCCCAACACTCACCAGAAGGAGTGACTTTCTATAAACCCAGACTCACTCCTCTTTCTACAAATGTGAACATTTTATATAAGCCTGCTTTGGTATATGCTTCTTTTTCACAAACTACGTGTTATTTGACAGGTGTTCTAAAGCTCCTTGCTTTGGCAATGAACCAATATGACAGCAGTAATGATTTCAAAAGTGCCATTCCCTCCTTGTTAAGAGACAGAAAGAAAAGTGTGAAGTTATTAACCACTATTCACCAGTGGGAAAGAAATTGGCATAAGGTTTAATTGTCTGGTTCTATATAGTCAGTCTGTGTAGATAATTTCCTGGGCAGTATTCCTCTTCAGGAAAGGGCAAAATACCATATAACTTTTACTTTTTTCTCCCCCATCAGTTTTCCCCTTTTCACAAATAGCAGATACAGTGGATTGGAGAGAAAGGATCGTTGGTAACCAAACTATTGAGCCTTTCTCCAGCTTTTCCTGTCCTTATCTGCCCAGGTAATGGATTTATGGGAGACGTGGTTGCACTTGGCAACCGTTCAGATTGCCCATCCCCGCAAATGGGTCACCTGGCCCAGTGTTTGAATCTGATGATGTACAAGATGTCACTGCACCGTCTCCTTACTTTAGCCTTGCTGAGTGCATTTATTGCTAACTGGAAGACCCTGCTTTCAGCAGCCCTCGCCCTGTGGTGGTTTGCGCATGCTCTTCACAACAGTACAGGCAGGCCTGTTAGAGACACAGCCATCTCAAATGTAGAAACCAAACAAGTTGGTTTATTATGGCTGAGGACTGCTTCACTGAGGAAAGACTAATAGAATCAGTGCCTCCTGTTTGTTTCCTCTTTTCAACAGGCAGCAGGAGCCTGTGTCAGTTTGCCCTACCATAAATACTGTGTTAAATTACAGTGAGCTGAGTCTGGTAAGTTGTGGAAGTTTTGGAAGGTGGGGTGAAGCATGGCGCTGTGTGTGTGTGTGTGTGTGTGTGAGAGTGTGTGTAGAAGCTGTTTGATTTTTGTGTGTGTGTGTGTGGAAGCTGTTTGATTTGTGTGTGTGTGTCTGTGTGAGTGAGTGTGTGTGTGTAGAAGCTGTTTGATTTGTGTCTGAGTGTGTGTGTGTGTGTGTGTGGAAGCTGTTTGATTTTAAGCTGGGGATTCCTGATCCCTGTAGTCATGGTTTTAGAGATCCCATACCTACTTTGAAATTTGGTGCTGGTGTCAGACTGTATGCCTCCCCTTGTTTCCTTTTTATTATTCATTTTTGTCATTGAGTTGGTTTGTGTCCCTTTTAAATTTCAATGTATTAGAGCCTCAAAATTAAACATTCTTCTTTGAAAATTTCTTCCCTCTTTTAAAAAGCAAAATGAAATAAAATGTAAGTGAGTGACTACTTGGCTTTTTGAAAAGAACAACAAAACATGAATAATTTCTAGAAGTGGTTTATGTGTGGTATTTGGGATTACTGATTATTATTTACAGGTTTGGGTTTTTTGTTACCTGTTTTTCTTGGCTTTGTTATTTTATGTTAAACAAAAGATTTGCTATTTTGAGGCTAGTGATGAGATTTTTTGCCTTAGGGCTAGGAGTTGAGCGGGGATGGGAGTAGAGCAAAGATATTAGGTTTCGGTCATAATTAGGAGTGTCAGACGTTAGGCTGTATTTGTTTCAGGGGCTTTTTGCCACTGCTAACTTAACCACAGGCTATATTTTCAGCCCTGTGCAGGAGGGTGGTGTGTCTTTTGCAGGCAGGGAGGAGGAAGGTTGAAGAGGGGGGCACTTGGGGAAAGGAATAAACTGCCCGGCTATTAACAGTGTGCATTGTTCTTAAGCCCACATGTAATATTTCTGTGTGCTGGCCAACAGGGTAGGGTCTGTGTTCTGTTTAAGTTGGGCTGCATGTTGTGATGCGATGGACAGCTGATAATTGAATCACAGGGAAAATTGGGATACTTCTTTATTAAAGGTGTTCCAATGGGGCAGAAAAAGTAGCTTGTTTTCAGAAGATTGGCTTAGAGCAGGTGAATATAATTCAATTACTGATTCTTGTCTCACAGCCAGAAATTCTTCAAGTGATATTTGCTGAGTGTGTACCATGGAGAGAAATGGAGACAAATGACATTGGCTTGTGACCTGCAGGCTTGAGACGAAAGCCTTAGGTAATGATTCCAATAAAACTAGAGCTAGAGCTTGGGAGGCCAAATTTGTGATTCCCTCCTAGTAAACAAGAGAAAGGATCTTCTGTAGGTGCAGAAACCACGCAGAAAAACCTGAATATGTGCTGGAGAAAGCCTGGATTGGAATCCAAGGGTGCCATGCTCACCCACTTGGTTGTTTGCTTCGTGCAGCCTTGAGCAAGTCAATCATCGTGAGCTTCTGTGTTTTCACTTGTCAGAGACTGCTAGATGGTGGTGATTACTGCTCATGCTCCTGTTACAAAGCATCTTAACATAGCAGAGCCCATACGCTACTGCTTCTCATAGCAACCCAGAGGAAGGTGCCAAACACCCCTACCAGGGGTTGGGCATGGTGCTGGTGTGTTGGGGATGCAGTGGTAAATTTAAGTATTTAATTCAAGGGCCTTGTCCTTACGGAGTTTTCAGACTGGTAGGTGAGAGCCCTTAAGCAAATAGTCAAATGAATAATCATGTAATTCTAAAAGAAAATAAGTGTGAAGAAAAGGAGTAGGGATTTCTGAATGCTGATGACAAAGGTTTTCTGAAGAATCAGGTTACTGACCGAAGAACTAGAGGTTACCAGAGTCTATGATACTTGAGCTGTGATCCTAAAGGTGTGTGCTGGGGTTAACTAGCTAAAGTACTGCAGGGATTAGCATTCCAGGGTGAGGGATAGCATGTGCAGAGGTCCTGTGGTGGGTGAAAGTGTCTTATGGTCCAGGCGTTGAAGGTAGACTGCTTGTAGCTGGAGTGTAGAAAGGAAGGGGAAAGTAATGGGAGGGGTGAGGCTGGGGAGGTGGCTGGTAGTTGCACCACATGGGCCTTGCAGGTCATGTTGAACAAGGGGTGGACATGAGTGTTCTATGGTGGGGTGGAGGATCCATGTGTCCATTTGCATTCTGAGAGGATCACTCTGGGTGAGGGAGTTGGAGGGGTCAGAGTAGATGAAGGAAGTGAATTAGCAGGCTTTTATTAAGGTACTCCAGGCATGTGGTGGTGGTAGCTTGGCTGGTGTGGTAGCTCTCAGAGGAGGGAGAAGGATACAGACACCAGAGATGTAAAGAAAAATAACAAGCAAAACTTGGCAGGAGATTGGATGTAGGGCTCAGGATGGAAAGGTGTCCAGAACAAGTCCTGGCTCTCTGACTTGTGCAGGCAGGTGAATGGGGAGCCTTTTGCTGAGGTGAAGAGTGCCGAGAGGTGGCGGGTTTGGGGAGGGCAGGAGGGGCAGTTTCATCTTGGACATGTGAATTTTGAGGTGGTGGGATATAAATTTGGGAGTCATTGGTGTATTGAGGTAAATTAAGCCATGGACGTGGATGAGGTTACTTTGGGAGAGGAGAGAGTAGAAACAGAAGGAGGTGTAGGGCCCAGTGTTACCGAATCCTAGCCTGGCAGGGCTTGGAGGAGGCGGATGATAGACTTAAAAAGTTGGCTATAGAAGAGCCTCCGGAAAAGGAGAAAAATAGTAGCCTGAGGTGTTGTGGAAGCCAGTGAAGAAGCACTTCACGGAGCACGATCCGAGACACTCACTTTAGTTTTGAAAATTTTCCATGATATTTTGGGGCATGGAGGTGATCATAGACATCAGCTGGTGCTGTTGGCGTGCAGTGGTGGTGGTGGTGTTGTGAGCAGGAATGCTGTAGGTAGACACTGTATTCTCCCCACTTTATAGATGGTGGGTTTGCAGCACAGAGAAGTAACATGCAAAGCCTCAACTAAGTGGCAGACCTGGAATCCAGGCCTGGGCCTGGGGGCCTCGCTCTCCCAACTCTGACCCTTCTACCTACCACCTCCAGCCCATTGGCTTTCCAGCTGGTCCCAGGTAAGCGTGAGACTCTTCTTCTCCCTGGGCTGGTGACCCACTGACTAATTACTTAACCTCTCTGAGCCCCAGCCTCTTCACATTTAGTAATGGTAACTACCCAATGGGGCTTCAGGGAAATTAAATGAGATAATGTGTGTTAATGCCTTGGTGCAGTGTTTGCTGCATAATAAGCACTAAGTAAATGTTGGCTAAAAGCTAGACACCTTATACTGTCACGTCTGCCCTCTCTACAGAGCTTTATTTAACCCATCTACATTTTTCTTCCACTTGAATGCTTAGCAGTCTACTTGATAAAAAGCACGCTTTTTGCCAAATTATTTTCTAATTTGTGTTTTCACTTTGCTGTTTCTTTTCTTTTTCTGCCTTTGTCCATGTACACCACTAATGTCTTTGCTATGTCAGTCTTCCTCGAAACTCACGTTACCTGGCTGATTTAACCTGAACTTCCCACTCTTTAACTTAGTGACCTCAGCTTATGTTTACCTTAATTTACTCTTATGAGTTTGATGTTCATGAGTTTGATGAGTTTGTTCATTCAGTTTTATGAGATAGATTCAGGTGGGTCAGGAAGGAGGGAGAAGGGGATTAAGGGGCACTATATAATTTTCAGTCACAGTATAGGTAGGTCACAGGGAAGGCAGTACAGCACAGAGAAGACAAGTAATGACTCCATAGCATCTTACTACGCTGATGGACTGTGACTGCAGTGGGGTGTTGGGGGGGTGGGACTTGATCATATGGGTGAATGTTGAAACCACAGTGTTGTTCATGTGAAACCTTCATAAGATTGTATATCAATGATGCCTTAATTTAAGAAAAGCACTTACAGTGCTTGGCACACAGTAAGCACTCAATAAAAGTTAGATATTATTATAACTCTTAGAAAAGAAAAAAAAAATAGATTCGGGGCCAAGAGTGTTTCCTGATGTCCTTTAGCAACATCTAGTAGTGGGCATAAAGTGGTAAACACCAAGTACTTTTACAATATTCAAGATGTAGTTATCTTTCTTACACGTCTTAGCCTGGGCCTAAGATGCAGTTATTAGTAAGTCCTGCCAACCTTCACTTTAAATATTCAGAGTCATCCATTTCTCTCCACTGCCACTGCCTACCCGTACCCTCGTACTTAGCTCAGACTGCTGTCATCTCTGGCCAGGGTCGTAGCAGCCTCCTTTTGGTGTCTCCCTTCTACTCTTGCTCCCTCTAGTATGTTCTCCACACAGCAGGTTATCTAGATTTTTAACATGTGATTGCATCATGTCATTTCCAGCAGCTTCCCATCTCAGTTACCCTTGCCTCCAAGGTCTTGTGTGGCAAACCACCGTTTGCTTTTAGTTCCCACACACATTCCATTCCATTCCTCCTCAGGGCCCTTGTGCATTGGAGCACCTCTGCCTGGAATGCTTCTCCCCAGGCTTGGTGCAGGGGTGCATTTTTCTCTCTCTTCAGGTCTCAGCTTATATGGCACCTTGGTGAGGCCTTCCCTGACTCCTCTATGTAAGTAGGTCCATCCACTCCCCTCCATCTCTCATTTTTAAATTGAAAAGTATATTTTTTCTTTTTTTCACCCATTATTTTTTTATTGAGTAAAATAACATGGCCATCTCCCAGAACATGATAAAATTTTGTCCTAATTGCTTCAGATTTTCCTTTAAGTAAAAGAAAGCCTTACGGATAGCCAGTGGCCTGTGTGTGCCCTTCCCCAGGCCTCTCCTCCGCTTTCTAGAAGCAGCTACTATTGGGAAGTTGATATGTAGCTTTCCCTTCTGTACACTTTTGTTACCTTTAAATGTCTCTGTTTAATTTATGTAAATGATGTATTTGGGTTTGTAGCTTTTTTTCTTTCAACATTGTATTTTTGAACTCTCTACATTGACACATAGACATATGATCACTCAGTTGAGCTGCTCTGTAATACTCCATTATATGGATATTCTGCAGTTAATTTTTCCATTTCATTAGTGGGTGGTCATGTAGGTTGTTGTCAGTATTTTGCTGTTACAAAAAGTGGACGTTTCTGTACTTGCCTCTTTGTACATGTGTGAGAGTTTCTGTGTTGTATTCTTGCTCAGCACCCTGTTTTGTTCCCATTTTGGCACTCATCATTTTAACTCACCGACTTGCTTGTGTGTTTATACTCATCCACCTCATTAGACTATGAGCTCCATTAGGGTAGGGAGTGTTTCATTCACCCCCGTACACATAGCACCTAGCTCGGGCCCTGGCACATAGTAGGTACTTGGTTGATATTTGTATTAATTCAGCTATTTGCTTTCCATCTGTCTTGTGTACTTTATCCCTTTGGTTTTTGAACTTTGATTTTCAGATTTTTTAAGAAAGGTGGACACGGGTGAAACAGGTTGCCAAATCCTATTGGTAGTGAGTGCAAGCAGTTAGATAAATCTAGCATGGAGAGGAGTTGAAGGAAACTGAACCTTAAATAATTTACTTTGGATTACCCTCTTTTCATTTCAAAATCTGGAGGTAAAAATGACTTTGAGCCACATGGACAAGTTTTGGTTATTAAAGGAGCTGGGTTGTTCAGCTGTGGTTTCCTTCCACATCTACAGCATTATTATTAGAGAATTTTGGAGGAGTGAGGGGATTTTGTATTTATTTTCTAAAATCATTTTATTTGAAAATTAGGAAATAAAAAACTATCCGTCTGTTAATATTTATTTTTAGAGTAGGACTTGTGATAGGCATAGGAGACATAGACCATAGATTAAAAGCACAAGAGGAAATTAGACTGTTAATCTTTGAAGCATAATTATTTAAATCAATTAAATTCTTAAAATTTCATTTTTATTGGGGTCCACTGAATCAGTGTATGTGTTCTGTTTGTTTTTTGAAACTGTTAAATGTCTGTTTACTGTCACAGACTTCAGATTTAACTATTTGATGCTCACACACTGAATTCACATGTAGAGAGGGAAGACCAATTCATAGGAGCACACAGATTTATCTGCACCTCTCTACTGTTCTTTAAGTGGAGATTGTGGCTGTAATCATACCTTGGGTCTCATTTCCTGTATAGGATATCTTATTTTGTCCTCTAGGAGCCTGTGCAAACCATTTGCTGATAAATTGAATTACTGTAAATTATATTTGGAAATAATTATTAGAGGGGAAAATACAACAATAGGTAAGTCCTATGCTAATGCCTCCTAATTGGTTCTTTTTCAGTTTAGAGTCTATTGGTTCCCCTCCCCCAATCAGTTCATTGTGGCACACATGACTGGCTGTCAACTTAGGATGAGTAGCAGCTATTATGAACTGACAAAGAGAATTAGGATCTAGTCTCACTGTCCTCTCTGTACTGCAAACAGTAAATAACTAGATACACAGTTTAATTAGGGGTAATAATAATAGCTAAGATATATTAAGCATATAATGCTTGCCAGACACAGGGCTGAGCACTTTATATTAAGAGTAAAAGTACTGAAACATATTAGTCAAATTTTTAAAAATGTTTTTCTGAGTAAAATGTTGGAGTCATGTTGTGAGGTTTATGAAAAATAGTGTTTTTCAGTTTGTTTTCTCATTACTGTGTGTTTGGGGGGGTGGCAGGGGGGGGAAATGTTTTCATTTATTAGATGTATAGAAATGTACTGAACTGAGAAAATCTAAATGGTCATGAGCTAGTTATTTCCTAACATCCTGCCTGCTGTTCATCCAGCCCTTGGATAAAAGCGGTAGCTGGTTCCTGAAGATGGGGGCTGGGTGGATGAAGGGAGCCAATCGTCAGTTGAGTTAGATCTGAATTTGCCTGATTGTGAGGCACATTAATTAACATGGGGTTTTATACTATGATCTCCATTTTATAGTGAGAGAACCGGAGTATGGAGATTGTCAGTAACTTGCCCAAGGTCACAGGGCTAGTGAGTCACAGAGCCATAATTCAGAGTCAGGCTGTCCTAGCATTCTTAACTGTGCCCGGTGTACAATCCCTGTGGTTTTTGCAAGTTTGCCTATGCAAAAGGCATCACGATATGAGAGGGAATTTCTTATATCTTCACAGTGCGTGGAGCCATTTTTGATTGAAAGGATGTGTGCCAATTAGCATGTAGCATTCTGGCTTGTATGCTGCCACTGTATTCATTTCCCAAGAGCGTCGATTCTCCTTTTATTTCCTCAGTCTTTTGACACCAGCCATAAGGGAATTTGAATGGTCATAATGAATGAGGCCCTGGAGTGGGATCCTTGAGGAAGAGGATCGGGTGATGAAGCAAGAATGACAAGACAGGCATGGGGAGCACTTCCTTCTGTCGTGTGTGTTTTGTGGAGTGAATGGTGGCAATGCTGTCTACCACAGCTGGAACTGGGATGGTTTTGGAGTGTGGTGGCATAGTTTGGCTATGGCACTCCCTGCCAGTTACAACAGTGCAGGTTGTAGAGCGCCTGCCGTAAGCAGAATAAACAAACAGATCCAGAAAATGTATTCTGTAATCCTTGCTTGATGAGCAGAAGCTAGCAGTTGTTTAAAACAAATGAAGGGGATAAAAACTCCCCTAACTTTTATTTACCAATCAGATTGCAAAGGAAAAAAATAGCCTATTTTTAGACTGAGGCTCCAATTATGCTAAGCCTTGAAGATAATGAAACAGTCTGACACAAAAGAGTGTGGTGACGCAAGTTTGTGTGGTGAAATTCCAAGACATTCAGTGACTTTTTAGGATTCTGCACAGTGAATATTAAGCTCCTAAAGTGTTTGTTGCCCGGAAACAGTGCTTTATTCTTTTACATTGCTGTGTAATGAAGTGAACCTGTGTTGTAATTTGTTTCTTCCAAGGAAAAGGGAGAATTAGCACACACATCTATCTGTGCATCCTATCTTTGACCTCTTGTGGTCCCTTTTATTTGCTGAAGCCACCAAGTCATGCTGTTGCTAATACTGCATATTGTGTCCTGTTTTAGTCACTGATTTTTTTTTTTCAGGTTCTACACAATGATGGTTTCCAGTTTTTCACTTAATTTTATATTGTAGATTTGGCAGAATTTGGGGACTTTTTTTTTCCTGCTGCTCTTTCTTCATTCTGCCTCAGAATTACTCTTCGCTTTTCTGCCCCTGTTCTTTCTTAATCACGTCTGGTGACATCTTTCCTTGGAACTAATTAGTTTGGGGAATTTGAGTGAAATGTGCGCTGGCACAGGGCTTCATTGGCTGTGCTAGTGGAAGTTGGCTGTTGATGCTCTCCAGTCTCAGGTTGCCTTTCCATTTACGGGCTTGGTAATGGGCTTCTGGGCTTTTTTGTTTTGCCACCTAAAAATGTTGTCATCCTAAAATGAAGCTGGGTGCTCAGTGTTCAGGTAATGGGAAGTATAAAGCTTCCTTCCAAGGCAACATGTTTTCTTACTCCCTGAATCCTGCTGTAGCTTGGATCCTTAGGAATCTACTTCCTGGAGTCAGGAGCTCTACCATCTTCCATTTTGCCTCAGAGTTTTCTTTTTCAAAGGAGTCACCTGAAGAACTAGATGTAGGAAGGCAGAAGGAAAGACCTACCAACCCCAAGAAGCCAAACCCTTTCAGCTCCTGGCATTGGTAGTATATGGATGGCTTTGATAAAGTGGGTAGGGAATGGGGTGTGAAGGAGATAAAAGAGCTCCTCATTCAATTCAGACTTCAGTGTATTGGTGTGACCTGCAGGGAAGAGCTGGAAACATAAAATAGCAATCAGGTGATTGGTAAGGACAGCCTGGTTGGGTGGAAACTAGGGAATGGCTCTGCCTGGATGCCTGCTATCCAGATACAGTATTTACTCTCTTTAATCGAATCTCCTGCAATCCTGCGGGAAGGGGATATTATCCCTTTTTACAAATGAGGAAAAAGTCTTGAAGGGATTAAATAAATTGCCAAGGTCTATTTATTTGTGAGTGGCTAAAAGGAATATGGCTTCTTACTTCTGTGCCACTCTTCTGAAATATAGGAAACACAGATACCAACAGTATTTGTCTTCCTGTGCTTGATAAGTAAAATACTGATGATCCAACTGCTGAAAAGGCCGTAATAGTTTTTTTTGTCACTGTACTTCATCAGAGGGCCCTTTGTTAAAATTGTGGGTGGGCCAAATTCAGTTTTGGTTGTCGGACCTGCTGTGTGCCAGGTGCAGTATTGAGTCCTGGGGTTAAAGGGTAAGACCGTGGTTCCTGATCATTGTCTTGAGAGTAGGATGGAGGGAAAGGAAAGACATGGGCCTGCAAATGAATTCTGTACCATTTGAGTAAGAATATATTTAAAGAAAGGAGGGAAGATGAACGTTACCGGGAGGGTAGAGAATGATACAGCCATATCCATAGAATAGTTCTTATTGTCTATTCCATTGATTCCCTGGTCATTGCGAGGATTTGCCCAGAATGTTATGTGACACTGTTTTGCTAGGGGTGAAGCCCAAGAGGAACCTTAAGATGTCACAAGCTTCAGACCCCTCTTTTCTAGCTACAGGTCTAAATTCATGAGGGTAACAAAGTTTTTTGGTTTTGGTGAATGAGGAATCTTCCATTTCTATGCCCATTAAACTTCGCTTTTAAACTCCTTAGCTGCACCTCTTGCTACCTGCTGCTCTGACTGGGGAGTCAAAGGGGTTTCTAATTCCAGCTCAGCACATAACTGGCATCAATAAAAATATTTTGCCACATGGTAACAGAACTTGAAATCACCCTGTGATTAATTCACACTGATCTTTTGGGAAGGAGCTAGAAGGGGATTAGTTTTGTTGGTAAAAAGCTGCCTCCTCACCCTCAATAACGAAAATTACAGATAAATGATTAAGTGTAAAGCAGAGCCCAAGGTAAGTGAAAAAACATTTTAGAAGTTAAGCGTTCTTTAAAAAATTCCATCTACCAGCAAGATGTGTTCCATCTCAGCCCAGAATGCTGGAGGTACTTGTAATTCCTAGCACTGTGCCTCATCCTTCATACATGCTCAGTGAAGAATGTGATCATAAAATGACTATTGGTAATCTCTGAGGAATCCCAGATAATCGGTGTTCCAGCAACTGGCATACCTGGAGACTGCCTCCCCTTCCTAGAACAGATTAATCTTCAGGTCTCCTTGATGACAAGAAGATGAGAATTGTGGGAAAGATGTCAAGAATTAAAGACCAGTCAGAATGTTTTGCACATTCTCAATTCACTCTACTCTCAATGCAGTATAGGCAGTACTTAGGTGTTGCCTGGGCATGATGGTGGGATTGTGTATCACCTCATACAGTAAAAGGTGGCAAGCCTTTCAATGCTTTTTCAGGACAGAAATAGCAGAGTTACAAGTCATAACTCTTGTGATTTGGGATGCAAGTTACATATAATCATGTCGGGATGTTCTTGAGGGTTCCCATCTAGAAGACTGGAGATGGTGAGTGTTGATTTTTGTTTTATTAAAGATGAGCTCTGGGAAATTATAGACTAATGAGCTGTACAATACAATTCTGGAAAAAATTTCTTAGCAGTTGTTTTTTAGCACTTTATGGCGATCACCACAGATCAGTATTGGTTCACAAAAAACAGGTAATGTTGGCAACTTCGTTTTTCGTTTTAGGCTTAGTATTAGGTTGAACCATGTGATCTAGATTTGAAAGTCAGTAGTAACTGAATATCAACAGTATCATATGCTTCATCCTAAGAATTTTTATTGTTTTTTTCTGATAATAAAATTAATACATGTTTATTGTAGCATACTTTGGTTATGAGGAAATTTTATTTTCCTATATTCTCTAACAATCCATTTTTATGCATTTCTTTCCATCTTCCCCCTTCGATGTTACCAAGAATACTGTTTTTAAAAAGCATAATTTAGATTACAGTTCATTTTTGTAGAGTATCTGGCTATGTGTATTGAATCTATCATAAACACTTCCCTGTAATTAGATATTTATAGAAACTGAATTTTTGCTATGATGATTTTGGCAGATAGATGTCATAATTTATTTATATGTACCCCTATGTTAGGACATTTGTGTTGTTTCTACTGTTTTACAGTTATAAATAGTGCTGTAATAAACATCTGCATGAATCTTGGTCCACCTCTCTGACTCTTTCCTTAGGATAAATTGTCAAATTGCAATTTCTGGGCTACAGGATGTGAACTCTTAAAATGTATTTCCCCATTGTGGACGTAGACGATGTATTCTTTTATGCTCCTGCCAGCACTATATAAGAGAACCTACCTTACTACGACATCACGGCAAGTAGCTATTACTTCTCAAACCAACAGAAGAAACAGGATAGGTTAGTTTGGTTTTTCCATCTTTGATAGGTCTTTACTAAGCAAAATCACATAATTTGATTTTATCAAAGGACCTTCTCATAATGTCATTATGGGCCAATCAAACCAGTATGCACTAAATGCATATAGAATTGGGGGACCTCTGGTTTGCTGAACAACTATACCATAGAGAGGTTTTATTAGTGGGTTATTGTCAACTGGGAGGGACACATCTGTGTGGTAAGGCTCAGTGACCCTGCACTGACTGACGTTACTTGTAGTGACTTTGATGAAGACAGACCATGAGCTTAGCAGATTTGCAGATATATTAGAGTTGAGAGGAATGGCTGTCAGTTCTTTCCTGCCAGAACTTCGGCTCTTAAGCATAGGAGTGGGCGTAGCATTCCTTCTGAATCAGCTGTGTAGCCTTGGGCAAAGTTACCTGACATCTCTGTGCCTCAGTTTCTTCATCTATAAAACAGAAATCTACAGAATATTTACATGTTTGTTTGGAAGATTAAATGCATTAAGTGTAAAGGGCTGAGAATAGTTCCTAGGCCTTAGTAAATGATCAGTAAAGGTTAGCTGCTGTGGTGGTTGTTAAATCTTTCTGTCTCTCAAATGGTAGATAATAGAGATTTCTTGAATGAATGAATGAATGACAGAGTCAACATCATAGAGACTTTGTAGGCATACTACCTGCCCAGATGAAATGTCATGGGTAAGTCTTACATTTATGTTTTATTATATTAAACTGTCATGAAGAAGGGATTGAGATTTATCCTGTATGGCTCCCGAAAGTAGAGGCGTGTGATCAGTGGAAATCAGTAATGAGGAACTTTTCTACCAATTCACTCTACTAAGGAGTGGAGCTGCCTTTTCAGGTAGTGGAAGAACTGAAAGAGAAGCTCCCAGACCAGTACAGATATGTAATAGAAAAGAGAAGCCTCCTTTGGATCAGCGGTCAGGCTTGGTGACCTCCAAAGTCCCTTGCAACTGTAGGCCAGTTCTGTGACTCTGAGAGGAATTATAGGATTGTCAAAAAACATGCAGCAAGGTACCCTGCATGCATCGTTGGAAGGGTTGCTGCCGCTAATGCACACCCACCCCAGCCCTCCCTACTTCAGTTTCTTTCACCTGTTGCATGTCAGCCTGGCAGCAGCCCTTTCCTCAGCTTGATGTGCTCTTACCGATAGCCTAGTGTTCCAGGCTGCCCCCTTCTCAGCAGCAATGCTGATGGAATGAGTATTTGAAATGAAGACACGTTTTTCATAAACATAAAGGCGAAAGAAAACTTGCTTGCAAAGTGTACCTTGGAGTTGTTGAAAACCCCAGGCAGTAGGTTTTGTCCATGCTGGATGTGTTCTCATTACAGCTTTATACGGGCTCAAGTTCATTCCGTGTATGTACCTCACTGTATACAGGCCAAAGGGTGGGCTTCCCCTTTTGCTCAGGAGTTCTGGGCTTTGGGTTTCTGTACTTGCCTGGTGTCCCCTTAAGTGTAGCATCAATATTTAATCCCTTGAGGGGGGTCACTGAGCCCCTACTGTCATACTTTCTGTTTGGGCTTCTAAACCTTGGGCTAAGATGATTTTCCGGTCATTATGAACTCTGATCGCTTGCCTGTCAGCTATGTAAAGGGAGCTTCCCAGTAAGGTTAGAAAGCTGGCTGGGGAGCCCAAAGCAGTTGCTTGGTTTCCTAGGGGTCTTTGCCAAATGATTTCTGACACGTCTCGTCATTGTTTTGTGCTGTACTCCCCATTTATAATATTTGGAGCACTGGCTTTTTGCCATACTTGTCAAGGATTTATGGGAGTTAATGACATGTAGTGTATAAAGTGCTTTGAGATTCTTTCATGCAACTTGGTATTATCTTGAAAGCAAGAGGTTTAACTGTTCATTTGTTAGATAACTAGTGGGATTTTAAACAGATGCAATCTCACCATGTGTGTTATTTAATGTATTAGGTGATAACACACAGACTCCCACTGCTCAAATTTTAAGTGAAGTGGCATTTTTTCTGTTCTTTTCTCTGTTCATAAACCCTGTTATCTGGGAATGCCTTGGCAAAATTGGATGTCAACATCCTGAAAATATTGTCCAGTTCATATCTTTTGATAACTCTGGTTTGTCCCTAGGCCTGCCATGTGCTATTGCCAGTGTGTGTCTGCGCACATGGTGGAGAGGTGCTGACCTAGGTCTGTGCTGTGCAGGGCATGGTCCAAAAGGCAGGTCTGTGCGCCCAGTGGGTTGAAAGCATCCGTGGAATTTTACAGTGGATGTTCTTTTGTAGCCATATGAATTGTACCCCTTTTAAGTAGTATCAGCTTACCAGCCAGAATCTAGAGCATGCAAATGCATTATTGGAGTGATCTGAAACAGTGAGGTACACACACCAAGTGAACTTGAGGCAGATGGTTCTGATGCTTTCAAGGCCTATGGTCTCGTGGCATATAATTTGAGCTAGAGTGTTAAGCCTGGCATCTTAAGAAGGCTTTGCTTTTCTTTCTAATCTTCAGAATTTATAAAACCAACAGCTTTGTAGCCTTCAGCAGGAGGATTGTATGTAGAGCCTGAAGGTCTTTGGAATGTAGAGGAATAGATCTGTGTTCACTCATGTCCTGGTGTTACGGTACAATACAGAACTCAGTAAAATAAAAATGAAAATAATAGAGATGGAATATATGGGCAATTTTTTAAAAGATTACCAAGTATTAGATTTCTACGCTCATCTCGCTTAGACTGAAAGGAACCTTAGTCTAGCCCCCTCATTTTAAAAATGCAAAAATGGAAGTCCATAGGGGCCAACTCAGCCAGAATCAAGCCTTATGTAAAACCCACAGGTCCTTCCTAAGCCAGAGCTGACAGGATCTCACGATTCTGATAACTGCTGTGAATAACACTGCAGCATTTTAGAAAATACTGAGTCATCGTGTAAGAAAAGGACTGGGCAGTTGTTGAATCCATAGTCCAAACAGGTTTTATCATTTGTATTCAGTAACTTAGCTGTTCCATGGTCTCCAGAAAGTCTGAGCTAACTATATTTATTTTGTCCACCTTTTACCCAGTAAACAGAATGCTTACGCTCTTATTGCCACTTAAAAGTCATCTGGAAGACTCATGCTGACAATGTAATGCACGGTGAAGGAAGGGGGTAAAGTAGGAAAGCGTAATTATTGCATGCACAGTCTTGAAAGGCTCTTTTCTCTTTCCTTCTCTATCTTTTCCCCAGCCTCGTTGGGTGGGTCTGATTTTGTACAGCTTTTTTTCCCTTTTCTTTTCCTAAATTGGGTAACAGCTGAAAAACTATTCAGGAGAAGCTGTAAACTATAGCAAAGCATGTGAAAAAGACAGTAGTTTGTGCTTTTCTCAACCTTGTTATAGATCTGTAGATAGTCTGGAGCTTACAAAACTGTACTTAAATATTTTCTATAATATAGGTTGAGGACAGATTTCCGTTTGCTGTTGATGACTGTCAAAAATAAATTCCCTAGAGTGATTGTCGCTGAGTATGAGGCCTCATTTTCTGATGGAGAAACTGCTTTGGTTTATCCT
Source organism: Manis javanica (assembly GCF_040802235.1). NCBI lineage: Eukaryota > Metazoa > Chordata > Mammalia > Pholidota > Manidae > Manis > Manis javanica. Next base: position 18,038,570 of record NC_133174.1, read on the forward strand.
CACTGTAGTTTTACGTGATTATTTCTTATTTTCTCAAGTGCTTATGACATTTAATAAATTTGCAGTTGAGAATTGTGGCAGCTAATAATGTCAGAATGGAAATTGGGCACCTGGAAGCTGTTTAAATACAAACAAATGACAACAAAACTTAGCCAGGAGGAATATGATCTTGACATTGTGAATAAAAGTGATCTAGGCCCAAGACAAGCTGACACTGCATTTCCTCATTAATTCCTTTCTTAACCATAGTTGCTTTTCCTTCAAACGCAAGCAAGTATATTGTTTAATCCTTGGGAATTGATACTTCACAGGCATTCTTATTTCAGTTACTGAGGGACAGTATTTTTAGGACTTAAGTGCTCACGATGTGTCTTTTTTCAACCATGTTTTACTGAATCGCAGGCTTTCTCAAGCAATATTTTAAAACTAGCACTAGTAGTAGACAATCTTACATACAACACAGTTTATGTCTGCTGGGTTTTTTTTTTTCTTGTGGTTTCTGCTGCTTTTGGTTAAGTTGGGCTACTCTGAAGCATGAAATATAATACATGAAACATGAAATATGTTTTGGCTAAAATAACTTCCTAGGCCTCCTCACCATATGTATATTTAGGAAATACTCTGCTCATGGCGAAAATGTCTTGTTAACTTTTAGTTATACCAAAAGCACTCTGAGCAACTACCTTTGGTATGTATGTAGGGCTAAAATTTCTTGAATGCTGACTTTGTATTGTTTTGGAAAGAACTTCAATGCCGAGCAGTCTGTTTGTGTCATATGTTCTTAGTAAGGCAATGGAAAAAGAATATTAGGTAAATATAGTTTTTCAAGGAATAAATTTTTTAAATCTTTAAATTCTTTTAAATGCTTATTTGAGTTATCTTTTTTTGTTGTGGTATAAAACACATGACATGAAGCTTAACCATCCTCACCATTTGTAAGTGTACAGTTCAGTAGTGTTCAGGATATTCACATTGTTGTGAGACGGCTCTTCAGTACTTTTACATCTTGCATGACTGAAACTCTACATATACCCATTGAACAGCAACTCCCTTGTCCCCTCCCCCAGCCTCTGGTAACCACCATTCCACTTCTTGTTTCTATTAATATGACTACTGTAGATACTTCATGTAAGTGGAACCATACAGTATTTATCTTTTTGTAACAGGCTTATTTCACTGGCATAATCTCCATTATAGCATGTGACAGGATTTTCTTGCTTTATAAGGATGACTACTGCATAGTGTGTATATACCACATTTTGTGTATGTACCTCATTCATCGATGGACATTTGGGTTTCTTCTACCCCTTGACTCTAGCAATTAATCTTAAATTTTGTGTGTTCCTTGGATCAAACATTTTTACTAAGTTAACATCAAACACAAATTCTTCTATGTATATGTAACTGAGTATAACAACTGACAGTGGTATGTAAAATACCTGAGGATTTGAAAACTAAAATATATAATCTCTTAAACTTCTCTAGAATTGATTCTAATTTAAATATACCTAAGTATTATATGAGTATCCTGCTTTTGTTTTTGATACATGCTTAAAATATTTTTGAAATTGATTATCAACCAATTGGCCCTGGAAACTGCAGATAAAGTCTTTGAGGCTGTGCAAAAGAAGAAGGGTTTATCTCAGGCATGTACAGCTTTAAATTCTCTTGAAAGTGAAATTGCCTCTGAGTTCTTCTAAAATACTCATTTCCAGTTTTATGCATGAGCCTTACTGTCAGTTATAAAACCATCTATAGAACGTGTTGTGAAGCATTGTGTAAGCAAGTTGACAATACAGGTGTAGTATGCAGTTCACCACCAATAGCTGTAGAGTAAGAAGTGGTATTTGCCTTTTGGAGTGTTGGGAAGAAGGGCTCTTTCCTTTGACTAATCCTCATGGAATCATTAAGTGTAGAGAGAATATTGAGTTCACTTCTCTGTAAGACATTTACATAAGCTTCTTGTTACCATTAACTGCCTCCATGGGCCAAAGGAAATGAAAGTGTGGGCAAGTAGTCAATTGGCTACTGATGTAAAAAGGAAGTGAAACATAGGACTGCCTTAATAGTTCAAGGTTGAAAGTACACACAACAGTAATTTGATGTGGGTTTGTAAAATAGTTGTCCATATACCTGATGTGAATAAGAATTATAATGCCAGGTGAAAAGGAAAGCATTATCCTAATATTTGTATATGTTTTTGAAATGGAAGATAAGATGATTTAAAAAACAAAAAACTGAAGATGTTCAGTTAAGTTTATTTGATGTGATTGGTGACTAGGATTTACCCTTAGAGTGGTCAGATATTCTTAATAGTTTGTTTCTTTTTGTGATAACCCAGTAAGAGCAGCTTGACATCTAAGTTTTAGTTAATATGTAATTTGATTTTGAGAGAGTCTTAAACATGTTGGATGGCCTGTGCTTATTTTCTAAATTGAAATAAATTAAAATTTGATTTTTGACACCTCTTGAGGAGTTACCTGACTTTGCTATAGCTGATACTCAACTCTTTTTCCTGTGTGCTGGGCACTCTCTGAAGCACTTTACATGTATTAGTTTATTTAATCCTCATGGACATCCTATGAGATTTTTATTCCTATTTTGCAGAAGAGGAAATGAGCCACAGGCTAAATAACTTGCCTAAGGTCACACATCTAGTGATGGAGCTAAGATTTGAAACCAGGCAGTTGGCTGTAGGCCTGTATTTATCATTTAAATGACCTTGCTGTGTTAATTCAGCATGTGAAAGTTCTTAGCATTCAACAAACATATTGTAGGTGTGAGTAAATACGAGTTATATCTGTTGAATTTGTTAGGATGACTGGAATTGTTGCAAAAACATGATAGGAATCTATTGCTCTGGAGACTGCTGATTTACCTAATTGATTTCAATCCAGGAATTGATTGGACACTGATTTCTGACCTTGAGGTTAATTTGTTAGTTCTAAGAGAAACTGAAGAGTAATCTCAAGATGGTCATTGAGGCAGACGATGCTTTGTTCCTGTAGTAAGATGATGTAATGCTTTTGTCCTTTGCTTTCATAGTTGTAGGAAAATAGAATTGAAGAACTAGTCCTGACTTTTGAGGTAGTTTGATTCAGTCTCCCCATTTTACCAGTTGAGGGAACAGGTGTGAGAACCATCTCAGAGAGTGCCAGAGCCTGGGTGGATGACATAATAGCTCATATTGGCATTACTTTTACCATGTTGCCAGGCACTTTGCTAGGTATTTTATATATGTAAACTCATCAACTCCTGAGGAAAGCCTATGAAGTGGATATTGCTATATAGCCCTTTTACAGGTAAGGAAACCAAGGTTATGTATTCTACCCCAAATCTCACAACTAGACAGTGGAGCCAGGATTTGAATTTAGGCTGTAGGGCTCCAGCATCTGTGCACTTAACCATGCTACTAATGGTTATAATATAATAGCCATCTTTTTTAGGGCAAAAATAGCTGAATATCAGCCATTATGTATGATTCACTCTGACATAAATTGAGATCCTGCCACAACATCTTACCACCTTGCCACCCTGGGTATTTGGAGTTATTAGCAGTATTTGCTTGGGGAGGAATTTTCCCCAGGGCCCCAGCCAGCTAGAAAGTGATGGCTATTCTTTTTTCTATTTTTGCATATATCTCCATTGTGCTTTCTCTATCAGTAGTATTTGTTTTTCCTAATTGGTATTTTTTTAAACTTATATTTTATAAACAGGCAGGATGAGTTTGTCAGTGTCTGGCCAGTATCTTGAATAGAAGTAGTGAGAGTGGAAATCCTTATCTTCTTCCTGATATTAGGGAAAATCATTCATTCTTGGAGCATGAAGTATGTTGTCAGCTGTAGGTTTTTCTTACTCTTTTCAAGTTGAGGAAATTACTCTCTGTTCACATTCCTGAGAGCTTTGTTTTTGTTTTTGTTTTTGTTTTGTTTATTTTATTTTATTTTTTATTTTGGTATCATTAATCTACAATTACGTGAAGAACATTATGTTTACTAGATCCCCCCATCACCAAGTTCCCCTCGCATACCCCATTACAGTCACTATGCATCAACATAGTAAGATGCTGTAGAATCGCTACTTGTCTTCTCTGTGTTGTACAGCCCTCCCCATGCCCCTCCCCACATTATACATGCTAATTGTAATGCCCCCTTTCTTTCCCCCACCCCCTTATCCCTCCCTTCCCACCCATCCTCACTGGTGCCATTCCCTTTGATAACTATTAGTCCATTCTTGGGTTCTGTGAGTCTGCTGCTGTTTTGCTCATTTAGTTTTTTCTTTGCTCTTATACTCCACAGATGAGTGAAATCATTTGATACTTGTCTTTCTCCACCTGACTTATTTCACTGAGCATAATACCCTCTAGCTCCATCCATGTTATTGCAAATGGTAGGATTTGTTTTCTTCTTATGGCTGAATAATATTCCATTGTGTATATGTACCACATCTTCTTTATCCATTCATCTACTGATGGACACCTAGGTTGCTTCCATTTCTTGGCTATTGTAAATAGTGCTGCGATAAACATAGGGGTGCATCTGTCTTTTTCAAATTTGAGTGTTGCATCCTTAGGGTAAATTCCTAGGAGTGGAATTCCTGGGTCAAATGGTATTTCTATTTTCAGGGTTTTTTTTGTATCATTAATCTACAATTACATGAGGAACATTATGTTTACTAGGCTCCCCCCTTCGCTAAGTCCCCCCCACAAACCCCATTACAGTCACTGTCCATCAGCATACTAAGATGCTGTAGTGTCACTTCTTGTCTTCTCTATGTTGCACAACCCTCCCCGTGCCTCCCCCAACATTATACATGCTGATCGTAATGCCCCCTTTCTTCCCCCCACCCCTTATCCCTCCCTTCCCACCCATCCTCCCCATCCATCCGCCTCAGTCCCTTTCCCTTTGGTAACTGTTAGTCCATTCTTGGGTCCTGTGATTCTGCTGTTTTGTTCCTTCAGTTTTTTTCTTTGTCCTTATACTCTACACATGAGTGAAATGATTTGGTACTTGTCTTTCTCTGCCTGGCTTATTTCACTGAGCATAATACCCTCTAGCTCCATCCATGTTGTTGCAAATGGTAGGATTTGTTTTCTTCTTATCGCTGAATAATATTCCATTGTGTATATGTACCACATCTTCTTTATCCACTCATCTACTGATGGACACTTAGGTTGCTTCCATTTCTTGACTATTGTAAATACTGCTGCAATAAACATAGGTGTGCATCTGTCTTTTTCAAACTGGGCTCCTGCATTCTTAGGGTAAATTCCTAGAAGTGGAATTCCTGGGTCAAATGATGTTTCTATTTTGAGCTTTTTGAGGAACCTCCGTATTGCTTTCCACAATGGTTGAACTAATTTACATTCCCACCAGCAGTGTAGGAGGGTTCCCCTTTCTCCACAACCTCGCCAACATTTGTTGTTGTTTGTCTTTTGGATGGTGGCCATCCTTACAGGTGTGAGGTGATATCTCATTGTGGTTTTAATTTGCATTTCTCCGATGACAAGCGATATGGAGCATCTTTTCATGTGCCTATTGGCCATCTGAATTTCTTCTTTGGAGAACTGTCTGTTCATCTCCTCTGCCCATTTTTTAATTGGATTATTTGCTTTTTGTTTGTTGAGGTGTGTGAGCTCTCTATGTATTTTGGATGTCAACCCTTTATCGGATCTGTCATTTACGAATATATTCTCCCATACTGTAGGATACCTTTTTGTACTATTGATGGTGTCCTTGCTGTACAGAAGCTTTTCAGTTTCATGTAGTCCCACTTGTTCATTTTTGCTTTTGTTTCCCTTGCCCAGGGAGATATGTTCTTGAAGAAGTCACTCATGTTTATGTCCAAGAGATTTTTGCCAATGTTTTTTTTCTAAGAGTTTTATGGTTTCATGGCTTACATTCAGGTCTTTGATCCATTTCGAATTTACTTTTGTGTATGGAGTTAGACAATGATCCAGTTTCATTGTCTTACATGTAGCTGTCCAGTTTTGCCAACACCAGCTGTTGAAGAGGCTGTCATTTCCCCCATTGTATGTCCATGGCTCCTTTATCATATATTAATTGACCGTATATGTTTGGGTTAATATCTGAACTGTCTATTCTGTTCCACTGGTCTGTGGGTCTGTTCTTGTGCCAGTACCAAATTGTCTTGATGACTGTGGCTTTGTAGTAGAGCTTGAAGTTGAGGAGCGAGATCCCCCTGCTTTATTCTTCCTTCTCAGGATTGCTTTGGCTATTCGGGGTCTTTTGTGGTTCCATATGAATTTTAAAACTATTTGTTCCAGTTTGTTGAAGAATGCTGTTGGTATTTTGATAGGCATTGCATTGAATCTGTAGATTGCTTAGGCAGGATGGCCATTTTGACAATATTAATTCTTCCTAGCCAAGAGCATGGGATGAGTTTCCATTTGTTAGTGTCCTCTTTAATTTCTCATAAGAGTGTTTTGTAGTTTTCAGGGTATAGGTCTTTCACTTCCTTGGTTAGGTTTATTCCTAGGTATTTTATTCTTATGCAATTGTGAATGGAATTGTTTTCCTGATTTCTCTTTCTCTAAGTTCGTCGTTAGTGTATAGAAAAGCAACAGATTTCTGTGTATTAATTTTGTATCCTGCAACTTTGCTGAATTCAGATATTACTTCTAGTGGTTTGGAATGGAGTCTTTAGGGTTTTTATGTACAATATCATATCATCTGCAAATAGTGACAGTTTGACTTCTTCTTTACCAATCTGGATGCCTTGTATTTCTTTGTTTTGTCTAACTGCCATGGCTAGGACCTCCAGTACTATGTTGAATAACAGAGGGGAGAGTGGGAATCCCTGTCTTGTTCCCAATTTTAGAGGAAAAGTTTTCAGCTTCTCGCTTTTAAGTATGATGTTGGCTGTTGGTTTGTCGTATATGGCCTTTATTATGTTGAGATACTTGCCCTGTATACCCGTTTTGTTGAGAGTTTTATCATGAATGGATGTTGAATTTTGTCGAATGCTTTTTCAGCATGTATGGAGATGATCATGTGGTTTTTGTCTTTCTTTTTGTTGATGTGATGGATAATGTTGATGGATTTTCGAATGTTGTACCATCCTTGCATCCCTGAGATGAATCCCACTTGGTCATGGTGTATGATCTTTTTGATGTATTTTTGAATTTGGTTTGCTAATATTTTGTTGAGTATTTTTGCATCTATGTTCATCAGGGATATTGGTCTCTAATTTTCTTTTTTGGTGGGGTCTTTGCCTGGTTTTGGTATTAGGGTGATGCTGGCGAGTCTGGAAGTATTTCCTCTTCTTCTATTTTTTTGGGAAACTTTAAGGAGAATGGTTTTTATGTCTTCTCTATATGTCTGTTAAAATTCAGTGTTGAATCCATCTGGCCTAGGGATTTTGTTCTTGGGTAGTTTTTTGATTACCACTTCAATTTCTTTGCTGGTAATTGGTCTGTTTAGATTTTCTGTTTCTTCCTTGTTCAGTCTTGGAAGGTTGTATTTTTCTAGGAAGTTGTCCATTTCTTCTAGGTTTTCCAGCTTGTTATCATATAGATTTTCATAGTATTCTCTAATAATTTTTTGTATTTCTGTGGGGTCCATCGTGATTTTTTCTTTCTCATTTCTGATTCTGTTTATGTGTGTAGATTCTCTTTTTCTCTTAATAAGTCTGGCTAGGGGCTTATCTATTTTGTTTATTTTTTCAAAAACCCACTGTTAGTGTCATTAATTTTTTCTATTGTTTTATTCTTCTCAATTTTATTTATTTCTTCTCTGATCTTTATTATGTCCCTCCTTCTGCTGACTTTGGGCGTCAGTTCTTCTTCTTTTTCCAGTTTCAATAATTGTGACTTTAGACTATTCATTTGGGATTGTTCTTCCTTCTTTAAATAGGCCTGGATTGCTATATAGAGCTGTTTTTTAAAAATCAGGAATGGATGTTAAATTTTTTTCAGATGTTTTCTACATCTATTAAGATGGTCATAAGTTTCCCTTTTTGTTTTGTTCTGTTTTATTTTTCAGTTTGCTAATATAATTTATATTGATTAATTTTCAAATGTTAAACCAACCTTGCATTCCTTTGGGAAACCCCACTTGGTCATGATATACTATCCTTTTTATGTATTTTATGGATTTAGTTTGGTAAAACATTCAGCATTTTTACCTTTATCTTCACAGGGGATATTGGTGTTAAATTTTCTTATAATAATTTTGTCAATCTTGGTAAGACTTGGGTGATACTAGCCTCATAGAGTATGTTGGGAAGTATTCCTTCCTCTTCAATTTTCTGGGAAAACTTGTATGGCATTGGTATTATTTCTTTCTTAAATCTTCAGAGTAATTCACCACTGAAGCCATCTTGACCTGGACTTTTATTTGTTTAGATGTTTTAACTACAAATTCTGTCTCTAAAGATATAAGGCTCTTCAAGCTATCTTTTTCTTCTTGAGTGAGCTTTGGTAGTTTGTGTCTTTCAAGAAATTTGTCCAATTCATCAGTAGAAAGTTATTTATAATAGCTGTAGAATTGGTAGTAGTGTCATCTCTCTCATTCCTGATACTGTTAGTATTGTGCCTTTTCTTTTTTACAGCTACTGTGGTCACACTGAACTATGTCTTCTGGCTCTTTAAGCCAGTTGGACCACTTCTTCACATAGTCAGGCATAAAGTAGGAAAAATGAGCAGCTGACCAGAGTCCTTACCTTTTTCCACTTGTAGTCTTTCCTCCCCATTTGGAGTTTTCAGTTTCCCCCTAGGGCCTTCAAGTAGTTGTTTTTTATATTGTCCAGAGGTTATACTTGTTTTCTGTGGCAGGGTTTGTCCACTGCTGGAAACAGAATCTTTGGGGTTTTGGTTTTCTGACATTCAAGCAAATTGTGACATGCTTCATTAGCTGTAATCAAAGTATGGAAGTAGGTAACTTAGCATGGTTGTCATTGGCTTTACTGGATTTGGTGCAGAATCGCTCAACTGGATATTTAGAATAAATAATGTAGTTAGGGAAAGGAAAAAGGTTACGTTAACTCTTTTCAAAAGGGTTTCAGTGAGAAAAACTCTTATCACTGTAAAGTTCTTCAATATTGAATATGTCAAGCTCCTGAATGATTTTGAATGCTTTTATTTGTCATGGGAAAGTTTTTCAAAAAAAAATGAAGAAAACACTTACATTTTAGGCCTGAAGGCAATGCATTTCTAATTGCTTAATGTTTATTATATCAAATAAGTTAGTTTTAGGTCACATCAGTGCTGTGATACTTAAATATTTTGTTTGTAATGGAATCTTTTCTGGTCACTTTATATTAAACATTTATGCCCTTTTAGTGAATATTGCAGTTTTTTTCTTTTTTATTGGAATAAAGTTGATATAGAATATTATACTGGTTTCAGACGTACAACATAGTGACTTGATAGTTATATGCAATACTAGACACTTGCCACAGTAAGTGTAGTTCCCCATTACCATACCAAGATATTACAGTGTTATTGGTTATATTCCCTATGCTGTGCTTACATTCTATGAATATATTGCAATTTGAATCAAAGGACAGTAAGAGAAGTTATTTTAGGCCTCTGCATCTCAGCCTGATATTTACTGAGCAACTATCCTGAGCCCTGTGCTGTTCTAGGCACAGAAGATTCAGTGATGAACAAGAGTTTATATTCTTAGAGGCTCAGTTATCTGACCCTTTAGCACAGTGCGGATGGTCAGACTCACATGTACATGCCCTAATGCCAAATTTGTTCATTTGAGGTGAGAATTATAGCTGTTAATTACACTGGTGAGGTTGAATTGAGAGATTAGTGCATTTTCTCTTTATAGCCAAGCCACAGGGGAAGCCGGATCACAATTGCAAGGTTGCTTGGTGAGAATGGAATCAAAACAAAGGGACTTGGTTAGATAATCTGTGATTAGGATACACCTGCCACAGGGACTATTTGGGTTTCCCCTGAATAACGCTGAGCAGTAAAGCTTGCCAGTGACTAGTTCTTTGGGCTTATTTCTATGCTGTCCATTTTCCTTTGTTCACACAATTTGTTTCAAACCAAACTAATACAGTTTACTAAATGACAAGCACATTCTAGTCCTGCTTTCCAAGATTACACTGAGATCACCTTTAGAAACATTTAGAGGCTTTTGAATTCTGGTGGTAGGCATATACAGTCTCTCGGTTGATTTCAGCAGAGTGCTACCATATCTATTGTGCAAGCAGGTTTTACCCTCAGAGGGTAGCCCTTTTTTTGCCTTGTATTCCTGGTCTGGAAGAGATGTGTGAATCCCTTGTAGTTGTCTCTGTGTACTGCCCATGACATAGTTTTACTCGTTTTAAGTGATTGTAGATTTAGCTTCTGTCTTTCATGTTGATGCCAAACACTTGTTCTTAAGATAAATCCCTATTTATATCATTGTTTGAGTGGGAAACGTTATTCTGACTAACTGGAGGTAAAATGACTTATGAGAATGTATGGAATACCTGAATTTAAATCTAAAAAGTCTTAGATCCCAAACATACATGTTTGATTGTTTTTAAATCAAGAAATGTAAGAATTCCCTGTAAAGGTACAGGAAACATGAAAAGTAGTTACCTTTAAGGAGGAATGGCATGACTTGAGGTATAATAGAGATTTAAACCTTGCAATTGTGAGCCAGTTTCACTTAACAGATTCTTATATTGTTCCCTCAATTACTGTGTGTATACTAGCTGTCGTCCATCATCGGTTAAAGGACCACCCAGTTTACAATTACAACCAAACAATATTTAAGACCCAGTAATTGTCATGTTTGTCCACATCAGTTCGCCTTTTTTTCACTATCCAAACGAAGTGGCACCACCATTCATACATCCACCAAAACCTTTGAGCAGTCAGCAAGGCCTTGGCAAGTACCAGTTCGCAAGTTCCTTGTGGGCAAGAACCATAACAACAAGTGCTGTGATACTACATGTGTGTAGTGCTTTGTAGTTTTTCACATAGTTCTTTCACCTACATTATCTAATTTGAATATCACATGTGAAATATGTAATGTATATGTATGTTGTAACCATTTCTTCATTTTAGTCAATCTACATCTTTTGTACTATAAATTTTTGGCCTGAAAAATGGGAAAATGTGTCCCCTTCGAACTGTTGCAGTGCCTTCTTTTATAGACAAATGTAGTTAATTCTGTCTGATTTTAGACTATACTTCTACGGATTCTTAACACCAAGTTGATTGCTTGAGATGAAAAGCAAAACTAAGACCTAGCGTTTGACTCTTGGGTGGTGACTGCCCTTTGAAGGCTCTTACTGACTTTTTTTAGGTAAATAAAAATACAAGGCCATTCTCTACCTTTTTTCGGTCTCCACACTGTTCACTCTTAAAATATATTGCAATTAATAACAGCTTTCTTTACTATCATTACTTCTGTAGATACCAGTATTCTAGATCTGCACAGTCCTGTATGGTAGCCATTAGCCACAGGTGGCTACTTAAATCAATCTGAATTTTAATGAATTAAAAGGAAATAAAATTAAAATTCAGTTATGTAGTCACACTAGCCATGTTTCAAGTGCTCAGTAGGTATGGTAGCCACTAGCCATATTAGGTAATTTAAGGTAATTATTTAAAACCAAAGAAAATTAAAAATTCAGTTCCTTAGTCACACTAGCCACATTTCAAATGCTCAGTAGTCTTATGTGGCCAGTGACTACCATATCAGACAGTGCAGACAGAGAACATTCCCATCATGGCAGGAAATACTATTGGACAATGCTATTCTGGAGAATATAACTTCTGCTTGGTTTTGGCAGGGAAGACTATGAAATAATTCTGCTGTTTATAATTTTACCTGTAAGATATATGTTTCTAAATATGTTTACTGTCCTGTCTGTATGGTATAAAATATGTATTTTAAATGTGATCTTTAAAAATATACATAAACTTTTAATTTTCATAGTGCTTCCTAAGTAACACGTCCTACATGTAATCAGCAATGGGAATTGAAGTAGAAACTCATGTAATTATGAAAATGTCCAGTTTGTCTTCCCTTCTCTGGGTATTTGCAGAAGTGCAACAGAAAAATTGATACAGGGACATGATTCTGTACTACTTAGAAAATGCACAGCCGTCATGTAAATAAATGTAACCTGCTAGCAATCTTAAGATGATTCTCATAGTGGAGATTCCATGATGCTAAAATTTAGGTCAATTGTACTCTCATTAGATTAAATATTGGACAGTTTAGCTTCAAAAGGCATTTGACAATTGGAGAATCTCTCAAGTATAAAGCTAATATTAAAAATATGATATCAATGTTAGGCTCTAAAGTTGGTATGAGTTAATGCAGTAAGATGTCAAGCATGTCTCATTTACCTTTTCTTCTTTCGGCTTACATATTCAGGTTGTGCAGAACTAAAGGAAAAATCCAGACTAACATCCCAGGACTATATTTTTGCCATGAGCCATTCAGGGAACTTCAGGTTTAAAGATGCAGTAGTATCTTATAATGTATTCAGATTAACTAGGACAAAACAGAGAAATGTCCTTGAATCTTGCCTATGTAAGAATGGTCTGCTGAGTGGCTGAATATGATGGAGAGGTCTATTTACTGAAGGTAACCAGCCCTATACCATGGTGAAGGACAGGATTGGAAAGATCTTGTTCAAGGACTTAGTAGAACAGAGACATCTGGACACACTGAGTTCCAGATAGATGGAGAAAAAGAAGTGATCAACTTTTAAAAACAAAAGCAAAACCCCAGAAAACACCAGTAGTTACTATGTTAGTGTGATTCTGTGTGATCGGATGTGGGCTTAATGCCTTATTCACTTTGAAAAGCCACCATTTTCTTGCAAAGTCAGACTTGCAAAGCATTAGAGCCTGAAGGACAGCTGTTTTCTTAAAAAGGCCTTTCCTTTATTTGGGATGATATGTGTAATGCTCATATAGAAAGCAAATATTCTCCCTTTTATTTCTATATTCATTTTAGATATTCCTTGCCTAAGTAGCAGCTTGTTATGAGCATGAGTATAGAAGAGAGATTTTTATTCATATTTAAAGAACATCAGTAATAAAAACATTTCCCTAGCTGTGACAAAGAACAGCCTTTGTTTAAGGGTTAGGTATGTCTAAGGAAGTGACTCTTGTTAAGAACTAAGGAATAAAATATAATTCATCTTATCTTGTGTAAGGAAAATTGTCCTAACTTGCATGCTGCTGAGTGCCTAATTTACATTTAAAGCTGAAGTAATGAAGCCTTTATTTTTTGCCAGAAACTCCCATTTCTCTCCCAAATATATTCTCTATCAGACCAAAAAAAAGCTCATTATTTTGCATGGTAATGTGTCTTTGCTGATGCAGAAAAGCAACATAATTTAAGATGAAGGATTAATTTAAACTTCCTTGTGCACTCTTCTGCAGATGATTAAAATCGTTTCTAGGGATCAAATGGTGGGTTTGCAGGCACACTAGAAAGAACAGCTATATCCTGGTGAATTAACAAAGAAAGGGTATAGTCCTTTTCTCACTAGAAGGAAGAGATTCCTGAAATGGGTATAGAATTTAGGTCTGAGAACTTCAGACCTTGTGCAAACTATAGTCACTGGTGGTCTGAAGTTGAGAATGAACCTCTGCACACTCTTAGGAATAAACAGTATTTATGTTCAGTTCAATAAACCTAAATATAATACAAATGACCCTTTAATGTATACTTGTAATTTGTAATAAGGGGTACTGTATATTGATTTTCATTTACCATCCCTTGTTTGTTAGAAAATTTGCTTTGTTGCAGATAATAAGCATGCTTCAAGGCATTTCACCTCCTCCCCCATGGCTAGTTTTCTGTTGAGCTGTTCATTATCTTCCTGATTTTCAAACTCAGAAATTGCTGGCGCCCATCTCCCAGGGGCTCCCTATCCCCCACCCCCACTCACTACTGACTCGTAGATGCCGTCACTGTGTAGTTCTGCATCCCCAGTGTGCTTGCATTCAGCTTGTATTTTTCCTCCTATGGCTTCATTCTAAAAATCTTTATTCCTATTCTGCCATTAGCTTTTACCTTCCTTTCCTTTTCCCATCCCCAGCTCCATCTTTGTCTAATTATTCCCAATAGAATTGAATCATAGTTCATGTAATTTGCATATACTAAGCTGAATGAATTTTTTGAACTTGCCCAAAAAATATGCAGAATTATATTTGAGAATGTGCAAGCTCAATTTAGTAAGATTGGATATGGGAAGCTGGTGTAGTATCCTGCAAGGGCATATGAATACATGCACTCTCAAACATTCTGTGTGTTTAGACACCCCACACCCACATATATACAAATAACATTTAACCTAAGAAGAACTTGCAGTTGTTAAGCTATTCAGGAACTTTCAAAGTTTCCAACATAGTCACACATTTCAGCAAAAGCAGTCAGTGTGCTTACTGTCTGTCAGTCAGTGGCATAGTCAGTCATTTATTATCACTTTGGATTTGTGAACAAATGGACATATTTGTAGCCTTTTGGAACCTAACTGGTTCTGAAGTCAAAAAGCTTCTCAGCCACTCCAACACAAGGGTTTCAGCTCATAGAGGCAGTCACCTGATAATTCCTGAAGCCATATTGTGCCACCTGTCTCCATTACTTGGGCCCTGGGGGTGTCCCAGATGAGGTGGGAATGCCATTGACCCTCCCTCCCAACCCTGCCCATCTGACAGTCATCAAACTTTGGAGGCAGTAAGAACAGCTCCTTGCCAGAAAGAGGTTGAAACTTTTGTTCTGTGAGTAACTGCATTTCCTTGTAAAGCCTTGATTGCTGTGTTTTTAGATTTATTCCTGGGCATTAGTTTGTGTTTATCACAAAAAAGATTGTGTGCATTGACCATATATTGAATTCTTTAAATTTTTTAAGAAGTAAACTGGAATGTTCTGATCTCCACATTGTTTAGAGTTCTAATTCCATGGAAGAACAACCAAAAAGATAGTCTAGCAAATTTGGGATTACTTCACCCTGCTTTGGTATTCCCTATGGTGAGAACTTTAAGAGTTTTTCTTGTAATCATCATTATTGTGGTTAACATTGACTACTTACTCAATAAGGAGTAGTTGGATCTTTGTACTGGTTTTGGGAGTACTTTGGATGAGACATGGGAAATAGATTCAAATATTGAGGCACTCTTGTAACAAAATATCAAAGCTATTACCATGGTTCACCAGAAATCAGGAGAAACACTTTTATATTGGCCTGAATGAGCTGAAGTTCAAAGTAAGACTGGTCATTATTCATTACCTCTTTTCTTTCAAACAGAAAAACTTGTGAGTTTCTGTGGACAAGGCTGCTTTTTAATGGCATGTTCTCCAAACAGCTGTTAAGCACCCCCCCCCCAATACCACAGACCACATCTGTTCCCACTGTTGATTAGCTAGAGGGTGGAGAAAGAAGAAAGGCTGTAGCATATGTAATTACCAGTAATTAATTCTTGTTGAGCCTCCTCATTTCCTTCTATTCTAACTCCACCTACTCTTCTTCCTGTCTCTGTTGTAAATTCTATTTTACGTTGGCTACTTGTGGAAAATAATCCTGATAGCTATACAGCTGTTTTCCTAAAATTTTATGTTCACCTTACAGTGAGGCTTTTATTTTTCTACTGGTGCCAGAATCTGTTGATAAGGCAAATAAGAAAATACTAAGTAAGTGCGGCTCTCTCCCTAGGGCTAGCTTTCCTGCTTCCTTATGTTCTGTTTCTGTTGTTACTATTTCCAACTGTCAACAAATATTTATAGACTGTATTCTTTCTTAAAGGAACTATTGCAAAGCATGAATAAGTGTGAGGAATACAAGTGTAAGATAGAGTTCTGGTCCTCAGTGTTAGAGTACAGTGTAATTAGAGACATCAAATGTGTGCATGGAAAAACAACGATGTAAGTTCACATATGATAATTATCAAATAATTGCCCAATTGTCAAGACCATAAGGTGGAGGTAGTGTCCCACTATTTTTCTTTCTCTCTGGGGTAAAGTAAGGCTAAAGGGAATAAATTTGAGCATTTTAGTTAATATGTCACAGTAAAAGATACATGATGGGTTTGCTCTTTAAAGAAAGCTCACAGTATATCTTCTTTACAAATCTTAAAAACTTTTTAAGAAGCAGTGCTTTTTGTGAGTCTGTTTTCAGGAGAATGGAACTTAAAGGGGAACATTTTTAAACTGCTTATTTTAAAAATATAACATAAATTTAAAAAAATAAAATATCAGTCAGGACCCCAGCAGGAAAGAGATGACCCTGGGATTAATAGGATTTGATAAAGGGTGTTATTTACCAAAATTTGGGCACAGAGTGTAGTCAAATCACAAAAGAATTTATGTAAACTCAGGGGCTAGTAATAACAGCTGTGTTAAACTCTCATGTGAAAAGGAGTGAAGGAGGAACAGATGTCTACCCCAGAAAGAGGGAGTTGGGTAAAGAGGTCCTTGTGATCACACGTAGGTGGATCCAGCCAGCCCCTGTGACCCCTCTGGGAGAAGGCCAGGGGCATTAGTAGCCTTCCGTCTTCCCTCCTAATCTGTGTAGTGCTCCCCAGTAGCCAAACTCAACTGGAAATTAGAGGACAAAAGTTGCTCTTTGATGTAGCCCTTTAGGTCAGCCTTCCCTCCTAAAGAGCAGGATGGAAAGTGCAACTGGATGGACAAAGGAAAGATACCTGGCATATTTGGAGGCTTTGTAAGTTTGCCTGAACATGAAAGATTCATCTTGGATAGTGTAATCCTGTGTGCCAAATAATCTTGATGTGACAGGAGGCATGTGTCTGGAATCGGTATGCTTTATGGCAAATCAGTCACTTCTCAAGCATGTGTACAGGGAGTGATTGATATAAGTTAATGATTCTCAACTAGGGGCGTTTCTGCCCACCATGGGAAATTTGAGGCATAGTTATGTACAGCTTTGTCATTAGGATCTGATGGAGGATGGTGACTGTGCAGTGTAAACAGGGAAGTGCCTTTTCATTCCGGCAGGGAAGGTGCTCAGATGACTGTGAAAGAATCTAATCTAAGCGATGACTGTTACTTTTGGTGCCAAACGATTACTGACCTTTGAAAGAACAATTTGAATTGAGTTCTGAGAATGAACTTCCAAGACAGCATAAGTTTTATGCTTTGACTGTGAGGTAGGGAGTCAAGCCCTAAAAGGTAAAGAAGAAATGAGACCTTGGTGACTAACTGGGGTATAGATGGCAAGCTCAAGGGCATGGACTACATTTTATTAATCTTCTAAGAGTTGGGCACCATGTCTTGAGCAGTACGGTCTCTTCACACGTTTGTCAAGTAAATGTGTGACCCTAAATTGAGGAGAAATGGTTAGAAACAGAAAGAAAGGCACGGGGGTGGGAGGTGGAGATAAAAGATGCTGGGAAGGGAAGAGGTGAGATGCTTACATGAAAGCAAGGACACTGCACTACAAGGAAAAGGAAAGCTAAGCCTTAGAGGGCATTTAGGCTGTGCCACTGAAGCTCACTGGATCCCAGGTTTCCAGACTTTGTCTCTCCCTGATCTGGACCTTTGTACCTCATGGTTTCCTTTTCTTTAAGATGCTAGGTTGGGGCAAAGATATTGAACTGATGGTGTCAGAAGCCATTCATCCTGTTCTTCTTTAATCAGCACTGCCCTCCCTTCCTTTTAGCGTGAACAGCACCATTCATGGACCCGGGGTTCCTTCTCTTCTTGGGTTCAGCTGAAGACTTAGGCATGCCTCCAGAGAGAAAGTTTAATAGATCAGTACATTGGTGTGGGACTCAGTGTGACTGGCTCAGTCATCTTGTTTTTACATTCCTGCAAGACAACTCTGTGAGTCCTGTGTTTTTCATTGTCAGTCAGTGAAAGCTGCTTCATTGAAAGGGATCATGTATGTCTTTTTAAGTTCTGAAGGACAGGAAAATTTCCCTCAGTACTGAGCCCATTGTACATGCTTGTCGAATTAGGGGATTTATGGAGGGTCACTCCTGATACTGCAAGGAGAAGTGGTAGAGTGAGATATGAAAGGATGTATTTGGGAAACCTTGACCATGAAGTGTTCATATTCAGTCTTCTGAGTGACAAGTGACATTAGCTTGTTGACTGTATTCAAGAGGGCTCAGTTTAGAATTAAGAAACAAAGGAGAGGGGAATATTAAATCCTGGTATGTGAGCTGGACCTAATGAGAGAGCAGTAGTACTCTTTCTTTGCTGGAGCAAGGGTCATGCTGTTGGTAGGGTGTGTGGCCCGATAGGAGGAAGGGCCAGGTAAATCTGAAATGTCCACCATTAAGATTCCTCAGAATTGTTATAAGAATGTCTGCAGTCCAGCGTATAGCTAATCTTGTAGATTTTTTTTAATTAGCTTTATTGCTACTAATTTCAGAAACACACTTTTGCTATCTCATCATAAATTTAAAAGATACCACCTTCTACCCACTGCTCAAGCCAAAAGTCAAAGATTTACCTTTGGTTTTTGTCGCTTCCTCCATATCAGCCTTTAGCATGTTTGGATTGTACTTCTCATGCAGCTCTGCTGCTACCACCATATCCCGTGCCCATAGCTCTCTGCTCCCCACAACCCATTCTCCGTGCCTGCGAGGTTGTTTTAGAATCAGATCATGACATTCCCTTAGCCTCTTCCCAGCACCTGTAAGAATACTTCTCACGTAGTAAAAAGTTCAATATGTGATGAATGAACCAACTATAAAAGTTCCTATGGTAGGTCAGTGTCTTTACAGCCAGCCAGCAAACTAACCAACCTTTAGACGTTCCTAATCAAAACCACACATTGTCTCTGTATTGATAATAATAGTGGTCATAGATTTGTTAAGGCTCATCTGTTTTTCAACCTCTGACTGATGGTTGACACTCATTTTTAGGATGGTTAACAAAGGGGTTTATCAGTGGTATCAGAGCCAGCAAAACCAGTGACTCCTCTTTGGCAATCTCTTGGATAAATCAAGAGCCACCATGGGTGTGAAATACACCAGGCAACTCCCTGTACTGTTTGAGGACTGATTCAACATAAATATGAAAGCACTACAAGTCCCTGGGGAGGTGGGGGAGAGCTAAGTTTTGGGGTCAGGACCCTTTGGAGAATTGGGTGAAAGCTGTGGATTCTTAACCCAGAAAACATGTTCCATATATACATGAATACAGAATTTCATAGACCATTGAAGAGGTTCACAGACTGAGCCATAGCTCATCATGGGAGTTTGTGTAGTTTGAAAATGCATCTTCAGAATTACACTGTTGTATTTGGGGTAGCTTAAAATATTTTTGAAATACAAGTTATAGAAAGTACCGTGGCAAGATATTGGCAGATGGCGATACTGCAGACAAGAGATTCTTTTTTTTCCCTGATCCTTATTTGGAACATAGAAGAATCTTAAGGGTTAGGGAATTGTGAATTGTTTACCAAACAGAAAAACAGAGGGACTTTAGCTAGTTTTGCCTTATGCTTTTGTTGAGGAGGCTCATCCTGTAGATGGACCTGTGAATCCCTTTCTGTGGGGCCAGCAGCTGATGGCCTAGGAACAGAGGGTAGAAGCAGGTGGGCATGGGGCACAGAGTAGAAGGAAAGAAATTTCTGCAGCATCTGCCCAGGTGGAGCCCAATGCCTCTTTTTTTCCTTTTCTTGTTGGACTTTGTCTTGGCCTCTCCATTAAACAGGCAGAAACCAAAAAAGGAAATTTTCCTCTCTGCTAGAAGTTCTTGGAAAAGCTTATTCTTTTAGTCCATCTCCTTTCTGGTTAAGGAGAGAGCTATTATTTCCAAACTTATTGTCTGGGTTTCTTGTATTCCTGATATTTTAATAATTTCAAGCTGGCTTGTTTTTGGTAAATCACTGAAGCAGAAGGTATTTTGTCCAGCTACCTAAGCAGTGAAAGCTAGTATGTAATGCTGTAGTACCAGAGTTGTGGTTTTTTTCCCCTCCTGCACAATATATTAACTAAGCAGAAAATTTAAAAGAACAAAGACAATAAATGTAATGTTTGTTAGTGGTAGTTTGAGATATTTCAGGAGAGATGAGATGTGGAGAAAAGCAATGGCCATATTTAGAAAGCTGCCTCAAACCCAAGAGTATCTATTGAAGTGAACTTGATGACAGACTTTTTTCCTCTTCATGAATCATTGTATTCCTATAAAAGCGAAAATTCCTCTTCATCTAAACAAACGGCTTCCACATCTGTTTTCTTAGTTTCTCAAAAGGGTGTCTTCAAGCTTGCATTTTTTTAAAAGTGTTTATCTGTTTAAAATGAAATATCGTCAAAAGCAGTTTATACATCAAAATCCAAGTTGGTCTTCTGCTTCTGAGAATTAGTGGAGAATGATCTGGTGGTGACGGTGATGGTATAGGGAAAAAGAAAGCCCATTTTGTATTCTGCATCAGTAAGTTGTCCCTAAGCATATTCGTTATGTCTGCCTGCCTCATTGCTAATTTTACATGGCCTTCGGGTTCCAGGGCCTGGCCAAGCAGGCAACTTTGCCACTGGTAGTACATTCCAATATTTTACTGCTTTGGGGCTCAGCGTTCTGAGAATACCTATTTTCCAGATTAGTAGCAGGAGAATTAATCTGTTAGTCCCCTTGAGGAAGAACTGATCTGTAGTTAGTTAGATGCTTTTTTTGTCCCATAATCAGTTTTCCCCCGCCATTTCTGGAAGAGAAACACACTCGTAGCTGGTTTGTAAAATGCTCGTGTACTTTTCTAAAGCACTGGTTTGGTTCTCAGTCTCTTGTGTGTCGGCCCACCCTCAAGGGTTTTGGGTTTATCTTTTTTAATCTTTAGTCTCTTCTTATGTGACAGGCCACCCTGCCCTTGAGCCCATCCTGCCATTTAAAAATAAAGAATGAGAAGCAGCTGAAGTGCCGGCTCTTGCAGCTGACAGGAATCTGATCTACTGCTTGGATTCTTTATCTGGGTACCCACATGCCAGTGGTGTGTGGCTTGTCCTGGCCATGCCATTTGCAGCCAGTCACAAGGCTTAAGAGGGTGGGAGCAGAGGGGGTTGTCTCTGGGGGGAAAGAAAGGTCTCCTCTGTATGTAAAAAGTCAGGGAGAGAGGCTGTCTATCAGCACCTGGGGTCCTACTGCAGGGTGCAGGACTCCTGGCTTAGCACCCAGTGGAATTTCTGGTCCACTGTCTGGGCATTGGCCTTCTGGTAGGTTGTGCAGGCTCCTCCTACCTCCAGAGCTACAGCTGTCTGTCCTGTCAAAACAGTGGCTTGCACTGAGGTCAGAGGTCCCTAGAACTGTGAGGCATTTGATGTTATCAAAACCCAATTAGCAACAGAGGCAATTAATGTGATCACACCTCTTCAAAGGGTGTGAAGAATATTACTTGGAAACTGAGGGCAGCCCCTTCTCCATTGGAACTTTTCTTTATTGGATAAGTATAAATTGGAACTGCTGACAAATGGCAGCAAACTTGACCTAGGAAGAATGTCCTCCCCCTCCCAAATGCAGGAGAGAGGCAGGCAGGTTGTGTAGGGAGCCCTAGATGCTCTTTCCTTGTGAGGCACCTGAGTGGCCTTCCTGTTGAGCCCATCACTGCCTCAGGCTGCTTGCTGCCCAGGCTCTGCTTGCCATTTGTTGAGCTGCAGCCTGTAGCTGTTTTGGTTGCTTGTGAAAAGACAGGGTGCTCCCCCTTTTTTGAACTTGTTAAGAAGGTTAATACAATTATTTGTGTTAGGCGCTAGCCACCTGTTGGGATCGTTCTCATTAAAGGTCATTGTGTGGTGCCTGGCTGGCTGATGGTGGCAGCCTGCATCAGATTTGCCACTAGCCACTGGTTTGTATGACACCTGCCAATTGTGACAGAAAGAATGAAGATCTGATAGCTGCAAGGGAAAGGAAGATGCTGGAGGAGGAATGAAGGATCAGAAACCTACAGAGCACTATTACTGTGGTTTGGGTGCCTGCTTGCTTCATCTCCCTTTACTGCTGCTATCCCTTTGAGCCATGCCATCTGTTTCCCCAGGTTCTTTTATTGTCTGCATGCTCACATTGCTTTGATTTGTTCTATATTGCATCTCTGTTAAGCATTGGATTTCTTGTACCCTAACCTCCCCACGTGACCTCTGTTGAACATCTTAGCTTCTGCCTCCTTGTCATCTCCACTTAGATGTCCACAGACATAGCATATTCAGCAATTCCAAAACTGCCCTTATGGTTGTACTTCCCAACCAGTTCCCCTTCCCGTATTCCCTGTCTCAGTGGGGGACAGTGCTGGGCAAGCTGGAACATGGGTATCATCCTTGACTCCTGTCTCTTCCTTGTGCCCCAGACCTAGCGAGTCACAAGTCGTGTAGGTTCCACTTCTCAGATGCCTG
This sequence comes from Manis javanica, assembly GCF_040802235.1. Classification (NCBI taxonomy): domain Eukaryota; kingdom Metazoa; phylum Chordata; class Mammalia; order Pholidota; family Manidae; genus Manis; species Manis javanica. The sequence continues at coordinate 18,060,855 of NC_133174.1, forward strand.
TAACTCTATATCCAGTACAGCAGCCATTATGCTGGTCAAGCCTCATTACTTCTCCCTGGTTGCTGCCCTCCACATGTATTCCCCACATGTTTTATAACCACAGAGACCTCTTTAAACTCCTTCTGATTATGTCACTCCCAGTTTAAAGTCCTTAATGTGGCTTACAAGGCCCTTCACAGTTGCACCTCATTCCCCACTTGCCTTAGCACTCTAGCATCAGCCATACTTTTTATTTTCTTCTTGTTGCAGGAAAATTAAGAAAGCTTAATTTTCTTTAATTACCATTGAGAGTTTCCATCTGTCTTCTGGATCATCACCAGCACTCTTTCTCCTATCCTCCTTTTCCTATTCCCTGTAGCTTACTTTCCCCTTATATACAATCAGCTTCCATGAACTCCCACCCAGAGGATCCAATTTTGCATGTGTGTGTGAATTTTTCCAATTGCATATTTGGGTCTCTACTTTACTAGATGTTATACACTACAGAGGGAAGAGATCATGTGTAAATCATTTGCCTTTGTATCCTCTTCCACCAGCACATGAGAAGTGCTCAGTCAATATTTGGTGAGTGAATGAATGAGTTCCCTTTTGAGATTCCAAATGAAAAAATAACAGTGCATCCTGCAATTTGTATCAATTCTTGAGCCTTGGCCACAATGGAGAGTGGAAATACAATGAAGTTCAAAAATAAAGGGGATTTTTTTTTAGCATCAAGTATCCACATCTTGTGTAGCCTTAATATTGATATATTCTTCATATTCTGCACCTTTACCCTAAAGGACTTCTCAACTTGAAATCTCTTGTTTCTTTCAAAATTTCTCTGGATTATTTTCAGAGAAAGTATAGAAAATGATGGGATGAGATGGGAAAAAAAGTGATTGATAAATGGGATTATTTGATCCTTAAGTGTATTTATTCTAGAAGCATGCCTGAACATGTGTGTGTCGAGAGGTGTACACAATTACATTTCCCTAAAACTAGACTATCTTTCTGAAAGAAGATTTTTCTTTGAGGAGGGAACCCTCCATATTTTAATCATAACTATCTCATAGAATCTGTTTTCTGAAATTTTAATAAATGGGGATGGGGAGTGGGCAAGGGACGTTTTCTAAATAAAGAAACAAAAAGTTGCTACAGGAGGGCATGTAAAAATAGTCATTGTAGAATAAAATTTGGCCCAGGTGCTAAGCACGAGCGTTGCCCCTAGGGCATTGGGCTTAAAAAGTTCTCCCTCTTCTGACCTTCCTTGAAGCAGAAACCAATGATGAACTGTCCTATTGACTATCTTGTCACACACACCAGTCCTATAAAGGAACGTTCCAGAAATCAAAAATGCCTCCATCAAAATGGTGACTGTACCACCTTTGTCACTCTCCAACTTAAGGTTGTCCTTCCAACCATCAATTATGTGCTCTTTCAGGGTTGAGCTGCAGGCCAGGTGCTTAGTAACGACAAGTGACAACCAGTTCAGTCTGCTGTTTGTGGGGGCTGGGAGCTCAAACTTTTCTAGTCACATTCTCATGACCTCAGTTATAAAGAAAATGTTGCAGATTCTAGAAAATGCTAATGTCCTTTTTAGCTGTAAGTATTATCTTGATTGCAGTGCTTCAGAATTGCCCAACTTCATTATCTGAGCATAGCCAGCCTGACGCCTTCTTCTCAAATAGACAATTATGATCAATTAAGCACTTTCAGGCCTTATAGAATACTTAATTTTATTAGTCAATTATTTGTGCTTTGAAAGAGTTAATGGTAGCTACCCAAGCCATTATTAGAAATTAGAATGTCCCAAAATAGAAAGGCTATTTCCTTTGTGTATGGCACTGCAGTGGAAAATGCCAAGCATAGTTTTTACTGAGTTAAAGGGTGAGGGAAGGCGGGGTGGGGGAGAAAGTTACATGTAAATCATTTAGCCATTAACCTAATGGCTGGATTTATAAATCCTATTACTATAAGCCCTTTTCATTTCCACTGAGGCCTGGTGCATGCTTGATCCCACTAATGTAAAATTCATTCCGTCTAAGTGATTACTGAAGTAAGACACTTTGAGTCAATTTTAATCAGGTTGTGTGGAACTTGCCTGAGCACGATGCCACTAACGCGTGTTGACTACCCTGTTCACTAAAGCACGGACATAGTTTGGCCGTGTCTTAATTAGCACCCACCCCCCCTGCCCCCGATGAGTTATGAGAGGAGTGAATCAGGGAACCAAATGTCTGAGCCTTTTGACATGTACATGTTTTCTGTGAGGGAAATAACATTGTAGGGACTGAAGATAACGAGCTCCAAACCAGGAGGCAGAGAGACCTTTGGGCAGGGGTGTTTCTCCATATCATGGACATGTGAATTCTAAGACACCTGAAAGCTATACTTTTAGGGCTAATTGGAACATCTTCAATGATACTTAATATTTAAACGAATCAAAATGTCAAATTTGATGAAGTAGATGGACCCTCTGCCTAGAAAAATGCGTATAGGCGCACATTCAAATGTTTTCTCACAGTCTCAGGGTTTTCAGATTTCTTGACCTTTGGTTAATCACCTGCCTTAGTTTCAGTCGTGGTGTCTTAGGGTTTTCTTTCTGGGAATTTAATATTTAAGAGTGTAGGCTCGTACTTGAACTCTATAATGTCGGTGAGTAGATTTGGCTCGAGTGTGCTTTAAGGCCAGCGCTACTGGCTTTCCAGGGTCCTGTGTCTGATATAATCCCAAGTATGGCAATAATGCACATAAGTTCAAATGAAACGTACAGGATGTGAGTTTCTGAACTGGAGTTTGGAATGGAGGAGGACTAGAGAGTGAGAATGTTGTGAAAGGAACGGTGTGTTCTAAAAGTCAAAACATAAAGTGGATTCTTAAAAATCCACAAGATGAATAAATATCTGTAAGGTGAATAAATATTTGGGGGCAAGAAAGTAGAAGACAAGGGAGAAGTTCACTCTTCATCTTACATATTCTAAGACATAGTTTGTGGTATTTTATGTTTTAGGTCAAAGTTAGAGCTCTATTATAGTTTAGGGCAGTCATTGAGAGACACTCTTCAATATCACTAAATGTGTCTGTTGGGGTGGAGAAACCTCTCAGAAAGTTTTGTTTATTCAACATGTTTTATATTCTTTACACATGAGCTATCAGAAAGTCTATGTAAATTAAGGATTTAGAACAAAATCAGTTTATCTGGAAACGAGAGTTGTATGGGAGAGGTACCCTAGTCAAGTTTATAATTAATAGGCATTTATCACTGGGGTAGAAATTCATTTCTCTTGAGTGAATATTTGTTTATCTAACATGCATTGTGTTTGAAGGTGGAATTAAAACTGATTCACTCTCCATTTCTTGCATGGAAAGAGCCAGCATTGAAATGTGTACTGTGTGTGGGTTTAATTGCTGGCTTTCATAACCAGCTTTAGGGTCCTTTTGTTGTAGAGATGCACTTATCAATCCATGGCTTTGCTCTTAGGCAAAAAAACTGGAACACCTGTACAGGTTTGCCTCCTTTTACCAGAGCCTAAGAAATAACTATTTATTGAATTACTGCCGTGTGCCAGGCATTGTGTTAGGTTTAATGGCTAAGACATGATCTCTGCTTATAATTTGCAAGCTAAGGGTTTTTTTTCCTTAATTGAAGAATAGTCGACATACATTATTATATTGGTTTCAGGTGTACAACAGTGATTTGACAATTATATACATTATGAAATGCTCACCACAATAAGTGTAGTTACCAACTGTCACCATGGAAAGATACCACAATATTATTGGCTATATTCTCTATGCTGTACTTTTCATCCCTGTGACTTATTTATTTTATCGTTGGAAGTTTGTACCTCTTTATCCCCTTTACCTATTTCATCCATCCCCTCACTGCTCTCCCTTATGGCAACCTCTAGTCTTTTCTCTGTGCTTATGAGTCTATTTCTGTTTTGTTTGTTTATTTTTTAGATTCCATATGTAATTGAAATCGTATGGTATTTGTCTTTCTCTGACTTACTTCATTTTGTGTAATACCCTCTAGGTCCATCCATATAGTCATAAATGGCAAGATTCTGTTCTTTTTTATGGCTTAGTAATATTCCATGGTATACATACACATCACCATTATCCATTCATCTACCAATGCATTCTTAGGTTGCTTCCATATCTTGGCTATTGTAAATAATATTGTGTTAAACATAGGGGTGCATATATCTTCTTGAATTCGTGTTTTTGTTTCCTTCAAGGAACTTCACAGAAGTGGAATTGCTGGGTCATATGGTATTTCTATTTTTTTTTTTTGAAGAACCTCCCTACTGCTTTCCACAGTGGCTGCACCAATTTACATTCCCACCACCAATGCACAAGGGTTCCTTTTCTCCATGCATCCTGTCCCACATCTGTTATTTCTTTTCTTTTTGATAATAGCCATTATAACATGTGAGGTTATACCTCATTGTGCTTTTCATTTGCATTTCCCTGATGGTTAGTGATGTTGGCCACCTGTATGTCTTCTTTGGAAAAATATCTATTTAGGGCCTTTGCCCATTTTTAATTGGGTTATTTGGTTTTCTGGTATTGTGTTGGATGCATTCTTTATATATTCTGGATATTAGCCCCTTATTGGATATACCACTTGCAAATATATTCTCTCATTCAGTAGGTTGCGTTTTTGTTTTGTTGATGGTTTCCTTCCCTGTGCAGAAGCTTTTTTGTTTGATATAGCCCCACTTGTTTAGGTTTGCTTTTGTTTCCCTTGCCAGGGAAGAAGTATCCTGAAAACAATTGCTAAGGCTGATGTCTAAGAGTGTACTGCCTTTGTTTTTTTTTAGAAGTTTTATGGTCTTATCTTTTATGTTTTTGGTCAATTTCTAGTTTATTTTTTGTGTATGGTGTAGAAAGGGGTCCAGTTTCATTCTTCTGCATGTAGCAGTCCAGTTTCCCCAGCACAAATTATTGAAGAGACTGTCTTTGTATATTCTTTGTATTTTCTTGCCTCCGTTGTATATGTTTGTATACTCTTGTGCATTAAAACGATCGTTCACCACAATCAAGTGGAATTTATTCCCAGGATGGGAGGGATGGTTCAGTATCCACAAATCAATCACTATATATTCTTGTCTCCTTTGTCATAAATCTATTTGACCATACATGGTGGGTTTATTTCTGGGCTCTCTAGTCTGTTCCATTGGTCTATGTGTCCATTTTTGTGCCAAGGCCATATTGTTGTGATTACTGTAGCATTGCAGTATAGTTTGAAATCTGGGTGCATGATACCTCCAGCTTTGTTCTTCTTTCTCAAAATTACTTTCACTGTTTGGGGTATTTTGTTGTTCCACACAAATTTTAGGATTATTCTAGTTCTGTGGAAAATGTCATTGGTTTTTGATAGGGGTTGCATTGAATCTGTAGATTGCTTTGGGTACTATGGACATTTTAATAATATTAATTCTTCCAATCCATGAGCACAGTATATCTTTCCATTTATTTATATTTTCTTCTGTTTCTTTCATCAGTGTCTTATAGTGTTCAGAGTACAGGTCTTTTACTTTCTTTGTTAAATTTACTCCTATACATTTTATTCTTTGATGCAGTTATAAATGGGATTGCTTTCTTAATTTCTCTTTCTGCTAGTTATTAGTGTATAGAAATGTGATAGATTTCTGTATATTGATCTTGTAGCCTGCAACTGTACTTACTTCATTTATTAATTCTAGTAGATTTTGGTGATGTCTTTAGGGTTTTCTATATATGGTATTGTATCATCTGCAAGTAGTGGCAATTTTGTTTATTACTTACCAATTTAGATGTCTTTTATTTCTTTTTCTTGTCTGATTTCTGTGGGTAGGACTTCCAGTACTTTGTTAAATTAAAGTGGTGAAAGTGAATCCTTGCCTTGTTCCTGATTTTAGAGGAAAAGCTTTCAGCTTATCACCATTAAATGTGATGTGAGCTGTGGGTTTGTCATATATGGGGCCTTTATTATGTTGAGGTATATTCCCTTTATAGCCACTTTGTTTAGAGTTTTTTTTTTCTTTTTTTTTTTTTTGACATTTGACATTTGACATATTCTTACTGGGCAGCATTAGGCGACTGCCAGTGCTTAGCCCTAATTGGTTACTTTTTAATTTATTTTTATTATTTTTATTTTCTTTATTTTTATTTTGGCATCATTAATCTACAATTACATGAGGAACATTATGTTTACTAGACTCCCCCTTCACCAAGTCCCCCCTACATACCCCGTTAGCCACTGTCCATCAACATAATAAGATGCTGTAAAATCACTACTTGTCTTCTCTGTGTTGCACAACCCTCACCATGCCCCCCCCACATTATGCATGCTAATTGTGAGGCGCCCTTTCTTCCCCCCTTTTCTCCTCCCCCCCCTTTCTCCCTCCCTTCCCACTCATCCTCCACAGTCCCTTTCCCTTTGGTAACTGTTAGTCCATTCTTGGGTTCTGTGATTCTGCTGCTGTTTTGTTCCTTCAGTTTTTCCTTTGTTCTTATATTGCACATATGAGTGAAATCATTTGGTACTTGTCTTTCTCTGCCTGGCTTATTTCACTGAGCATAATACCCTCTAGCTCCATCCTTGTTGTTGCAAATGGTAGGATTTGTTTCCTTCTTATGGCTGAATAATATTCCATTGTGTATATGTACCACATCTTCTTTATCCATTCATCTACTAATGGACACCTAGGTTGATTCCATTTCTTGGCTATTGTAAATAGTGCTGCAATAAACATAGGGGTGCATCTGTCTTTTTCAAACTGGGCTGCTGCATTCTTAGGGTAAATTCCTAGAAGTAGAATTCCTGGGTCAAATGGTATTTCAATTTTGAGCATTTTGAGGAACCTCCATACTGCTTTCCACAATGGTTGAACTAATTTACATTCCCACCAGCAGTGTAAGAGGGTTCCCCTTTCTCCATAACCTTGCCAACATTTGTTGTCGTTTGTCTTTTGGATGGTAGCAATTCTTTGTTTAGAGTTTTTATTATGAATGATGTTGAGTTTTGTCAAATGCTTTTTCATCTGATTATATGGTTTTTATCCTTTTATTAATGTGGTATATCACATAGATTGATTTGTGGTTATTGAACCATCCCTGCAATCCTGGGATAAATCCCACTGGTTTGTGATGAATGATTCTATTAATGTATTTTTTAATTCCGTTTGCTAATATTTTGATGAGGATTTTTGCTTCTATGTTCATCAGTGGAAATTGTAATTTTCTTTTTTTTGTAGTATCTTTATCTGATATAGCAGGGTAATTAATGTTGGTCTCGTAGAATGAATTTAGAACCATTTCTTCCTATATTTTTTCTATTGTTTTGGAATAGTTGAGAAGGATAGGTATTAATTCTTCTTTCAGTGTTTGGTGAATTCACCTGTGAAGCCATTTGGTTCTGGACTTTTGTTAGGAATTTTTAAACTTCTGATTCAATTTTGTTGCTAGTAATTTGTTCAGATTTTCTATTTCTTCCTGGTTTAGTCTTGAAAGATTGTATGTTTTTAGGAATTTATCTGTTTCCTCTAGGTTGTCCAGTTTATTGGTGTATAATTTTTCATATTAATCTGTAATAATACTTTTTATTTCTGTGGTGTTGGTTGTAATTTTCATTTCTGATTTTATTTTTTTAAGTTCTCTCTTTTTCTTGATGAGTCGGGCTGAAGGTTTATCAATTTTGTTTATCTTTTCTAAGTGGGCTTTGTTCTTTTTCTAGTTCCTTTATGTTTAAGGTTAGATTGAGATTTTTCTTATTTCTTGAGATAGGTCTGTGTTGCTGTAAACCTCTGGGTTAGAACTGCTTTTGCTACATCCCAAAGATTTTGAACTGTTGCTGCTGTGTTTCTATTTTCATTTATCTCCAGGTATTTTTTATTTTCTCTGATTTCTTTACTGAGCCACTGTTTGTTTAGCAGCATGTAGTATAGCCTTTATGTTTTTGTGTTTTTTTTTTTCTTGAAGTTGATTTCTGGTTTCACATGGAATGTTGTTGGATCAGTCTTCCAAAATTTATTGAGACTTGTTTTGTAGCCTGACCTGTGATCTGTCCTGGAGAATGTTCCATGTGTACTTGAAAAGAATGTGTTTTCTGTTTTGGGGTGAAATATTCTGTTAATATTTTAGATGAATACATATCTGTTAAGTCCATCTGGTATAATATGTAATTCAAAGTCACTGTTTTCTTATTGATTTTCTGTGTGGATCTATCCACTAATGTAACTGGGGTGTGAAAGTCCTTTATTATTACTGTATTACTGTCAGTGTCTACCTTTATGTCTGTTAATGTTTATATGTTTAGGTGCTCCTGTGTTTAGTGTATAGATACTAACAATTGTTAAATACTCTTGTTGGATTGATTTATCTTTACATAATGCTCTTTTGTTAGAGTCATAGCAATGATAAAAATATTGCTGCCCAGATTTTTTATTTTCTATTTGCATGGAGTACATTTTTCCATCCCTTTACTTTCAGTCTGTATGTGTCTTTAGGTCTGAAGTGAGACTTTTGTATGCAGTATATAGATGAGTCTTGTTTCTTTATCCACTCAGCCACCCTGTGTCTTTTGACTGGAGCATTGAGTCCATTTACATTTAAAGTAATTATTGATGAGTATATACTTACTGCCATTTTTAAATTTTTTTCTAGTTGTTTTTTTGTAGTTCTTCTTTGTTCTTTGTTTATTCTCTTGCTATCTTCCCTTGTGACTGATCACTTTCTTTAGCACTATGCTTGGACTCAGTTCTCTTTATGTTTTTATGTGTCCATTATATGTTTTTGGTTTGTGGTTATGAAGAGGCTCATATATGACATCCTAAGTATGTAACAGCCTATATTAAGTTGATGGTTGCTTAAGTTCAAATATGTTCTAAAAGCACTACATTTTTCTCTTGAGGTTTGAATTTCATTTCAAAGAGTACTTTTCAGAAAGAACACTGGCAAGGTATGAAGACTGGCTTGGAAGATAGTGGTGCTAGAGATAGGTAGGCTAAGTGAGTTGTCAGGGCCTGAAGGTGGGGTAGCATATTGGCAGGAGGTGCCACACTGGAAAAACACAGTCCCATGTGAGACTTGTTAGCTCATTGATTTAGAATGGAAGTCAGCCCTTTATTTTAGTTGAAGGCTCTTGGATGGGCCATTTATTATGTTTGGAGCTGGTGAGGGTTTGGAAGAGGTGGATGGGGTTTAGAAAGAATGCTTGTGGAACAGACAATATGGGCCTGGAGAGAGAGTGTTGGGTCATTAGCATAGTATCACTGGTTCTCAAACAGGGGGCAATTCTGCCCCCAGTAACCATTTGGCAGTGTCTGGAGACAATTTTGATTGTCACACTAGAGAGTGTATACCTACCCGTGTGCATGTGCATGCATGCTGCTGGCATCTAGTGGGGACAGCCCCCCATGACAAAGAATTACCTGGCCTAAAATGTCAATAGTACCAAGATTAAAAGACCCTGATGTACATATGTAGATGTGTATATAGTCTTGGGGTGAGGGGGTTTCAACAGAAGGGGTTGGATGTTTTTATGTACTGTAAATATACCCACTTACATATATTAAGTGCATAAAGATGTGTGCAGACAATTTGTGAGAGTTTACATATTGCTAGTTAGTTTATGATTGCATAGCCCTCAAAAACAACCTAGAATATGGAGATATATATATATATATATATATATAGTAATGCCAATTACCTTTGCTGGATATATTTGTGCCTCTTTTCCTACTAGTAAAGAAATGAAAGTGGTTGAAAGACAAAACAACCAGATATAAGGAAGAGATATTTCTACATGCTGAATTTGAATTCTAGATTTTTAGATGTGGGAGGAATCCTAACCTCTTCATTTTTGTATATGAGGATGCTCAGACCTCGAGAGGGAAAAGCAGCTTGTTTGCAAATCACTTAGCTAGTAACTGGCGGTTTAAACCAGTACTCAGATTTCAGACCCCTGACTTTTTTAAAAGTTCATATTTGTATGTTTTATCTTTGCAAAACACTTTTTCAGTATAGAGGTCTTTTATTCTCACCTCGCTCAGGGAACTAGGTGGTAGCAATATCCAAGTTTAAAGAAGGTAAAACTAAGATTTAAAGACAGTAATGAACCCAGTTGCATGGGAACGTTAAGTGGTGGAGGCAGAAAGTAGGGTGCTTCATTAAATCCATAGCCTGTGCCCCTTGAGCATCGTACAGAGAAGACATACATCAAAGAATATCATGGAATAGGAAAATAGGAAAAAGGCAGCCTGATATAATGAGGATGAGATAAATGTTCACCAAGTGGGAGAACTGAGTAACACTGAGTCCTGCTTGGAAACTGCTGAAATTGGGACTAGGGAAAGCTTAGGTAGTGGTTGGATTACCATATATCATAATATTTATATTTCTTCTACTTTTCTCTCCTCTATCCCTCAAAACCATTCATTTTGCCACCCTTATTATGCTAATTTTTTAAACCATTCCAGTTGATTTCTAATTTTACTCATCAGGAACAGAAGAGTCCTAAAGCCTTGAGATTGCAGTCATCATGTGTTCATGGATTCTTTTTTTTAGAATTTGACCTTATCCTGCATTTTCTTAACTTGTAGCGTTTTTGTTGTGTTTAGTATCTGCATCATATACTATCATATACCAAAGTGGGTTTCTTCTTAGTAGATACCACTGTAATGGACCTAAGCTTTTGGAATGGGAGCTTGAAACTTTTGAACTGTGGAAAGTTGTTGTTTTCTCTCATCTAATATTAGTAAGTACTTTTTTCATCTGTAATAGCGTCTAAAAACATTTCATAACCTGTGAATGCTCTGCAGGATGCCATCATTCTGTTTTAACAAAAAATAAAGACCCCGGCTTTATCCTGGCCTTGTTAGGAGAATCTGTAAACACACACCTCAGTAGTAGTTGGTCTTCAGTTGCTGCTGTTGTTAACCCTGGCATAGGAAACATTCTCTTTCTGCTTGGTAAACCACATCATGGGTGTATTCCTGAACAAACTGTTTTCTTTAGGAAACAATTTTTTGAAACGCACTTCACATTTCCTTCTTAGTCTCCACCCCCCCCCCCCCCTTCCAAGGCTCACATTGGGGTCAAACCACCTTTCCGTGTTATTTTCATTATTGCTCTCCCCACCCCCAGCCCCACTCCTTTCCTGTTTCCCCCTCCTCTTTTCCCCTAACGGCACTGTTCTGCAAAGCCTGCAATGATTGATATGATGGCAGTGCTGTCATTCTTTTTAACCAAAAAAAAAGTCATTTTTGTTCTAGTTATTTTAATAGAGTCCCATTAAAGATGTATTGCTGACTGAAATATCGGCATGAAGGGCTCTCACTGAGCTGAGCCCAGGAATTAAGAAGTCAGGAAATCGGCTGCTGCATTGCAAGAGAGCCTTGTGTGACACCGAATCTCCTGATTGGGGAGATCATTACTGCTATTATGACTCGACTTGCGTAGGAATTTTAAATTCCATCTGAATGTCAGTAATAACCCTCTTAGCAAATTATCCTGAATAAAATCACGAAGGCATTTTATATAATAGGTGTTGAATTACTGGATAGATTTGCTAATTAAATACTCTTTGTTCTGCTGCAGTTGACATTACAGGGTAAGATCTTGAACAATTATTCTCAACAGCTGTACTTTGTTAAGGGAAAAATTAACCACAAAGTTTATTTTTTTACACTTGAAGTTGGCAGATTTTTGAAATGTGCTTGAAAAAATTCCATCATCCAATTGGTAATGAGTAGATAAATATGCAGGTGTTGCTGTGAAATCGGAAACTGCAGACTGCCTTATTAATGAATTTAGCAAGCCTATAGCCCTGTTTTCGAGCTGTTGGCACTTATAAAATGATTTTTGGTTGGAACAGGTAGCTTTAATATTAGGCTTGTCACGTGAACTTATGGATGGCCATCTTTTAGTCACTGTACCTTGTGTCCAGTAAACCTTTCTAGATACCTGTGACTTTTTTAAAAAGCACATTTCCTTAATGGGAAAAATATCTATAATGTGTAAGTTTTTGACTATTGGCTTCTGGAACATTCATGTGATAGGGACTTTCTAACAAGGCTATGAGAGATAATGAAAAGAAAATGAAACATAAGGTCCAGCTTCTAGATCAAGGTCTTGACTAGCTCTGTCATTTTGGCAGAGCCTAATAATATTCCTCATCTGTAAAATGGGGTTTGTAATACTGCCTACTTCTTAGGATTATTCATTCAACATTCTACAAATATTCATTAATAGCTACCATGTACCGGGCACTCCTCTAGATACTAAGAATTTGTTAGCCCATAGGATATCCAACAGCTGAGCCCTCCCCAGTGAGCAGTTTGAATCGAGGGCAGCTTTGGAGTGGTCTTCCACATTAGCATTTGGGTAAGCTTTGGTCTGGGGAGGGCTCTGTGGTACCCACCATCTAGAACTGCTGAGTGAAGAAGCATGAGAGGTCAGGGTTACACTGGTTGTGGGTTGTCTCCTACTAAAATGACAGCAGAGTTGATGAGCTGTGGTGAGGACCTTGAACCTGAGACAGAACATTGTCATCAACTGCTGTTGAGGTCCACTGGAAAGACGGTGATTAAAACTATCCTCAGAAATTGCTACAGCCTATATCGAGAGCTACTTGGCTATATTTATCAAAAATTGAAAACCATGTAACCTTTGGCCCAATAAATCTTGTAGGGGTTTATCTTGTTCCTGACAGATTGGCAGGTTACATGCATGTCAGGATTACTTGTTGAAGTGTGGTTATAAAGGCAAAGATTAGAAAAACCTATGTGTTCATTAATAGAAGCACTAGATAAATCATGATCGAGCCACACGGTAGAATACTATGTAGTCATCAAAAAAAGAGTAAGGCAGCTTTTTATGTGTGGATATGGAATTATCTCTAAGATAAAGTTTAAGTGAGAAAAGCAGTTAACAGCATATATAGTCTTAGAGTTTTGTCTTCTCCTGTTTCTGTGCAAAACATCCACCAAGAGGTTTCCGCCACCAAGGAGAAAATCATTTTGGTAGCAGCCTTCAGATTATGCGTGGAAATGGTTGTGAGTTGGTGGCAGGAGTGAATGGCGGTGGGTGATGGATCTGAAAGGTGAAGGTTTCCAGTTCACAATGGAGGTGCAATCAAGGATGACATAATAGGTTTGGTTCACGGTGTGAAAGAAGAGTAGAAGAAATCGGTGACTGCATATGTGGAGTTGCAGAGAAAGGTTGACAGATTGCTCCTGAGGTATTTTACTCAGTTAACAGTTACCTTGTGGAGTGTCTGTTGTGATGAAGAAAGCTAAGCCTATCAAGGTGGAAGGGGCAGAGGGTGAAGAGAACTTCTGATAAGTACTGCTGTCCTCATTATGATTAACTTGACTTGGGTTGATCTCATTATTGCCCTTTTCCCAAAGGAATTGTCAGGTATTCTCCCACAATGCATTTCCCTGTAATTTAAATATTAAAAAATGAAGGTGAAGTGGAGGAGAGTGAATGTTTTTTTATGAGTTAACTGAATCGTAGTGCCTAGTAGAAAAGTAATTGGGATTACTATGAAACCTATCAGTCAACTAGGAAACAGTTTTCTGAGTGCCTGTTGTATGTGGCCTAGAGTGAGGCACAAACATTGGCTCTGGCCTCCGGGAGCTTCTGGTCTAGTTGGGGAGGGGACAAAGTATCAACTGAAAACTGTTTTCAGAATGGGATTACGACGATTATCCTAGGCAAATGGTCCTTAACCTTGCTTGCAACATAGGAGTCAGTCATCTTAAGAGCTTTTTCAAAAAATTGCAGGGCCAGGTATTGGTAGTTTTTAAAGATCCCCAGGCGATTCCACTGTACAGCCACTATTAAAACCACTGGTTAGCCTAATCCTGTTCACTACCACCCACCATCCCCAGGTGGGGGAAGGGGTTCCTTCCCCAAGAGCATAGGACAATGAACTCTTGAACAAAATTGGGAGACAGTAATAGAGAGGAGAGGAGAAGGCAATGGAAATGGATAATGGTATATGTGAAAAGAATACTCTAAGGTCAGGACTCATAGGGCTGTGTAATGTATGTCTCTAGTCTTACAGCTGTCTGGGCCTAGGGACAAACCTATCTCGAGTTAGTATCTAGATGTTTGTCTTCATTCACTGAATGTTTATTGAGCCCCATGTTTGTAGTGGGTGGTGTGCTAGCTTCAGGGAATATAGTGAAGATCTACTCCCAGCACTTAAGAAATTTAGAGAAGAAATTTAAATCTAGTGCATATATGTTCTTTTACTTTTTAAGATCCTGAATACCATGGGTAAGAAGTGCCAGATTTGAAATGCTCTGTCAAGCTTTTTTGTTTAGCCATGTGGTTCTATTTAAATATTAGTAATAGGAATTGTTTGCCTTTTTGCCATATTATAAGGGTGTATTTTTATTATGCATGTTTATTAAAGATAGATCTTTACAGTAGATCTGCTTAAGGATCTCTTAAGTATCAGGCAAACTTATTTTTTTATTACGTTGATGTTGTTATTTTGAGGGTTGTAGTTAGAAAACCATCAAGAGCTTTGAAATAAAAGGAAATGATAGATCATTGGGTTACTTATCTCTATATGCTTGTATTTATGTTTTTGTAATTATGTAATGCATTAATCTTGACTTTTTGTTTCATTTAGATTTTGATGCATACAAAAGAGATGGTACAGAAGGTAATGCTGAGCATTTTCATCATATAAGGACCCTTAAATGTCATAACCTGGTGACGTTTTTGTAGTCAAGGAAAATTGTAGACCAAACAGACTGGAAATGGCTTCTTAGGATGCCTAGTTTACGTTTATAATCCCTCCTAATGGATTATAGCTTTTTTCTTTTACCAACACTGATATGATCTAGCCGCTGCTTGAAGCCTATATGTGAGTGTTTCAAGCAAATTAGTAACAGTGCTAATTAGAGTTTACTTCCAGGCCTTTATACTGTATGTGCTCTAGTGTTGTTTGTTATGATTGATTTTTTTGGCACTCTTCATATTCTACTAAATACTGTTTGAAACTGTTAAGAATTAAATATGGATTTGTGCCCCTGAATTTTAAAAACTCATTATGTTTCTGCTTTATAAATTGCCATGACTACTAAGCTTATGGTACAGTGGGTAAATTTAGACCCCCTTTCTTAGTCTCTTAACCTCCTTTCTATTATTCAATTCCACATTTTATTTCAGTTGAAAATAAACATTCCCCTTGCCACTTTACTCTCTGTTTTAAGAAAATTAGGTAGATTTTCTTAATGTGGTAGTGTTTGCTTTTCTACTTTATTGGGGCTTGATTTTCTATTGTACCCCCTCCCCCACGAGCAATATGGATGAAAACAAACATAAACTTCTGAAAAATCAGTGGAACCTGTAATTTCTATAATAATGGAAAGTCTTCAGTTTCATTGTGTATAACAGTCACTGTGTTTTTGTTGTTAATTTTTATAATTTTTGCTTTTCATTAGATGAATCTTGAAGTTATTTATGGAGATACGGATTCAATTATGATAAACACCAATAGCACCAATCTGGAAGAAGTATTTAAATTAGGAAACAAGGTAAGATATTATGATGAAATTACCTACTCTGTGAATTCTATTTTAACATGGAACCTCATAAATCCACATATATGTATGTGCTTCTGAAAATTATAAATTTAGTGCCTTTCAATTCTTCATCTTTTTGTTTTTCTTAATTTCTATTCCAAGTGTTTGTTTTGGGGGCAAAATTCAAGGAAATTCTTTTCCCTTAAATAATTTGGACATTTTTCCTCTGAAAACAGTCCAAGAATGGTAAGCTTAAGATGTGATTATGTTAGTACTTATCACATTGTCATTCATAAGGAAAGTATGGCTCTAGTGGTATTCAGGTGCATATATACACTGATAGATATGGATAAATGCCTACCTACATACCTATATACATTTATAAAGATCTACAATGTTTACGGTAGTACTTAAAATGTATTTGAAAAGGCAAGGGGACATTCAAAAGTAATGATATGTAACCTCCTATTTGCAGCTCACAATCAGCAAATGTTCCCCCCCAACTTTTTATTATGAAAAGTTTCAAACATACAGAAAAGCTGAAACTATATAGTACAGTTGTCATTTGTATGTCCACCACTGTACTTAGACTTAACAATTGTTGTTTGTATATACATACAAAAACTTATATATTTATATATAGCAAGTGTTTCTTGAGCAGTTGCTATGTTAGTGTCCCAATAAACTAAAAATAAGATATCATCTTACAAAACAACAGCTTCCTGCCTTTGCTCCCTGAAATGTGTGAAGTTTGAACTATACTCTTCACTTGAGAGCACTTGGCATATTGTCCTCACATAGGACCTTGAAAAGCTGTGTGTTTTTTATTGAGGCGATGGTCTGTGCCTTGACTCTCAATAAACAGCAGGTGACAGTTCATATTTTGTTTTAATATACTGTTATTTCCTTAGTCAGGGTGCTGTGGGAAGAACAGGAAGATCTTAGACATTATTTAAATAGTCAAAATTTTACTTACTTATTTCTGGTCACATATCTACTTGTTGGACTATTTAATCTCTTAACTTACTAGTTTGAAGGTAAGTACATATGCATACAATTTTTATTTCAAAAACACTATTTCTTAATTTTCATAAATTTTCTGGGGCTAGTCCTACCAGTTCTGTCCTTTGGTTAAATGAGATGATATTTTTATATGATTGTCTCTTTATTTTTTTTTTTAAGTCTGTTTTGGTCCCTATGCTCCTTCAATGTTCTTGCATACTATACTATCCAACATAACATAGTATTGTGTATAACCAGAGTAAATGCATTCTAATCTGTGTGAATTCAAGTTCTGTTTAGATTAACTCTTGGGAATTTGTATAGCATAGTTGTCTTCTCCCTATTAGATGTTTGAGAAGTTAATGTCAGTGGCTGAAATTTTCACAGGTCAAAAATGAAGTGAACAAGTTGTACAAACTGCTTGAAATAGACATTGATGGTGTTTTCAAATCTCTGCTACTGCTAAAGAAAAAGAAATATGCTGCTCTGGTTGTTGAGCCAACATCAGATGGGAATTACTTCACCAAACAGGAGCTGAAAGGATTAGATATAGTTAGAAGAGATTGGTGTGATCTTGCTAAAGATTCTGGAAAGTAAGTTCAGCGTTCATTTTTGCTTTTGTTGTTTGTGTTTAAAAAATCTAAGCATTCGTGATCTGGAGAATACCTGTGATTCTGCCAAGCACAAGGACACAACTTCTTTTTTGTTATTATTGTTATTGCGTGTTAACAATTCTTACTGTTTGGTGTAGAATTCTACAGTGAGTGGAATTTTTCTCCTCCACTCAGGAGATGTCTGCTGGTAAGGTACATCCTCTGAGTTTTAATTTGTGGTGAGGTAAACCCTCACGTTTTAAATCCTGACAGAGTTGGTTTCATTGATATTGGCTTGCTTTTGTTTTGTTTTGCTTTACTGTTCCTATTGGAAAGTGCCTTGTGTTGTGCTCCTGAATCTTCCTAGAGCCTCTTTAGGAACATAATTATTAAGGTGTCCCTGTGTTGCAGCTTAAAATGTTCTGGGATTCAAAGTGGGCCATGGAGTGAGATTTTGTTCCCACCCCATATCATTTGCATGTAAGAGTCTTTCTAATCTCGGGTTAATTTAAAAGCTCGCTTTCAAATACCATATGCACCTCAGACATAATAAATGTAGTAACTGACTCCTTAGCTTTGTGTCTGAGACTGAAGATTGTGATAATAAGACCTGTTTGTTTTTTTTTAGGATCACATTAATTTATAAAGCACTTGTTTTAGAAAAGCTAATCTATATGTACTTAATGTACCATCTTTCCAGATACTCCTTTTTGTGAACCTGAGCAATTCTGAAAATAGAAGAATTTTTTTCTTTAAAGCAAAATTTTAAATTGATTTTGATATTGCTGAATATCAGAATTTTTTACTTGTTTTGCAGTCTTCCTCTTGCTTTCAAGTTGGGAGATTGGGCAATTGTTGCTTCTGCAAAACTACTCTTGATTAGGCAAAATTGATCATCTGAGTACAGGTCACTGTTAGCCTCTTACAAAATGTAGCTTGAAATGCTTCATTGCCCCCAGATGTACCCAAAGATGAAACTACTTTGTATAGACTGCCGATTAGAGTGTTCTCTTCAGCTTTGTGTTTTCTAAGAAAAGATGCATCATAATAGAAGTAAATTTCTCTGAGTTAGAAATGTATTAGTAATTAAAGCCATACAAATGTTTTTGTCAGGGTTCTTTTTCTGACAAATTATAACGCAGCTGTCAAACCCTTGCTCTGCATTTTCTCAGAAATGGATAAAATATTGGCCTCCTTACTCCTTTTTCTTTTTTTCCTTTTTTTGGGGGGAGGTTCTGATAAAATAAGATGAAGTTTTTGAGGGGCGGCATAAGGTTAGAGAACACTGAGCAATATAATGAAGCTGAAGAAAGAAAAGGTTGAAATTTTTTAAAATTTGTGTTAAGAACTTGTATTTCTACTTACCTAGCTAATGGTGATCTCAGGCAGAGAGGGTATCTTGGTATCAGAAATAATATCTTGGTGCCTTATGAGGAAAGTGAAAATACTTGTCTTCTAAAATTTTAACCTATGAGTAGAATATAACTTTATGAATTTTGTAATTTCATAAAAATATAATGGAACGTATACCTTTCTCTGTCCACATTTTGTATGAAGCATTAGCTGCCTCATAAAAAATGGTCTGTGTGTTTAAGGGCAAACCTGACATTCCAAGGTTGGTAAACCTTTGGTAGAGTTAATGTTAAAAAACAAATAGTAACGGCCTTTTGGACATTAACCCTCATGTTAGCTTTTAGTATGGTCTTGCCCACATGTTAATCTAATGGCATTTATCTTCCTTTTCTCTCCTTTATTAATAAAGTATGATATTAAAAAAATGAATCCCTCTCTTTTTTTGCAGCTTTGTCATTGGCCAGATTCTTTCTGATCAAAGCCGGGACACTATAGTGGAAAACATTCAGAAGAGGTTAATAGAAATTGGAGAAAATGTGCTAAATGGCAGTGTCCCAGTGAGCCAGTTTGAAATTAACAAGGTAAATGTAGCATTTATTGCTGAGCCCAGCTGCTGCCATGTGTTTTTCACCTCCTTCAGATAGTTGAAGAACCACCACATCCTTGCAATTGAAATAAATTCTAGCTGGTGATGAAAGCTGCTTAACAACTATCTCACAGATTGAGCATTAGCATACCACTCCTCTTCCATCCACTGGTACAGCCGTAGCTGCCGCTGGGGCCTTCTCTCTCTAGTCCTTAATGTGTGGAAGATTTGTTTCTAGAGGTTCCATGGACTGATAGCATTGCTGTTGCAGGGACTAGAGAGTATTATTAGGTTCTTAATAGTCCTCCTAAGTTACAGTTGTTTTGGGGTGCAGGACTATAAGCATGGAGACACAAAGAGAGACAGTGGGAGTGTGTTCATCACAGAAGGCAATCCTTAGAGTTACTGTAACCAGAAGGCTTTTGGGGGCATATTTATTTAGAATTAAGATGATGATAGCACTTTCCGTATTTTCCAAGCACTTGAGCTTTTTTTAAAAAAACTATATATGTACTTTCTGATAGTCTTTAGTTGTTGAAAATAGGAAATACTTTTTCTTACCTAATTTGAAAAATAAACTCTTGGTTTCCAAAGTGCTGTGTCACACAAAATGTTAGGTTACAGGTTTCTTTTTTTCTCATTTAAAAAAGTATCCTTACATATTCAGAAGCTCATTTTGCAAGTACATTTTACCTATTTTGTGGTAAATAGATTTCATTGTCACAGCTCATATAAAGAAGAATTTTAATGTAAAAGAATCTAGTGATGACATTAAATGAAAGTGTTAGAATTAAACTCAATTCATAATTCCGTATGCTAAGTTATGCTTGTCATTTTTGTGTATTTCCTTACTCTGAAAAACATTTTTGCATTACAGCAGTTACAATATATATTATTTTGAAATCTGTTTTCACTTAACATAAACAGATTTTTCCACCTTTCTATATTACCTTAAAAACCGTCACATTAATCTTATATTTCACCATACATCTTTATTTAAAATTTGTTTGTTTTACATTGTTTATTTTTGCTATTGTAGATAACTGCATTGAACACCTGTGTTCATTTAATTTTTTACTTTTGGATGAATTGCTCTCTTAGTTGAGGTTCCTTGAAGTCAACTATTTGAGTCAAAAGATAAGAATATCTGTATGGCTTTTGCCAAATTGCTTTGTAAATTGATACCAATTAATAAAATGTGTGTGCCAGTTTCACCACAGATTTGCTTATATTGATTGGTCATATTTCATTGGTGGTATTTACATAAAACATTGCCTCTATTATGGATATGAAACGATATTTCACCATTGGATTTAGTTTGCAATTCTTTGATTCCTAGAGACAGTAAGTATTTTCTGTGCATATCCTTACAATTTGTATTTATTCTTAGGTGAGTCATTTGTTTCCTACACCTTAACCATGGTGTCTTTAATGTTACAGAAGACATTCATTCATACATGAAAAGTACAAAAAAATAATAAATATTATAGTAAGATATGCATTTTGGTCCTAGCTCTTTAAGTGATATACGTGTTGGCATAGAATCACAAGGGAATCTAGAAAGTGGTTTCCTTTCAGATTTTGTTTGGTCTCTTTCTCAAAATTTACATGAGTAAGAGCTAGGACTTTAGTCTTCCATTGATCAGTTTTGCATCAATTCTGCAGATTTTATCCCTTACAGGTCTACCTTCTTAGACATGTGGGCCCTCCATGGCAAGGGGTTTGAGGCATGAGTGTGAAAGGCTGAATCCAAACATGACTACATTATTGGCAAAATAAACTGGGCATATGTCCTCTAGGGGTAGTAGGCCCACAGTCATCTTCTCATATGAATGACAATGTAATATTACTAGTGTGCAAAGAAACCTAATGTCATAAAAACTCACAATCTCTGAGTTCTGATGAACAGTCTACGGCCTTGGTATTTTTAAGCTTTCGTTATCGAAATTTTAAAACTTACACAAAGGTAAAGAGAATAGTATCACGAACCCCCATGAATCCAACACTCAGCTTCAATTGTTTTCAACTTCAAGTAAAATATTACTGTTAGTAACAATAATCGTTACTACTTAGTGTGATCAGGGCTGTGCATATTTTTTTCTGTGGCGAAACTGAAACTGTTACTCTCTTACATTCTCCATTTCACTTGGTATAGGAGCTGGCAAATAATAGTTGTTCAGTGAGCATTAAAAGAGTTCATTTGCTTGTTTAATCATCCATTCATCAAACACAGAGTACCTCTTATGTGCACAGTACTAGATTCTGGGATATTATATGGAATAAGCAAAGCATGGTCCATATATATTTTTTTATTTTGCTATCATTAATGTACAATTACATGAGCAACATTGTGGTTACTAGACTCCCCCTATTATCAAGTCCCCACCACATACCCCATTACAGTCACTGTCTGTCAGCTTAGTAAGATGCTATAGAGTCACTACTTGTCTTCTCTGTGCTATACTGCCTTCCCTATGCCCCCCTACATTATACGTGCTAATCGTAATGCCCCTTTTTCCCCCTTATCCCTCCCTTCGCACCCATCCTCCCCAATCCCTTTCCCTTTGGTAACTGTGTCCATTCTTGGGTTCTGTGAGTCTCCTGCTGTTTTGTTCCTTCAGTTTTTTCTTGCATGGTCCATATTTTTAAGATGCTAGTGGTCTATCAAAGACATTTACTGTGTCATGTTCTTATACTTTTTTTATAAATAAGAATTTCTTCAGTGTTGATATAAGTATAGTAACTTCTGATGAAAAGACTGTGTATGTCATTATTCCTATGTCTGTTTACAGCAAGCTGTTTATATGTCAAAGGTGATGTGTCCTGATTAACATTTGTCTGAATACCTGTACTATTTAAAACTTCTGAGCAATTCGGTTTTTACACTTTATCACTTTCAAAGGAGAGTGGAATGGAGGGGTCCATGTATGTGACTTGTTGTGGATGGTTTTACAACATGATAGCTATATATCTGTTTATATATTTATCTATGTATTTGTTTTGTGATGTCAGTAGGGCTTGAAAATGGTAGGTTAACCTAGGATGGAGGAGTACAGTAGTGGGATTTACCTTTGCAGAGATTTTAGCCTTTTGACAAACACTGTGTGTGGTTTTCTGAACTACTGCAATTTTTGCTCACATATATTTCATAAAGTAACCACCAGGAAGCATTTATTTTAAAAAATCAGACCTTCTAAAAGTAGCTTGTGAAGTCCCCCAAATAATCCCAATCTAATAATTGGAAAGTATGTCAGGTGAAATTCAGAATTTTTTTAACATTGCCCTTAAGTATAGTCAGTTGAAGAAGATAATGGTTTTCTTAAGTAGAATTATATTGATTGAGGGTTCTATGCAGTATTACCCGTCCGGGTCGATCAAGACTTCGCATAATGCAGGTTTGAGGAAATTCAAATACTTGGAGAGTCTCCTGGACCCTCTCATATACTGAGTGTGTGATTTAGAAAGTGTACATAACATGAATGTGTGTAGCCATGTTCGAGGACCTGCTTTATTCTACCGTAGTTCCCGAATTTCCTGGCATGGGACACTTTCATACTCTTAAAAAATGTTGAAGACTGCAAGAGCTTTTGTTTATGTGGCATATGTTGATATTTACTGTTGGAAATTAAAACTTTAAAACTGAGAAATCTACGAAGTATTTTGTTAATTTATTTTAAAATTACCCACTGTGTGATTACAAATGTGATGACTTTTTTCCATGAAGAATAGCTGTATATTTCAAAACAAAAATTAGCCAGAAGAGTGGCATCATTTTACAATTTAAAAAATCTCTTTAATGTCTAGTAGAAGACATCTGGGTCCTCAGGTCTGCTTCTGTGTGTCCAGTCTATTGTGAAGTATAGGAAGAAAACCCAGTTTCACACAAATAAGTAGTTGGAAAAAGGAGCATTTTGGTAAATCAGATAGTTGTGTGTATTTTTTTAAATTGTATACCAATATTCTATGAGGGGTATTTTCTTAAAGGTTATTTGTAATGTGGACATCTGAAACCATGTCAATTAACTTTGTATGCTCTCACATTAAAATCTATTGGTCTGTGTTGTATTGATGGATACTTAACCCATGCCTGACATGCATTGGTCACATGTTAAATGGCGGTTCCCTGAGTTTTGCGTATCTTCCAGATATTGGTGCATTTTATCATACATTATCAAAAATCACATTTAAAAATATTCCTGCTTAATGTCAGCAGAAAAGTCATTTACAGATTCAACAGAAAAGTCAAATTCACAGGTGGGAACAAGTTTTCCAAATTTCTAGTTTGCACTTGAAAGCTTGAATTTTATCATAGATAGTGTATACTGTCATTTGTTTTCCTTTAAGTGGCAGGCTCACTTCTTTTTTGAGAAATTGTCTGTCAGATACTTGAGTCAGAGTAACAGTAGTTGGCTAGTTATTTTTTAAATAATAATTGTGCTCTGTGAAAAAGGTAGCTAATTTAGCTTGCGACTCAAACACTTGCACAAGTGCTTTTTCTCAAGCGACCTTCATTCTTCATATACAGTAGGCATGCCTTGTGCACACTTCCTATTTTGTCATACAGAATATTAGCCTTGTGCTCAAAGGGTTGAGAGTCTTAAAAATTAATAATATGTACTGCTTCATGAAGGACATTCTTAAGTGAAACTGGCTTTTTAAAAAAACTGATGCATGGTGGTAAAGAACACAATAACTGTTAAGTACAGTTTGGTGCTGCAGCCCTCACTCATGTTCATGAGCAGTCAGCACCTTTACCAACCATTGCTTCTGCATCATCAGTGCAAATAGTACTGTTAGGAAAATAAGTTTGATCTCTCAACCTCCTGAAAGGGTATCAGGAACTCCCTAGAGGTCTGTAGACAACTCTTAGGTGATCTAATCACACAACACCCTGTTCCCTTTCCTTCCTCTTATGTTTTGAAACCCACCCCTTGCAGAGCTAGATAACCCCCTCTTAGTTTTGTGCATATTGAGTTGCAATCCAGTAGACTATTTTTTCTCACTTCTTGCTTTTAACTTTAGCTTTTTTCTTTGCCTGAAATATTCTTTCCCCTTCACCTTTTCTCAAAATCTTGTTTTTCCTCCATGTGCCAGCTCGTTTTTCTCTTCCATGATTTCTGCTCTCAGATCAAGGTCATCTTTGCCTCTCTAAACTCTATAACATTAGTTCACATCTCCCTTACAGTACATATAGCTTGCTTCAGAGGGTTTTTTGTTCTGTTTTGTTTGCGGAATGGGGAGCCGTCTGCTAATAGTGGATGATTTAGGGCCAGTGACTGTCTTACTCATCTCACAGTACTTTACAGTGCTTAAACTTAGTGAATTATTGCAGAGTAAAATAATTTATTCTGCAAACATTTGGTTACTACCGTATGCCTTCAAGAATCATTCCGAGCACTGCAAATCTAGTCATGAGTGAGGCTGACATGTACCTGCTCTCGTGGGGCTTACTTTCTGTTACTGACTCACTCATTCTGCCTTTGTAGAGCTTGAGTTCACAGTGTGAGTAAATCCAGTCATTTCTGGTGCCTTTGGGATTTATTTAAGCTAGAAAAACCTTTGAGAAACGATCATTAAGTCAGCATAGCCGTTATCCATTTATTCTAACTAACCAGTTAATTCAGTGAGAGAATTGCAAACATTCGGAGAAACTCTAAGGCTACACAGAAGACTGAATTTATAGTCTTAGTTTTTTTATATCCATGTATTATGTGCCATGGCCCATAAACTTGTATTTCTTTTTTCTCAGGGTTACATCTGGTTCTATTAGTTATTAAGTAAAGGAGAGAGAAACTTTGAGGATGGAATGTCTAAAGATTCTGTGCCAGTCTTTTCTATATATAGCTTCTGTCATTTTTATGTTTATGTGGCTGGTATGGTTCTAGCAAAGATAGTATATATTGGTGTGAGAAGGGTGTTATTTTATAGTTTGGGGCTTTTTGTTCCCTCTTTTTCTCTTTTAGGCATTGACAAAGGATCCCCAGGATTACCCTGATAAAAAAAGCCTACCTCATGTTCATGTTGCCCTCTGGATAAATTCTCAAGGAGGCAGAAAGGTGAAAGCTGGAGATACTGTGTCATATGTCATCTGTCAGGTAAAACGACCGTAATTAATAAGATTCTCATACCACTTACCAACCCATAGTACAGTGCAGATCACCACAGTGTCTCATGTAGTGATCTTCAAAAGAATTGGTGCTGTAAAGAGATGGCTTAGTCTGGTTGATTTTATAGGACTTAAAACATTAGTCCAGGGGGGTATGGCATATTTTATTATTAAAATTTCATAAACATTTAAGACTGGTGTTTTGGTTCACTGATACTGTTTTGGTGAGACAGGTGTATATAACAGTAGCTATTTTTCCAACCCTGAATTAACTGAAATGAAAATGTATATAAGTTTGGTCATAGGTCCAGCAGTAGATCTTTATCATTCCTTTTGTAAGTTTCTATTATGAATACTGGTAGAGTAAGAGAATAAATGCATTTTTCCCTGCCCTGTGTTCAGATATTACTGTGTTAAAAAAAAGCATGAAATGCCTGATTATATGGAGAAAAGTGAGCGATCCTAAAAGCATACCTTATGAAGAAAGCACAAATTATCTAACCACTTCCCCTTTTTTTCCTTTATTTTGAGTGGAGGAGGCCTAGAACCTACCTCCTTGCTTTCTTTCTATTCCATAAGGCACTCTACAGGACCTCTAGGCCTTCAGGAACAGTTTTAAACCATTAACCTGTTTCTTTTGAGAGCAGTATGCCTCTGGCAGTTAGGGATCGGGAGAGAGGATACGGAAGAGCAGTTTTATTTTCTTTGAGAGCATTTAACTCCAGTTGGAACAAAGGAGAGGTCTTATCCCTTCTCCCTGTTTAAAAAAAAAGAATCACAGCCTCTATCCAAATTCTTTCAAATTACTATGATATGGTCTGTTTACCTGAAGGCATAATTTATCTGAATAAGACTGTTTTGTTTCTTTTTAATTAATTACTGCATTTTATTACAGCAAAAAAAAGTGTTTTAGATAAGCCTTAAACTTCATTGCAGTATGATTGATCTTTGTCAATTATATTCAAAGTTTTTAAATTCGTAGAGTCTTTTCAGAACTTGAAAGTTGTCTGCTAATATCTGCTCAGTATTGTAGATGATGTACATAACAAATGATTTAAGTACATGGACAGGAATCAGCACTTGACTCTGTCTCCCTCCTAGGGTTACCCTTGATTAAGAACTGTTACAGAAAGCCAATTCCTGCAGGAAAATATTTCCATAAATGTCTGACTTGCTCAAGCCCTTAATGTGCTTTGCATATTGCCTCTGACAAGTCTCATCTCAAAAAAACAATTTTCATATTATGCAAATAAAGATTTTGGTAAATAGGCTAGTTTTTTTTTTTCACTTATGTCTTCACATACATGGAAACACTCTTAGATTATTAATGACAGGAGCAGATGGCAGCATACAACTTTGAAAAATTATATAGGTTCCTTGAAATAGCATCTAATAATAAAATCCAGCCACAATTATGTTTTGGCTAAACCTGGAATGGAAATGTATGGTAGTGTGATCAATACATTTAAAAGTCAAGCTTATGTTCCTTGATGTCTAAATATTAGGTCTTATGATTTCTTTTTCTCAGGTCTTACTGATGTCTAAAACTCAAAATGCTAATGCTAATACAGTACAATAAATCTAATTTGATCTGTTTTCAATATTTTCCCCATTGCACTGGTGCTGGGCCTTGTTTGCTTATTAAAAGTACAGTTCATGTTTCTTTTTATTAATTTGTTTTTACTATATCCCAGGAAAAACTATAGGACTTTACCTTTGTCCCCTAGCAGTGGGACATGCCTACTTTCAGCATGTTTGCTAGCCAAAGCTGCCTACCTGTTTTGCTTTTAAGCACTGACATTCCTTCTGTATTTGATAATACAACCATATATTTAGAGTATGTTTTTGTAAATGTATGATGGCACATTTTTAAGATAACTGTTTACTACTCTAAGCAAAGGTGCCTTCCAAGAATTGCCTATTTGTCTAAACAGGTTCTGTTCTTTAAAATTCACATTTAGAGTATAGTGCTTTGCCGATAACTTATTCAGATGAGTTCAGAGAGTAATGTTTTCTGTATCTAATTTATATTGTAATTCATAGTCTTATAAAATCTGTGTGAATTATTTGCTGTGATCTTAAATCAACTTCCATTCCTTGGGTAGGTTTTAAATCTTTAATTATTTAACTTTCATTAGACATAATTTCCATAAGGCATGGCTTTAACATAATTGTTTTAATGGGCCCATTTGTCACCTGTCTAAAATTGTTTCCCATCAGTTTCCTACTAAAGGTGACTACATAGTTTGGAATGAATTAACTGTACCTGGTTGTTTCTGTGAAGTATCTGCTTTGTGAAGTTCACAAATTACTACATGGGACTCCCAGACAGGCCAACATTGCTTCTTAATCTGTTTTTAAAGGTGTATGCCACATATCATTGCATATACCATGGGCTCTTGAAAGATTTGAAAGTTAGGTCTTTGAAGGATATATTTTATGTCCTGGCCTAACTTTTTCCAACACAATGCAGCAAAAAAACCTGTCCTCTTACCCATTCTTTTGAATTTAGTCATAATCGAGCTCATTTTTTTTTAAATACAATAAGAAAAATGTTTGGGTCATTGTTTAAACGAGTCTTTTGTGTGGCTATTTAAAATAAAAACTTTGTTAACTGGGAATATGCTTAGACATTTTCAACTGCTTTTTTAAAACTATGAGAGCATCATCTAATATATTGGAAAGTAACTAGAGTGCCTTTTTAAGAAAGACATTTGCCTCTACAAACTTGGTTTTTATTCACCGTTAAAAATTATTAAACTCAACATTGCTATAATCTTAAGGGCAGACCAGTTAAAAAAAAACTCTAATTCTATAAATTGATCACATTTCATGTATTTGTTAAAAGGCATTCTGAATCCAGTTTGGTGCATAAAGACACTGCCTAAGGGTTTTTTACACTCTCCTTGTCACTAGCTGTCACCTTACTCTCATCTAACAATTAAATTTCTGAAAGGGCAAAAATTAAAGTTGATCAATTCTGCCTAATTTCTTTTACTGTGTTGTGAACTCCTGAAAAATAATTATAAGCAGGTCTTCTAATCTGAGGTTTGCTTCCTTTCTGGGTATTTCACTGTATCTTAGAATAGATAGAACCTAGCTGATAAACATCCCAGTTCTTTCCATCAGGAGCTTAGCCAGAGAGAGAGGCCCCTTGCCTCCAGTCTCTGGTAAAAATGGTGGTGTGGAAGGTTGCCTCTGCTTTGGGCTGGGTGCTGAACTGAGAAGGGACTGATTATAGCAGAGATGGGAGAATGGGATTCATGTTATAATCAGTTTTGCACAGCAGCTGAGCGTTGTGAATAGTTATAATTTACTAGTCTGACTATCAAATTTTGCTGTGCAGATGAGAAGTGGAGGGAGTGTTGGATGTGGGTCCAGTAGTGATGACTTTTTGATTTGCAGATGATATCCCATATACAGAGTTGTATGTGGGCCAGTTACACAGAATTTTACAACCTTCATTTTTATACAAAAGAGGGGGCCCTTGGAAAGAGGCTGCTGACCCATCTTCCTTTTCTTGAGGAAGAACCAAGTAAATAGTGCAAAATGGCATGCCCTTTATTCTTGTGGCGAAATATTTTGCTTCTACTGCACAGCCACTCCACCAAACTATTCATTAATTTTACTACTATGCATTATATCTTACACATAAGTTACTACTCTGGGGGTTTCAGTCACCTGTCTTTCTTGCTCATTTGCTTCTCAGTGATACAAATAGCTGCCATAGAAAATATTACCCCTAGGGTATTTATGATGATGCTATGACTAGAATTCGTGCGTGAAGGGATTGTATTAACATAATAAAAGGACCACACATGTTTTTTGTCATCACTCCTAAAGGGCCTTTCTGACTAGACTAATTCTTAGCAAGTCTTCTCAGTGTGTGTCTGTGATATGGCAGGTGGAATTATTTAATCTAGTCATGCCATCTTGTTGGTTTCATGTTTCAACAAAAAATAGAACACAACACATGCTGGATTTACATTCTTGGGCAGTGGGCGAGATGTTCTCCTTGATCTTCCTACTCTTAGATGCAGATGAAGTGTTCACCAATAGGTCAAAGGACTTTTTGGTGTTTGGAATTAAATAATAAAGTTTGAATTGTTGTCCCTCTTTTTAACCAAGCCAGTATGTGATTGAATTTCTCACACCTTTACCTGCACCATGCCCTCTTCTAGGATGGGTCTAACCTCCCTGCGAGTCAGAGGGCCTATGCACCTGAGCAGCTGCAGAAACAGGACAGTTTGACCATTGACACCCAGTACTACCTGACCCAGCAGGTCCACCCAGTCGTGGCTCGAATCTGTGAACCAATAGAAGGAATTGATGCTGTGCTCATTGCAACGTGGTTAGGTAAGTGTCCTGAGCTTGCGTAGCCCCTCACCTGGCAATGGGAGCCTGCCTGGTCCTCCTCCACCTCTGGTGAGCCCTGTTTGTAGGCATGCTGCTGTGTGAAGAACTTCTTTGTTTTTAGGTGGGCATTTATTTTTTGCCTGCTCCATGGCTGGTACTCAGTCAGTAAATGCTGAGGGAAGAGAGGGAAGGCAAAAGAAAGGGTGAGATTTGAGGCACATTGTAGTCTCTGAGCTTACGTTGTTGTAGCTTTAATTGACTGAACTTCCATTAATAAGGAAATGGATGATGTCTTGATTATTGGTTCATCTGTCTGTTTCTAAATATATTTTTGTATAAAGTGAGAATATGCAGTTTTTCGCATTAAAGTGCTGAATTTTTTATATTCAATTCCCTGTGCGTATTCTACTCTACTTTAAATTTTTCTAAAACCGGACTCAGTGTTAGCCTCTAGGAATCAGCTGATACCTAATTTCTCATCACCCCAGGAGATGCTGGCCAACGCTGAAACCTCAATGTTTCTTTGACTTTTCACTGTGTTATCAGACTCTCTTCTCTTGCTTAGAAATGTATTTCATAACCTGCCCTGATTTCATTTCAGGACAACCAGCCCGACGGAGTTGCATTGCTTGAAGGTCTCCACTCTGTCCTGTTGTATGCAAAGATTCATTAAGTACTTAGATGGCACCTCACCATCTGTAAATAAAGTCCAGGTGCCCTGACATCTTATAGTCTCTGACTCTGGCAGTTACAGATAGACTAACTTCCTAGCTCCAACCCGTATTGCTAGCCTTATTTCTTAATCTGTATACTCAGGATCTCCTAAGTATGGTATTGGAAATTTCTTCCCAGCTGTATAGGAAATTTTCTCTCTCTCTCCTCTCACTGAAACATCTGGCTTAAGATGTGGGCTTTGGCATTATAGGGACCTGGGTTCAAATGCTAGTTCTGGTGTTTACAAGCTCTGTGGCTTTGGCAAGCCTCTAAAACTTGGTCTGAGCCTTGGTTTCTGGAGTCATAAACTAGAGTTACTCTGAGGGCACAAAAAGATGATGCATGTAAGATGCTCCACACAGGCCTGGAGCAGAGAGAGTGCTCAGTGAGTGCCATTCGTAGCCACATCCCTCCCCCCTGGCAGGCTTTGGCATAAATTTGTCCATATTCCTCTCGTTCATAAGATTTGTATATAGTTAGGCCTCAGTGTGCATTTGTGGACTGAGACTGAATGGATTGAATGGTCAAGTCACGTGTTTTCCATCCTGCCCCTGTTGAGAATGTTTCTGAGCTCCTACCCGCCAGCCCTGCCTCCACTGTCCCACCAGTGTCTGCTCTGGAAATGGAAACTCATTTTTGACATTTGCCTAAGCACAACATAATTAGGAAGATAAAATCTGCTACCCAAATCATCATATAATGTATTCTCAAAGTTGAGTTGTATTTGATGATGTTTATAAATCCTCAGCTGGGAGGGGGAGTGTAAGTGCACAATATTATTTTAGCTTCTTTTTTCTCTCCATTGCATTGAATGCTTACTCTGTCGGATACTATAATAAGTAGTTTGCATGTGTTATCTCATTTAATCCTTGCAACAACCTCGTGAGGGTATGTTGTGTTTGCTTCATGTTTTAGAGAAGGCAGTCAAAGCTTAGAGTGGTAACTAACTTGGTCTTGTCACATAGCTAGTAAGTGGCTGGGTATGCTGGGATTGCACCCCAGACCTGTGTGACTCCAAAGCTTCTGCTCTTAACTGCTATGCTGTGCTGTACTGCCTCTAAGCTCAGAGGTTATGAGAGACAGCCTCAGCTGGGAGTGGGATGGACGTGGTGTGGAGTGGACTGGAGTGCAGTGGGTGTGAAGCAGTGGGAGCTTCATCTTCATGCCCCCTTTTCTCACAGGGCTCCTCCTGCCCAGCTCCCCTCCTGCCCGAAAACCCTGAGCAAAACCATTTTTTGTAAAGAGTTTATGTCCCATTTTTTCATTTGCATCATCAAAAAATGGTCTGAAGGCTAACTGCTGCCCTTTCCTTCCTTGGTTTTCAATTTTCCAGTGGCCCAGCACTGAGAAGAGGGGTAGATGGAACAAGTCCCGCTTCATGAATGACGTTTAACAGTTAAGTGAGCAGCCGTGTATTTCAGCAAAAAAGCTGTAAAGGGTAGTGGAGCCTACCCAGTGGGTGACCTTATGCTCAATTGGAAATCTCAGAGGGACCAGACTGATTTTGTTGGTTCCACGGTCATATTTAAGATAATTTTTCATAGAAATTAAACAGTGGGAAGATTTTGACTTGCTTAAAGACCAACTTTATCCTAATTGCAGCTGTGTTAATGAATCCAGTTTTCACAAATTATTTTCAAAGCCAGTAGCCTAGTGGGTCCCGTGAAGTGTTCGTGTTACTACTAACTGAGCTCAGTCTACCTCGGGAACCTCCATGCTCGTGCATGATCCCAGCAAGTCCCCATCTCTCCTACTCCTACCCTGTCACCTGAAAGCTCTTGGTTGGTTGCCAGGTAGCTGATTGGAGCTACTGGAAGGACATGTCCTGAAGGAGCTGCTGCTGTTATCCCTTTTTATCTTCTTTTTCTCATTTTTCTTTTCTGCCACTTGATGGCATTTCTCATTCCAAGGACATGTGAAGTTGTCATTGTTGTGCTGTACCCCTCCTCCCCTGCTCCTCCTCAGCTCCCACCGCAGCCCGTGCCATCACCAGCTATGGCCGCATGCCCATCTACATTAGTCATGAGCCCTCCTAGACCTTTGTCTCTCCCGCTTTCCTCCTGGGCAGGGCCACATGGATGAAGTGCAGGACAGCAAGTGCCAGTTCACTATGGCAGACTTTTAGAAGACATCAAAGCTCACCAGGCAGATCTCTGCAGGCAGATCTGCCCCTGCCCCATTCAGGAGCTGCATTCGATCTGCATCTTTTATACCTCCAGTCCAAGTGAAAAATCAGGGTGGCTGTTCTGCACTAGGGAATTCAAGGCCCCTGTTAGCAGTTTTCACTTAGCCTATGGTTTTAGAGAGGGGGAGGGAGGAGGTGGGGAAGTGGTGGGAAAGTAAGGGGAGTGTCGGGGTGCATAGTTTCTAAGAGATGCAAGCTGTAGGCATAAAATTACTGTAATTTGTTTTTTAAATTCTAAATCTGTTTTCTTTATATAAAAAAAACTGCAGTTAGTGAACTGACACTGTTAAATAAGTTGAAGTGTACAAATGTATACATAAAATACAAGCCCTCCAACTGCCTAATCACAGACATAAAATAATTCTCTTGCTTTTAATGTGTTTTTTATCTCTGATTAATGAAACATATTATAGTGTTGAAACTTCAGTGAAGTTTGATACTTTGTCCTTTTAGTTAGCACAAAGAAATCAGGCATAATGGCATAATTTCATTTAGGAAAATTATTAAGTTCATGATTTTTTATTTTTAAGATTCTTTTGTGGAAAGCAACTGTATTTTTCAAATACCTTTTTCTTTTTCTATTGCTTTTATACTGCTTTCCTTCAAATGAAAGGCAAGCATCAAGTGTTGGTTTTATCCTGTGGCTTCACTTTGGAAATTCTCTTTCTCCCAGTAGGTACCTCCTAAAGTCTGTCTGGTGGCATGTTGCATGGCCAGGTGTTCTGTATGGGAAGGCCATTTTAGTGAAAAGGAGAGAGGATAGTCTATTAAATGAGTGAATGAGTAAGTCTGTTGAATTGAAAGAGCATAATTTGTTCCCTCTAATAACTAATGGTCCTCATTATCCTGCAGTAAAATGTGTATCATTTTTCTGAAACCCATGTAAGATTATTGCTGTTGGGCTTAAATAAAGCAAAATTTTACTCTTTTTCCATCTGTGAATAGAAAAAAAATATAGTATTACTCTTCTTATACAATAGCCCTATGGGAAACATGGCCACTAAAACTTGGAACTCTTAGCTTTTGTTCTGCAGAGTGTAGGTTTTTTCTCTCTCGTTCTAATGAGAGCTCTCTATATATTCTGTGTATGAAATAGTCACAGTGCACTCCAATATCCAAATAGTCTTGTGTACCTAGCAAAGTATGCCAGTGATGAGAATATTCTAAAGTTCATTCTTGAATTTTCTCTTTTAATAAATTTATATTTCATGCGTAACTATCTAGAATTCTATAATATCTTTCCTTCAGTGAGCAATGATTTGTGCAATAGCTGTCAAGTACATTTCTTCATGCTCAGTGACGAAATTTCAGGCATTTGGGTATCTGGGCAGTTTGCTCATGGGTCCTGAGAAACTGTTGATGTTTGAAGGACATGGGAATTTAGAATTAAATCTTTGAAAGTAGTGCTTAAAATAAGACAACAGGAATAGTGTGGTCTTGGGTTAAATTGGAAAGTGAAAGCTCCCGTTTTGAAATGAGGCTCATACCACTCAGGTTATAAAGGTAGTTTATGTCAGTAGGGTCAGTCTTGTTAGCTGAGAACATCTGCCTCTTCTCAGATGAAGTACCATTCCAACTGCAGCCATCAGTGTCTCATGTTCCTAAGCAGATTCATGTGGAAGACCTGCCATGCTCAGCATCATAATGGGCCTGTGAGGGATGCAAAGTTGAGTCATCCATGGCCCCGTTACTCACATTACAGCCCAGCCTATTTAGTCAAATGCACTGTTGTGGGAAGTCTAGTGGACAACACAGCATATGTCCTAGAAGAGGTCAAATAAAGGATTCAGGGGAAGCGGAGACCATCCTAGCTGGAGCCACCAGGGAAGGGTTTATAAAAGTGTCGGCATCTGAGGCAGCATGGGAATGTGCCATGGGGAGGCCAGTGTGGACTTGGGAATGGTTGCCTATCCCCACCTCTGACCAGCAATTCCAGCCCACTGATGAATGGCAGGGGCCTGACCTCCACTAGGTAACCCTTGCCATCTCAGCCACTGCCCTCAGCACTTTAGGGAGTTGACAGGAGCCTCTTAAAGGCACACAGCCTTGTGCTTCAGTCCCTGCAAGACGAGCATGGGATGTGTTTCCGGCCCAGTGGCCCACAGCACTAAGGGCCCATAGTGGTACTGCTCCCCAAAGTCAAGCAGAGACCTCTTGAGAACTTAGAACCAAAGCAGAGCATGTTTAACATAATCATTGGGACGAGTATTCCCAGCTCTGGCTTTGTAACAATACTTGGAGTTTCCAGAGGGAAATGGAAATTTCTCAAATTACTTAAGTTAGATCAACTTAAAATTTTTTTAACTTTATTGAGGAATAATTGAAAAATATAACTGTATATATCTAAAGTGTACAATGTGACAATTTGATATGCATTATAGAATGATTACCAAGATCAAGAGAAGAATTAATGCATCCATCACCTCACCTAGTTTCCATAAATTTTTTTGTGTGTTGAGAAGGCTTAAGATCTACTCTAAGCAACTTTGAAGTTTACAATACCCTATTATTAACTATAGATCCGTTTTTTCAAAATACATCGTTTTAGGTAAGTACACCAAAATGATAGTTGATTGTGTAGTTTATAGAAAAATGGGTGGATATAAATGAATACAGCATTGTACACAGATAGTTAAACTATATTAAATGTATATATGTGAGTAAGACAGGAAAGGGAAAAGGTGGTGAACTACCAGTTACTTGTTGAAAAAATAATATTTTACTATTAAAAATGAGACCGTTTTTACAAAATCAGGAAAAAAACCCAGATTGAACTATTACTAACTCACTTCTAAGAGAGTGTTCTGGGGACCTCCAGTCTTCTGTTGCCTGCCCGCCCCTGGCAATATTTACCAACAAAGATGGAGAGAATAGGGCTTTGTTGTAAGAGCAGCAATCCTTGTCTATTGTTTATGCTGTTTTATTTTCCAAATACTTTTTCAGCATAAAGTTAGCATCTTTTCTCAGGTTTAAAAATAGGAAGAAGACACTTCTTAAGTTTTTTCCTGCCCAGAGGCACAAGTCTCATTAAGTTAAAATTCACATTTAGAGCTGTCATTAAGGGCATTAAAAACAGTTGAGTGAGGTAATGAGGGTGATGCCCATCCAGGGTCTTTTTTGCTTTTGTCATTTTGGGAGTTATCTTCTGCAGGGCAATAAAAATCTTGGGAGATTATTTAATCTAAAGGTTTGGATATTCTTTTTGAGTAGTAAGCAACTTTCCATTTTTCTTGTGGAGAGGGTTATTGTTGGTGTGAAAGGCAGTTTATCTTTAAATTGGATCTACAATATTCTTAAAATGTTTTATTATGGAAAGTTCTAAACATGTGCAGTAGTAGAATTGTATAAGCAAGCCTCCATGTGCTTGTGACCCAGCCTCAGCAGTCTGCAACTCTGGGCAATCTTGTTCCTCTTCTCCACATACCCTGATTGTTTTGAAGTGAATCCTAGACATCCTATCATATTATCTGTAAATATTTCATTATGCATTTCTGAAATACAGGAATTCCTCCTTTTCAAAATAACTATGTTAAATTGCTAGAAAATCCCCCACAATTGCTTCATTTCATCAAATAATGAGTGTTTGCATTTCCATGATTGTACTGTGAATGCACTTCTTTAAAAAGCTCCTTGTTTGAATTGGAGTCCAGTCATGGTCCATATGATAGTTAATCTCTATCTTTTTTTTCTATCTTTCCAATTTACATGTTTAGAAACTGGCATTTTTTTTGTCCTGTTGAATTTCCCTTGTTCTAGAGTTTGCTGATTGCATCCTAATGGTATCTTTCAACATGTTCCTCTGTCCCCTGTGTTTCCTATAAAGTTGTAGTTAGATCTAAAGACCTGAATCCTGTCTTTCAGTGCAATTTATTTTAGCTTTTGCTAGTACTATTTAGGTGTTGGTGTGTACATCTGTGAGGAGCTACATAGTGTCTGGTTAGAATCAAACACATTTTGAAACAAACTCACTGTATATGTTTAATACACAACTTTATCTACTTTTTTCAGTGTGAATTTTCTTATTATATAACATACATATAAAAAGAACACAAAACCTAACTGAACAGCTTGATGAATTTCCACAAAGTGAACACACATCAGTATAGTTAGCACTAAGCTCAAGAAATATTACTACATCCCCAGAAACCCCCGCATACCTCCTTCTAGAAACTGTCCTCCACCAGCAAATTACTATGATGACATCTAACATCATAGATGAGGTTTTCTTATTTTTAGATGTTAGATAAATTGTGTCTTTACTCTTTGTGTCTGGCTACTTTCACCCAGTGTTTGTTAGATTTGTCCATGTGGTTGTATTTCACTTCTATATAGTATCTGATTGTATGAATATATCATACTTTATGTACTGTAGGTATACCTATGGCTTCTTTATACATTTGGGAGATCATGAATAGCACTGCTTTTGAGCATTCTTGCACATGTCTTCTGCTGAACAGTGCATGTATTTGTTTTGGGTCATAGGAGACATGTACGTTCAGCTTTAGTAGATACTACTAATTATCCAAAGTGGTTCAAATAATTTACACACCTGCTACTAGCAGTGTATTAGTGCTCTACATTCTTACCAACACTTTATGTTTTTGGTTTCCCTTTTATGTGGTAGCATAATGTTCTCATTTTAATTTGCATTTCTTTGATGACAAATGCAGTTGAGCACCTGTTCACCTGTTTATTGGCCATTTGAACATTTCCTTTTGTGAGGTGCCTGTTCAGATCTTTTACTACTTTTCTATTGAGTCATCTTTTTCTTGTTGGTGTGCAGGCATTCCTTCTGAGTCCTCTGAAAATATATACCACAAACGTGATCCTATTTGGCATGTACTTTTTTTTGGAGTATAATTTACATACAGTGTAATGGTGCAATATTAAGCATATCATATATTCAAGACACAGAACATTTCCATCAACCAGAAAGTTCACTTGTCCCCTTTCCTAGTCAGCATTCCCCCTCACAAAGGCAACCAGTCATCTGATTTCTGTAACCATATGTTACTTTTGTCTATTATAGAATTTTATATAGAATTACCTATTATAGATGATTTCCGAAAGTACAAAGATTTGTGTTCAACTTCTTTCACTTAGCTTAATACCTTTGAGATTCAACCATCTTGTTGGGTATCAGGGTTCATTCTTTTTCACTGCTGAGTAGTATTCCATGGTAGATTATACCAGTTTATTCATTCTCCTGTTGATGGACATCTGGATTGTTTCCAATTTTATTATGAATAAAACTGCTATGAAAATTCTTATACAAGGCTTTTTTTGGGTATAGCATTCATCTTTTACAAATTCATTAGGTATTTTTTCTTTAATATTTAATCATACTAAATATTCAGTTGCATATTATTCTCTAAGAAGTCCACATATATGAAAGTCTGGATTTATGCGAAAGATAAATGATATGTTTCCTAAAAGAAATTTTTAGGAAAAAAAATTTCCACAGTAGGATTCTATTAATTAACATCCATAAGTTGCTTAAGCAGTTATTAGAAACAACTGCTTGGGAGTACCAGTTACTCTCTTCACTCATTTGGAGTTTCATTCATAGGGATTTTTTTCTTCTTTGCCATTTGTACGAACATATATAATTGGCCTTACTGTAGTTATTTCCAGTTGTACTAGTAGAAATGCCTTGTCTTTTGGAGAAAGAAAGTTATTTGGCCAAAGGCATCAGCCTCTCAAGTAAATGCCTTGAATTCAGAACAGTTTTAACTACTTGGGAATGGGGGCAGGTGAACATTCTAAAAACAGGTATAGTTTACAATGGTTAGAAAGTACAATGATAGAAAAAAGAACTTTGTGCTGCATGTCACATTGGAGGTATGCATGCTAAGAACATGGTGATCTTTGGGAAAAAGCACTGCTGAACTCATCCAGTCCAATGCCTATGATTTCTATAAATACTTCTTGAAACATGAGAGCTTTGATCTTGTTGCCAAAATAATGTTGGATCCTATAAATTTTCTAATTATAAATGACAATATTTTAATTTCTTTCCATTGTCCTGCCTGTCCTCCCACCCACCCACCCCCAGCCCAAGAAAAATGATGTGACTGAATCACCACAAGTCACAGGACTGAGTTAAAGCACAAAAACATGACTGCTTTCCCCCCAATTAACTAGTACCAGGCCCAGGTAGGCAGGCTGCTCCTTCCTTTATTCTGTACTGGAACAAATGGTTAATCATTTGTGGAAGTTCCTTTTCTCAAATGGGGCATAAAGTTTGATTCTTTAAACCAGTTATTCAGAGAAAGCTCTCAGTAGAAGAGAGAAGGAATTTGGAATTCAGTTTTGCATTTCTTGCTCAAAGACTAGTATGACTACTTACTGTATGGCAAGCATTTTAATACTGATTATACAATATATATGCTTGTATGCCAACTGTAATCATAAATATTTTGGTTTAATGTCACTTCTGACAAAAGTGTTTTAATTATGGAGGGACAATAATTACAAAAGGATTTCTATGTATCAGCTTTTTTGCACATTTTAAAATTTGGAATCGACCTCTAGGTGGCAGCACCAGCTACTTTTTTTTCCTGTTTCACTCCAGCCTTAGTGAGTTTTGGTCTAAGCAGTAAAACTTTTAAGTCTCTTGAAACTTCAAAATAAACTGCTTATTGCCAATTTTGTGAGGATTTGGAAAAATTAATTTGTATGTCCAGTAAGTTTGGGGCATGTTTAAGCCTAGATTTTGACCTTTACAAAAACGTTTCTGGCCACAGTGATTGATACTCATTTTTTAACATGACATTATATGTTTTCTTAAAAAGATTTGATTTAGCTCTCTGTGATTTGCCTATTGAACTTTTAATTGTCCTCCCAAGAAAATCACTTCTTTATGACATTTTTGTATCCAGTAACTTGTCCGAGGGTCATTATATACCTAATATTTTAAGGTAATTACAGTGTCTTCTCCCTTTATGTTTTTAAATTTTAACATTGACCTGTGACCAGGAATGCTGAGGTGCAGCCCCTTCTCTTGAAAAAAAATTCAGCTTGGGAATAAATCTGAAGTAATTAGCTAGGCCAGCTGGCTTTGTTACTGCCATGGGCAGATAAAGAGTTGTTTGTGGAATTAGACATTTAAAGTAGATATTTCATAACTCCTGACTTTTGTCTTAACTTTCGGCTACTCGTTGGCGTTTCTCCATAAGTTCAAGACGGGTTGTGGCCAAAGCAGACAGGCCCTGGGGCCTCAGGTACACTCTGGGGGCCGTGGCTGGTGGGGAGGCCTAGAGAGAGCTTCCATTGTTTCCTTGTTACAGCCCCACCAGTTCTGTATATGCGCAAGACCAGCATTGTTTTGTTCCTTGATTTTTGAATTGTGAAAGAAACTTGCCTTTTAGAAAACTCTTGCTTATTATTTTTCTTTTCCCTTACTTTTTGAATAGTATTGCCTGGGAAATTGATGAATAATCATACATCAGAGAAAAGGTGACGCTGCTTTTCAGATAATGGTAAATGAAGCAAGACGTGTGAATCAGTTGGATTCACGACTAGAGTTTAAAGAATTTGCAGCAGTTACCCTTCACTGCAGAGAAGAAATGGCCTCATTCATGGGCATGATCTCTCACTCCATTCCTCTGCTCCTCCTTAACTTTAAATGGGAGGGTGTATATTCCCACATAATACACATGAAGTTCACTAACTTGCTGTTTCTCTTAGGGGATAGGTAACTTGTAAAATAAAAATGTATAGTGAGTCTCGGGGCCAGGTGGCCTCTGTTGCAGTGATTTATGTATGTCACTAGCCATGAACAGTTTTCAAGTTGTTTTGATGTGTATTCTTTGTTTTTATTACACGCGATCATGTTAGGAAATAATCACTTTAATTCCTACAAGGAATGGCTATTAACTTGCTTTGTAGCATGAGCATGTGTTTCGTATCTTTCTCCAAATGTATAATCTTGAATGAATTTAGTCTGGATTAAATGATGTTCATTCACTGTTTTATTTTTTTGTTCATATGACATTTATTGAGTGCTTACCATGTGATAGACTCCATTAAAAGTGGTTTGTCCTCTAATGTCTGATTTAAACTGCAAAACTGCCTGGTCAGTGACACCACCTCCATTTTGGAGGTGAGAAAACAGAGTCTAAAAGTCTCAGCCTTATTCTTTGATCAGTACCTTTCCACTGTGTCCGAGTTGGCCTCAAGTCTTGTATAATTACTAGATGTCACTTGACAGTTGACCAAACAGGATTTAGGATCTTGTCGCTGAATTCTGAATACATCTGTTAGATTATCTGCCTATGTATATGCAATTGTCCATAGAATTAAAATAATTTTTAGATATTGCTGCTTTTGAAATCTTTGCTCAGTGACTTTTATATTACTTACCGTTATGCTAAAATAAATATGACAATTTTCCTTAGGTTTCTAAAAAGCCTAGAATTTTTAGGGATTGCTAAGGGGTGCTTTCAAGAAAATATTGTAAGATATAATATGGAATAATTACCTTTAAATGTAAATTCAAATAGTAGATTTTGACAGATTTGCTTTGAGCAATGGTAAATTAAATTGGTTGGCCTAAAAATGTTCTGTTCTTTAAATAGTTGTGGAAACTAGGTAGCATAACCTATGCATTGATTGATTTCTTGTGTCATTCCAATTGACCTATGTAAGGTATTTTTGGTTTCAAGATTGTTGGGGACATTTTGGCCTATAGAATCTGTAGATCTACTGTTTTTGCACACATTTTAAATTTCTGATGAGAACATCAAAACACCATGTTGTGTTTTGTCTCAGATGCTGCTACTGAATTTTAACCACTGAATTAGATTGCAACCTACATGCTGTTAACTACTGAGCCAAGATGGAATCGACCACTGCATTGAAATCAGGGTTAACAGTTTTGTCTGCACTTGAAGTTGTAATAGCAGTGAACTTGTTTTCTTTAATGGGATTTTTATTCTCTATTTTTAGTTTTAATGGTGATATTTTGATTTTAAGAGATCTTCTTAATAACAGTGCACATTTATTGGCATTTTCTCTGTAACTTTAAGAGAATAGTAAACCATCCTATATAGTTTCTCAACTTAAATGTCTAGTGGCATATTTCTGTATTGTGTTAGTGTG
This sequence comes from Manis javanica, assembly GCF_040802235.1. Taxonomy (NCBI): domain Eukaryota; kingdom Metazoa; phylum Chordata; class Mammalia; order Pholidota; family Manidae; genus Manis; species Manis javanica. The sequence goes on from NC_133174.1 coordinate 18,102,364, forward strand.
GTTCATTTGTTTTATTTGTAAAGTAATCTCTTGTGAAAAGAGAAGTCATTTGTCCATGTGATGTAAGCCTTTATCTTGAGTTCATATGGTTGTGTATGTGTGTGCATGAATTTAAAATCATTCTTTTGTGAGTTTTCTCCTTTGGGTTATTTTTCAGGTAAGAGAATTCAAGTAATTGTACCTTTCTGAATTTATTTTTTCTTCTACATTAACAGGACTTGACCCCACCCAATTTAGAGTTCATCATTATTATAAAGATGAAGAGAATGATGCTCTACTTGGTGGCCCAGCACAGCTCACTGATGAAGAGAAATACCGGGACTGTGAAAGATTCAAGTGCCCATGCCCTACATGTGGAACTGAGAACATTTATGATAGTGTCTTTGATGGTTCGGTTAGTTGTTTCTTTGTTTCCTTTTTTCATCTTGTGAAAAACCAGTATAAAGGCCTTTTCTCCTAACTATCTGTATAAAATGGGAAAATAAAAGCACACATTGCGTTCATGTGTTTAAATAATTTTAGTATCGTGTGAATTCTGCCGTCAAAACTTATTTTATGTCTGCTTGAAAACTCTTAATGGAATGTGCTTGGATATTGTTTTTGGGTTCCTAGAGTGCTTGGCCTTGGTTTTTAAGTAGAATCTCTTAAAAATTCTAAATTATCTTAAAGTGTTTTTTATTATAATTCCTTAATTAGTAACCTGTATTTCCCCACTCCCAATCCCAATTTATTAAAGACTTAGAGCAATATTTTCCTTGATCTGAAATCAAGTTAAAGAGAATTGGGTGTTTTTGGAAAGTCTTAGTTTTATCTTTACACATCCCACTTGCCTCCTTTTTGACGAAGGTGTACTCTGATTATCTTTTCTGCTGTCTTTGCATGTCAGACATTAAAAAAGTCACAGGAGACATTCCTCTCAAGAAGTACTGCCAAAAAATCTATCATTGACCTTGGATCAGAACTTGAAACTTGGCCAATATACTTGATTCCACTGCAGTGTTACACGTGTACTAGCCATTGGCAAATGAGTAGGCAGCAGAACTGTGTAAAACCTTGAAACGGAAAGAAAATGCATCCTTTATCTAAATTAAAAGTAATTATTTTAAGTTAATTTGGACAAACAGCAGATGTTTTGCATTTTTTGAATCAAAACAAAGCAGTCTTTGGAAGCAAGTGCAAGGAAGAGGCAGACACAGATCAGCAATACTTGCTAAATCCTTGAGTTTTGCTTCATTACAGCTGTAAATAAGATAGTTAATTGCATGGAGGCTTGACGACTTGCAGATGGGCTAACTGGGGAAGAGCCGATGTCAAGCTCTAAAATCTCTTCCACCTGGAATTGCTTAGTGTGGCGGGTAGGGTTATGTACCAGATTGGAGCAGGAAACCAAGATGTTTAAGTATCTAAAAGGAAAACAAATGCTCCAGAAACCCCAACAGTTTTCCTATATATTATATTTGCTTTGTCTTTGTTTAAAACAAAACAAAACAAGATGTTTCCTCCAACTACTAATAGTTAATTCACATTCGTACTCCTCCTGCCTCCCTTCACCCCAAATACATTTCACTGGGGGGAGGTTGCAGAAATTTTTAGATTTGCTAAGCTGTCAATAAGTGATTGCTTTGTAGTGTAACCCTTATTTTTTAGGCTTTATTCCTAAAATTAGGTTGACAGTATGACAATTAGCTAATGTTATTGGTACTCTTGCTTTTTTATCTTCAAGTTTAGAATGAATAAGTGAAAATTTAAAATTTTGATCAATATCTCTAAGAAGGATGTTTATTTATAATAATGTGACTTCACTGGTATTTTCAAGGGAAAATTCTCCATAGATTTTGTCATGCATTGAATGTAAAAAAAAAGTGATTTCAGGGTTTTCCCTTTGACTTGGTACTCCATTACGATGGTGGCAAGAGTGCGAGGTCTGTATGACTAAGGGGATCTTTGGGAGGAAAGTTGTTGAGAAAATAAGGTTTAAAAATCCACCAGTAAAATGAATTAAGAATATTGTGCTCCAGGACAGCGTGTAGGTGTTTAAGCACAGAAAACGTTTTCTAATCTTGAAGTAACCTTTTGTGTACTTGTCTGTCTTGACTTTTGTAGGGAACTGATATGGAGCCCAGCTTGTATCGTTGCAGTAACATTGATTGTAAAGCTTCACCTCTGACCTTTACAGTACAGCTGAGCAACAAACTGATCATAGACATTAGACGTTGCATTAAAAAATACTATGAAGTAAGTATCCATAATGAGTTTCTTACATACATGACTTATTTAAGTTTGGTACTTGTTTTAAAAGAAAACAAAATAGTCTTGTAGCATTGGTTTTTTTTTAATGAAACTAAAATTTTGAAAAGACTGTGGAGGAAAATGATTTGATTTCCCATTGGATACTAGATCTATTTCATTAAGCAGTATTTTCAATAATGAAATTTTTGCTTTAAGGAAAAATGCAACTATAATCAGGAAGTGTTTTAATTTACTGTTAACCTAAATAAGACTGAATTAAATGGTCACTCAGATCTTTGGACAGAGGACAAAAAATCAATTTTGCCTATCCTTGGCAAGTAGGGCTATAACATCACATCATGTGTGGTGATTTTAATAAATTGCCCACTAGCCAAGACTTTGTGTTGA